>NC_064410.1:24977500-25305000 GCF_023375975.1 Astyanax mexicanus
TGACCCAAAAAAAAGTTCGAAAAATTTTGGGACCAAAAAAATTTTGACCCAAAAAAAAGTTCGAGAAATTTTGGGACCAACAAAAATTTTGACCCAAAAAAAAGCTCGAAAAATTTTGGGACCAAAAAAAATTTAAGCCAAAAAAAAGTTCGAAAAATTTTGGGACCAAAAAAATTTTGACCCAAAAAAAAGTTCGAGAAATTTTGGGACCAAAAAAATTTTGACCCAAAAAAAAGTTCGAAAAATTTTGGGACCAAAAAAATTTTGACCCAAAAAAAAGGTCAAAAAATTTTGGGACCAAAAAAAATTTGACCCAAAAAAAGTTCGAAAAAATTTTGACCCAAAAAAAGTTCGAAAAATTTTGGGACCAAAAAAATTTTGACCCAAAAAAAAGTTCGAGAAATTTTGGGACCAAAAAAATTTTGAGCCAAAAAAAAGTTCGAAAAATTTTGGGACCAAAAAAATTTTGAGCCAAAAAAAAGTTCGAAAAATTTTGGGACCAAAAAAATTTTGACCCAAAAAAAAGTTCGAGAAATTTTAGGACCAAAAAAATTTTGACCCAAAAAAAAGTTCGAGAAATTTTGGGACCAAAAAAATTTTGACCCAAAAAAAAGTTCGAAAAATTTTGGGACCAAAAAAATTTTGACCCATAAAAAAGCTCGAAAAATTTTGGGACCAAAAAAAATTTAAGCCAAAAAAAAGTTCGAAAAATTTTGGGACCAAAAAAATTTTGACCCAAAAATAAAGTTCGAGAAATTTTGGGACCAAAAAAATTTTGAGCCAAAAAAAAGTTCGAAAAATTTTGGGACCAAAAAAATTTTGACCCAAAAAAAAGTTCAAAAAATTTTGGGACCAAAAAAATTTTGACCCAAAAAAAGTTCGAAAAAATTTTGACCCAAAAAAAGTTCGAAAAATTTTGGGACCAAAAAAATTTTGACCCAAAAAAAAGTTCGAGAAATTTTGGGACCAAAAAAATTTTGAGCCAAAAAAAAGTTCGAAAAATTTTGGGACCAAAAAAATTTTGAGCCAAAAAAAAGTTCGAAAAATTTTGGGACCAAAAAAATTTTGACCCAAAAAAAAGTTCGAGAAATTTTGGGACCAAAAAAATTTTGACCCAAAAAAAAGTTCGAGAAATTTTGGGACCAAAAAAATTTTGACCCAAAAAAAAGTTCGAAAAATTTTGGGACCAAAAAAATTTTGACCCAAAAAAAAGTTCGAGAAATTTTGTGACCAAAAAAATTTTGAGCCAAAAAAAAGTTCGAAAAATTTTGGGACCAAAAAAATTTTGAGCCAAAAAAAAGATCAAGAAATTTTGGGACCAAAAAAATTTTGACCCAAAAAAAAGTTCGAGAAATTTTGGGACCAAAAAAATTTTGACCCAAAAAAAAGTTCGAGAAATTTTGGGACCAAAAAAATTTTGACCCAAAAAAAAGTTCGAAAAATTTTGGGACCAAAAAAATTTTGACCCAAAAAAAGTTCGAAAAAATTTTGACCCAAAAAAATTTTGAGCCAAACAAAAGTTCGAAAAATTTTGGGACCAAAAAAATTTTGACCCAAAAAAAAGTTCGAAAAATTTTGGGACCAAAAAAATTTTGACCCAAACAAAAGTTCGAGAAATTTTGGGAGCAAAAAAATTTTGAGCCAAAAAAAAGTTCGAAAAATTTTGGGACAAAAAAAATTTTGACCCAAAAAAAAGTTCGAAAAATTTTGGGACCAAAAAAACTTTGACCCAAAAAAAGTTCGAAAAAATTTTTGGACCAAAAAAATTTTGACCCAAAAAAAAGTTCGAAAAAATTTTGGGACCAAAAAAATTTTGACCCAAACAAAAGTTCGAGAAATTTTGGGAGCAAAAAAATTTTGAGCCAAAAAAAAGTTCGAGAAATTTTGGGACCAAAAAAATTTTGACCCAAAAAAAAGTTCGAAAAATTTTGGGACCAAAAAAACTTTGACCCAAAAAAAGTTCGAAAAAATTTTTGGACCAAAAAAATTTTGACCCAAAAAAAAGTTCGAAAAAATTTTGGGACCAAAAAAATTTTGAGCCAAAAAAAAGTTCGAAAAATTTTGGGACCAAAAAAATTTTGACCAAAAAAAAAGTTCGAGAAATTTTGGGACCAAAAAAATTTTGACCCAAAAAAAAGTTCGAAAAATTTTGGGACCAAAAAAATTTTGACCAAAAAAAAAGTTCGAGAAATTTTGGGACCAAAAAAATTTTGACCCAAAAAAAAGTTCGAGAAATTTTGGGACCAAAAAAATTTTGAGCCAAAAAAAAGTTCGAGAAATTTTGGGACCAAAAAAATTTTGACCCCAAAAAAAGTTCGAAAAATTTTGGGACCAAAAAAATTTTGACCCAAAAAAAAGTTCGAGAAATTTTGGGACCAAAAAAATTTTGACCCAAAAAAAAGTTCGAAAAATTTTGGGACCAAAAAAATTTTGAGCCAAAAAAAAGTTCGAAAAATTTTGGGACCAAAAAAATTTTGACCCAAAAAAAAGTTCGAAAAATTTTGGGACCAAAAAAATTTTGACCCAAAAAAACTTCGAAAAATTTTGGGACCAAAAAAATTTTGACCCAAATAAAAGTTCGAGAAATTTTGGGACCAAAAAAATTTTGACCCAAAAAATAGTTCGAAAAATTTTGGGACCAAAAAAATTTTGAGCCAAAAAAAAGTTCGAAAAATTTTGGGACCAAAAAAATTTTGACCCAAAAAAAAGTTCGAAAAATTTTGGGACCAAAAAAACTTTGACCCAAAAAAAGTTCGAAAAAATTTTTGGACCAAAAAAATTTTGACCCAAAAAAAAGTTCGAAAAAATTTTGGGACCAAAAAAATTTTGAGCCAAAAAAAAGTTCGAAAAATTTTGGGACCAAAAAAATTTTGACCAAAAAAAAAGTTCGAGAAATTTTGGGACCAAAAAAATTTTGACCCAAAAAAAAGTTCGAAAAATTTTGGGACCAAAAAAATTTTGACCAAAAAAAAAGTTCGAGAAATTTTGGGACCAAAAAAATTTTGACCCAAAAAAAAGTTCGAGAAATTTTGGGACCAAAAAAATTTTGACCCAAAAAAAAGTTCGAAAAATTTTGACCCAAAAAAAAGTTCGAGAAATTTTGGGACCAAAAAAATTTTGACCCAAAAAATAGTTCGAAAAATTTTGGGACCAAAAAAATTTGGAGCCAAAAAAAAGTTCGAAAAATTTTGGGACCAAAAAAATTTTGACCCAAAAAAAAGTTCGAGAAATTTTGGGACCAAAAAAATTTTGAGGCAAAAAAAGTTCGAAAAATTTTGGGACCAAAAAAATTTTGACCCAAAAAAAAGTTCGAGAAATTTTGGGACCAAAAAAATTTTGAGGCAAAAAAAGTTTGAAAAAATTTTGGGACCAAAAAAATTTTGACTTAAAAAAAAGTTCGAAAAATTTTGGGACCAAAAAAATTTTGACCCAAAAAAAAGTTCGAAAAATTTTTGGGACCAAAAAAATTTTGAGCCAAAAAAAAGTTCGAAAAATTTTGGGACCAAAAAAATTTTGACCCAAAAAAAAGTTCGAAAAATTTTGGGACCAAAAAAATTTTGACCCAAAAAAAAGTTCGAGAAATTTTGGGACCAACAAAAATTTTGACCCAAAAAAAAGCTCGAAAAATTTTGGGACCAAAAAAAATTTAAGCCAAAAAAAAGTTCGAAAAATTTTGGGACCAAAAAAATTTTGACCCAAAAAAAAGTTCGAGAAATTTTGGGACCAAAAAAATTTTGACCCAAAAAAAAGTTCGAAAAATTTTGGGACCAAAAATATTTTGACCCAAAAAAAAGTTCAAAAAATTTTGGGACCAAAAAAATTTTGACCCAAAAAAAGTTCGAAAAAATTTTGACCCAAAAAAAGTTCGAAAAATTTTGGGACCAAAAAAATTTTGACCCAAAAAAAAGTTCGAGAAATTTTGGGACCAAAAAAATTTTGAGCCAAAAAAAAGTTCGAAAAATTTTGGGACCAAAAAAATTTTGAGCCAAAAAAAAGTTCGAAAAATTTTGGGACCAAAAAAATTTTGACCCAAAAAAAAGTTCGAGAAATTTTAGGACCAAAAAAATTTTGACCCAAAAAAAAGTTCGAGAAATTTTGGGACCAAAAAAATTTTGACCCAAAAAAAAGTTCGAAAAATTTTGGGACCAAAAAAATTTTGACCCATAAAAAAGCTCGAAAAATTTTGGGACCAAAAAAAATTTAAGCCAAAAAAAAGTTCGAAAAATTTTGGGACCAAAAAAATTTTGACCCAAAAAAAAGTTCGAGAAATTTTGGGACCAAAAAAATTTTGAGCCAAAAAAAAGTTCGAAAAATTTTGGGACCAAAAAAATTTTGACCCAAAAAAAAGTTCAAAAAATTTTGGGACCAAAAAAATTTTGACCCAAAAAAAGTTCGAAAAAATTTTGACCCAAAAAAAGTTCGAAAAATTTTGGGACCAAAAAAATTTTGACCCAAAAAAAAGTTCGAGAAATTTTGGGACCAAAAAAATTTTGAGCCAAAAAAAAATTTCGAAAAATTTTGGGACCAAAAAAATTTTGAGCCAAAAAAAAGTTCGAAAAATTTTGGGACCAAAAAAATTTTGACCCAAAAAAAAGTTCGAGAAATTTTGGGACCAAAAAAATTTTGACCCAAAAAAAAGTTCGAGAAATTTTGGGACCAAAAAAATTTTGACCCAAAAAAAAGTTCGAAAAATTTTGGGACCAAAAAAATTTTGACCCAAAAAAAAGTTCGAGAAATTTTGTGACCAAAAAAATTTTGAGCCAAAAAAAAGTTCGAAAAATTTTTGGACCAAAAAAATTTTGAGCCAAAAAAAAGATCGAGAAATTTTGGGACCAAAAAAATTTTGACCCAAAAAAAAGTTCGAGAAATTTTGGGACCAAAAAAATTTTGACCCAAAAAAAAGTTCGAGAAATTTTGGGACCAAAAAAATTTTGACCCAAAAAAAAGTTCGAAAAATTTTGGGACCAAAAAAATTTTGACCCAAAAAAAGTTCGAAAAAATTTTGACCCAAAAAAATTTTGAGCCAAACAAAAGTTCGAAAAATTTTGGGACCAAAAAAATTTTGACCCAAAAAAAAGTTCGAAAAATTTTGGGACCAAAAAAATTTTGACCCAAACAAAAGTTCGAGAAATTTTGGGAGCAAAAAAATTTTGAGCCAAAAAAAAGTTCGAAAAATTTTGGGACAAAAAAAATTTTGACCCAAAAAAAAGTTCGAGAAATTTTGGGACCAAAAAAATTTTGACCCAAAAAAAAGTTTGAAAAAATTTTGGGACCAAAAAAATTTTGAGCCAAAAAAAAGTTCGAGAAATTTTGGGACCAAAAAAAATTTGAGCCAAAAAAAAGTTCGAAAAATTTTGGGACCAAAAAAATTTTGAGCCAAAAAAAAGTTCGAAAAATTTTGGGACCAAAAAAATTTTGACCCAAAAAAAAGTTCGAGAAATTTTGGGACCAAAAAAATTTTGACCCAAAAAAAAGTTCGAGAAATTTTGGGACCAAAAAAATTTTGACCCAAAAAAAAGTTCGAAAAATTTTGGGACCAAAAAAATTTTGACCCAAAAAAAAGTTCGAGAAATTTAGTGACCAAAAAAATTTTGAGCCAAAAAAAAGTTCGAAAAATTTTGGGACCAAAAAAATTTTGAGCCAAAAAAAAGATCGAGAAATTTTGGGACCAAAAAAATTTTGACCCAAAAAAAAGTTCGAGAAATTTTGGGACCAAAAAAATTTTGACCCAAAAAAAAGTTCGAGAAATTTTGGGACCAAAAAAATTTTGACCCAAAAAAAAGTTCGAAAAATTTTGGGACCAAAAAAATTTTGACCCAAAAAAGTTCGAAAAAATTTTGACCCAAAAAAATGTTGAGCCAAACAAAAGTTCGAAAAATTTTGGGACCAAAAAAATTTTGACCCAAAAAAAAGTTCGAAAAATTTTGGGACCAAAAAAATTTTGACCCAAACAAAAGTTCGAGAAATTTTGGGAGCAAAAAAATTTTGAGCCAAAAAAAAGTTCGAAAAATTTTGGGACAAAAAAAATTTTGACCCAAAAAAAAGTTCGAGAAATTTTGGGACCAAAAAAATTTTGAGCCAAAAAAAAGTTCGAAAAATTTTGGGACCAAAAAAATTTTGACCAAAAAAAAAGTTCGAGAAATTTTGGGACCAAAAAAATTTTGACCCAAAAAAAAGTTCGAAAAATT
This sequence comes from Astyanax mexicanus, assembly GCF_023375975.1. Lineage (NCBI taxonomy): Eukaryota > Metazoa > Chordata > Actinopteri > Characiformes > Acestrorhamphidae > Astyanax > Astyanax mexicanus. The sequence goes on from NC_064410.1 coordinate 24,983,689, forward strand.
TTGGGACCAAAAAAATTTTGACCAAAAAAAAAGTTCGAGAAATTTTGGGACCAAAAAAATTTTGACCCAAAAAAAAGTTCGAGAAATTTTGGGACCAAAAAAATTTTGAGCCAAAAAAAAGTTCGAGAAATTTTGGGACCAAAAAAATTTTGACCCCAAAAAAAGTTCGAAAAATTTTGGGACCAAAAAAATTTTGACCCAAAAAAAAGTTCGAGAAATTTTGGGACCAAAAAAATTTTGACCCAAAAAAAAGTTCGAAAAATTTTGGGACCAAAAAAATTTTGAGCCAAAAAAAAGTTCGAAAAATTTTGGGACCAAAAAAATTTTGACCCAAAAAAAAGTTCGAAAAATTTTGGGACCAAAAAAATTTTGACCCAAAAAAACTTCGAAAAATTTTGGGACCAAAAAAATTTTGACCCAAATAAAAGTTCGAGAAATTTTGGGACCAAAAAAATTTTGACCCAAAAAATAGTTCGAAAAATTTTGGGACCAAAAAAATTTTGAGCCAAAAAAAAGTTCGAAAAATTTTGGGACCAAAAAAATTTTGACCCAAAAAAAAGTTCGAAAAATTTTGGGACCAAAAAAACTTTGACCCAAAAAAAGTTCGAAAAAATTTTTGGACCAAAAAAATTTTGACCCAAAAAAAAGTTCGAAAAAATTTTGGGACCAAAAAAATTTTGAGCCAAAAAAAAGTTCGAAAAATTTTGGGACCAAAAAAATTTTGACCAAAAAAAAAGTTCGAGAAATTTTGGGACCAAAAAAATTTTGACCCAAAAAAAAGTTCGAAAAATTTTGGGACCAAAAAAATTTTGACCAAAAAAAAAGTTCGAGAAATTTTGGGACCAAAAAAATTTTGACCCAAAAAAAAGTTCGAGAAATTTTGGGACCAAAAAAATTTTGACCCAAAAAAAAGTTCGAAAAATTTTGACCCAAAAAAAAGTTCGAGAAATTTTGGGACCAAAAAAATTTTGACCCAAAAAATAGTTCGAAAAATTTTGGGACCAAAAAAATTTGGAGCCAAAAAAAAGTTCGAAAAATTTTGGGACCAAAAAAATTTTGACCCAAAAAAAAGTTCGAGAAATTTTGGGACCAAAAAAATTTTGAGGCAAAAAAAGTTCGAAAAATTTTGGGACCAAAAAAATTTTGACCCAAAAAAAAGTTCGAGAAATTTTGGGACCAAAAAAATTTTGAGGCAAAAAAAGTTTGAAAAAATTTTGGGACCAAAAAAATTTTGACCAAAAAAAAAGTTCGAAAAATTTTGGGACCAAAAAAATTTTGACCCAAAAAAAAGTTCGAAAAATTTTTGGGACCAAAAAAATTTTGAGCCAAAAAAAAGTTCGAAAAATTTTGGGACCAAAAAAATTTTGACCCAAAAAAAAGTTCGAAAAATTTTGGGACCAAAAAAATTTTGACCCAAAAAAAAGTTCGAGAAATTTTGGGACCAACAAAAATTTTGACCCAAAAAAAAGCTCGAAAAATTTTGGGACCAAAAAAAATTTAAGCCAAAAAAAAGTTCGAAAAATTTTGGGACCAAAAAAATTTTGACCCAAAAAAAAGTTCGAGAAATTTTGGGACCAAAAAAATTTTGACCCAAAAAAAAGTTCGAAAAATTTTGGGACCAAAAAAATTTTGACCCAAAAAAAAGTTCAAAAAATTTTGGGACCAAAAAAATTTTGACCCAAAAAAAGTTCGAAAAAATTTTGACCCAAAAAAAGTTCGAAAAATTTTGGGACCAAAAAAATTTTGAGCCAAAAAAAAGTTCGAGAAATTTTGGGACCAAAAAAATTTTGAGCCAAAAAAAAGTTCGAAAAATTTTGGGACCAAAAAAATTTTGAGCCAAAAAAAAGTTCGAAAAATTTTGGGACCAAAAAAATTTTGACCCAAAAAAAAGTTCGAGAAATTTTGGGACCAAAAAAATTTTGACCCAAAAAAAAGTTCGAAAAATTTTGGGACCAAAAAAATTTTGACCCATAAAAAAGCTCGAAAAATTTTGGGACCAAAAAAAATTTAAGCCAAAAAAAAGTTCGAAAAATTTTGGGACCAAAAAAATTTTGACCCAAAAAAAAGTTCGAGAAATTTTGGGACCAAAAAAATTTTGAGCCAAAAAAAAGTTCGAAAAATTTTGGGACCAAAAAAATTTTGACCCAAAAAAAAGTTCAAAAAATTTTGGGACCAAAAAAATTTTGACCCAAAAAAAGTTCGAAAAAATTTTGACCCAAAAAAAGTTCGAAAAATTTTGGGACCAAAAAAATTTTGACCCAAAAAAAAGTTCGAGAAATTTTGGGACCAAAAAAATTTTGAGCCAAAAAAAAAGTTCGAAAAATTTTGGGACCAAAAAAATTTTGAGCCAAAAAAAAGTTCGAAAAATTTTGGGACCAAAAAAATTTTGACCCAAAAAAAAGTTCGAGAAATTTTGGGACCAAAAAAATTTTGACCCAAAAAAAAGTTCGAGAAATTTTGTGACCAAAAAAATTTTGAGCCAAAAAAAAGTTCGAAAAATTTTGGGACCAAAAAAATTTTGAGCCAAAAAAAAGATCGAGAAATTTTGGGACCAAAAAAATTTTGACCCAAAAAAAAGTTCGAGAAATTTTGGGACCAAAAAAATTTTGACCCAAAAAAAAGTTCGAGAAATTTTGGGACCAAAAAAATTTTGACCCAAAAAAAGTTCGAAAAATTTTGGGACCAAAAAAATTTTGACCCAAAAAAAGTTCGAAAAAATTTTGACCCAAAAAAATTTTGAGCCAAACAAAAGTTCGAAAAATTTTGGGACCAAAAAAATTTTGACCCAAAAAAAAGTTCGAAAAATTTTGGGACCAAAAAAATTTTGACCCAAACAAAAGTTCGAGAAATTTTGGGAGCAAAAAAATTTTGAGCCAAAAAAAAGTTCGAAAAATTTTGGGACAAAAAAAATTTTGACCCAAAAAAAAGTTCGAGAAATTTTGGGACCAAAAAAATTTTGACCCAAAAAAAAGTTTGAAAAAATTTTGGGACCAAAAAAATTTTGAGCCAAAAAAAAGTTCGAGAAATTTTGGGACCAAAAAAAATTTGAGCCAAAAAAAAGTTCGAAAAATTTTGGGACCAAAAAAATTTTGAGCCAAAAAAAAGTTCGAAAAATTTTGGGACCAAAAAAATTTTGACCCAAAAAAAAGTTCGAGAAATTTTGGGACCAAAAAAATTTTGACCCAAAAAAAAGTTCGAGAAATTTTGGGACCAAAAAAATTTTGACCCAAAAAAAAGTTCGAAAAATTTTGGGACCAAAAAAATTTTGACCCAAAAAAAAGTTCGAGAAATTTAGTGACCAAAAAAATTTTGAGCCAAAAAAAAGTTCGAAAAATTTTGGGACCAAAAAAATTTTGAGCCAAAAAAAAGATCGAGAAATTTTGGGACCAAAAAAATTTTGACCCAAAAAAAAGTTCGAGAAATTTTGGGACCAAAAAAATTTTGACCCAAAAAAAAGTTCGAGAAATTTTGGGACCAAAAAAATTTTGACCCAAAAAAAAGTTCGAAAAATTTTGGGACCAAAAAAATTTTGACCCAAAAAAGTTCGAAAAAATTTTGACCCAAAAAAATTTTGAGCCAAACAAAAGTTCGAAAAATTTTGGGACCAAAAAAATTTTGACCCAAAAAAAAGTTCGAAAAATTTTGGGACCAAAAAAATTTTGACCCAAACAAAAGTTCGAGAAATTTTGGGAGCAAAAAAATTTTGAGCCAAAAAAAAGTTCGAAAAATTTTGGGACAAAAAAAATTTTGACCCAAAAAAAAGTTCGAGAAATTTTGGGACCAAAAAAATTTTGACCCAAAAAAAAGTTTGAAAAAATTTTGGGACCAAAAAAATTTTGACCCAAAAAAAAGTTCGAAAAATTTTGGGACCAAAAAAATTTTGACCCAAAAAAAAGTTCGAAAAAATTTTGGGACCAAAAAAATTTTGAGCCAAAAAAAAGTTCGAAAAATTTTGGGACCAAAAAAATTTTGACCCAAAAAAAAGTTCGAGAAATTTTGGGACCAAAAAAATTTTGACCCAAAAAAAAGTTCGAAAAATTTTGGGACCAAAAAAACTTTGACCCAAAAAAAGTTCGAAAAAATTTTTGGACCAAAAAAATTTTGACCCAAAAAAAAAGTTCGAAAAAATTTTGGGACCAAAAAAATTTTGAGCCAAAAAAAAGTTCGAAAAATTTTGGGACCAAAAAAATTTTGACCAAAAAAAAAGTTCGAGAAATTTTGGGACCAAAAAAATTTTGACCCAAAAAAAAGTTCGAAAAATTTTGGGACCAAAAAAATTTTTACCAAAAAAAAAGTTCGAGAAATTTTGGGACCAAAAAAATTTTGACCCAAAAAAAAGTTCGAGAAATTTTGGGACCAAAAAAATTTTGAGCCAAAAAAAAGTTCGAGAAATTTTGGGACCAAAAAAATTTTGACCCCAAAAAAAGTTCGAAAAATTTTGGGACCAAAAAAATTTTGACCCAAAAAAAAGTTCGAGAAATTTTGGGACCAAAAAAATTTTGAGCCAAAAAAAAGTTCGAAAAATTTTGGGACCAAAAAAATTTTGACCCAAAAAAAAGTTCAAAAAATTTTGGGACCAAAAAAATTTTGACCCAAAAAAAGTTCGAAAAAATTTTGACCCAAAAAAAGTTCGAAAAATTTTGGGACCAAAAAAATTTTGACCCAAAAAAAAGTTCGAGAAATTTTGGGACCAAAAAAATTTTGAGCCAAAAAAAAAGTTCGAAAAATTTTGGGACCAAAAAAATTTTGAGCCAAAAAAAAGTTCGAAAAATTTTGGGACCAAAAAAATTTTGACCCAAAAAAAAGTTCGAGAAATTTTGGGACCAAAAAAATTTTGACCCAAAAAAAAGTTCGAGAAATTTTGTGACCAAAAAAATTTTGAGCCAAAAAAAAGTTCGAAAAATTTTGGGACCAAAAAAATTTTGAGCCAAAAAAAAGATCGAGAAATTTTGGGACCAAAAAAATTTTGACCCAAAAAAAAGTTCGAGAAATTTTGGGACCAAAAAAATTTTGACCCAAAAAAAAGTTCGAGAAATTTTGGGACCAAAAAAATTTTGACCCAAAAAAAGTTCGAAAAATTTTGGGACCAAAAAAATTTTGACCCAAAAAAAGTTCGAAAAAATTTTGACCCAAAAAAATTTTGAGCCAAACAAAAGTTCGAAAAATTTTGGGACCAAAAAAATTTTGACCCAAAAAAAAGTTCGAAAAATTTTGGGACCAAAAAAATTTTGACCCAAACAAAAGTTCGAGAAATTTTGGGAGCAAAAAAATTTTGAGCCAAAAAAAAGTTCGAAAAATTTTGGGACAAAAAAAATTTTGACCCAAAAAAAAGTTCGAGAAATTTTGGGACCAAAAAAATTTTGACCCAAAAAAAAGTTTGAAAAAATTTTGGGACCAAAAAAATTTTGAGCCAAAAAAAAGTTCGAGAAATTTTGGGACCAAAAAAAATTTGAGCCAAAAAAAAGTTCGAAAAATTTTGGGACCAAAAAAATTTTGAGCCAAAAAAAAGTTCGAAAAATTTTGGGACCAAAAAAATTTTGACCCAAAAAAAAGTTCGAGAAATTTTGGGACCAAAAAAATTTTGACCCAAAAAAAAGTTCGAGAAATTTTGGGACCAAAAAAATTTTGACCCAAAAAAAAGTTCGAAAAATTTTGGGACCAAAAAAATTTTGACCCAAAAAAAAGTTCGAGAAATTTAGTGACCAAAAAAATTTTGAGCCAAAAAAAAGTTCGAAAAATTTTGGGACCAAAAAAATTTTGAGCCAAAAAAAAGATCGAGAAATTTTGGGACCAAAAAAATTTTGACCCAAAAAAAAGTTCGAGAAATTTTGGGACCAAAAAAATTTTGACCCAAAAAAAAGTTCGAGAAATTTTGGGACCAAAAAAATTTTGACCCAAAAAAAAGTTCGAAAAATTTTGGGACCAAAAAAATTTTGACCCAAAAAAGTTCGAAAAAATTTTGACCCAAAAAAATTTTGAGCCAAACAAAAGTTCGAAAAATTTTGGGACCAAAAAAATTTTGACCCAAAAAAAAGTTCGAAAAATTTTGGGACCAAAAAAATTTTGACCCAAACAAAAGTTCGAGAAATTTTGGGAGCAAAAAAATTTTGAGCCAAAAAAAAGTTCGAAAAATTTTGGGACAAAAAAAATTTTGACCCAAAAAAAAGTTCGAGAAATTTTGGGACCAAAAAAATTTTGACCCAAAAAAAAGTTTGAAAAAATTTTGGGACCAAAAAAATTTTGACCCAAAAAAAAGTTCGAAAAATTTTGGGACCAAAAAAATTTTGACCCAAAAAAAAGTTCGAAAAAATTTTGGGACCAAAAAAATTTTGAGCCAAAAAAAAGTTCGAAAAATTTTGGGACCAAAAAAATTTTGACCCAAAAAAAAGTTCGAGAAATTTTGGGACCAAAAAAATTTTGACCCAAAAAAAAGTTCGAAAAATTTTGGGACCAAAAAAACTTTGACCCAAAAAAAGTTCGAAAAAATTTTTGGACCAAAAAAATTTTGACCCAAAAAAAAAGTTCGAAAAAATTTTGGGACCAAAAAAATTTTGAGCCAAAAAAAAGTTCGAAAAATTTTGGGACCAAAAAAATTTTGACCAAAAAAAAAGTTCGAGAAATTTTGGGACCAAAAAAATTTTGACCCAAAAAAAAGTTCGAAAAATTTTGGGACCAAAAAAATTTTTACCAAAAAAAAAGTTCGAGAAATTTTGGGACCAAAAAAATTTTGACCCAAAAAAAAGTTCGAGAAATTTTGGGACCAAAAAAATTTTGAGCCAAAAAAAAGTTCGAGAAATTTTGGGACCAAAAAAATTTTGACCCCAAAAAAAGTTCGAAAAATTTTGGGACCAAAAAAATTTTGACCCAAAAAAAAGTTCGAGAAATTTTGGGACCAAAAAAATTTTGACCCAAAAAAAAGTTCGAAAAATTTTGGGACCAAAAAAATTTTGAGCCAAAAAAAAGTTCGAAAAATTTTGGGACCAAAAAAATTTTGACCCAAAAAAACTTCGAAAAATTTTGGGACCAAAAAAATTTTGACCCAAATAAAAGTTCGAGAAATTTTGGGACCAAAAAAATTTTGACCCAAAAAATAGTTCGAAAAATTTTGGGACCAAAAAAATTTTGAGCCAAAAAAAAGTTCGAAAAATTTTGGGACCAAAAAAATTTTGACCCAAAAAAAAGTTCGAAAAATTTTGGGACCAAAAAAACTTTGACCCAAAAAAAGTTCGAAAAATTTTTGGACCAAAAAAATTTTGACCCAAAAAAAAGTTCGAAAAAATTTTGGGACCAAAAAAATTTTGAGCCAAAAAAAAGTTCGAAAAATTTTGGGACCAAAAAAATTTTGACCAAAAAAAAAGTTCGAGAAATTTTGGGACCAAAAAAATTTTGACCCAAAAAAAAGTTCGAAAAATTTTGGGACCAAAAAAATTTTGACCAAAAAAAAAGTTCGAGAAATTTTGGGACCAAAAAAATTTTGACCCAAAAAAAAGTTCGAGAAATTTTGGGACCAAAAAAATTTTGAGCCAAAAAAAAGTTCGAGAAATTTTGGGACCAAAAAAATTTTGACCCCAAAAAAAGTTCGAAAAATTTTGGGACCAAAAAAATTTTGAGCCAAAAAAAAGTTCGAGAAATTTTGGGACCAAAAAAATTTTGACCCAAAAAAAAGTTCGAAAAATTTTGGGACCAAAAAAATTTTGAGCCAAAAAAAAGTTCGAAAAATTTTGGGACCAAAAAAATTTTGACCCAAAAAAAAGTTCGAAAAATTTTGGGACCAAAAAAATTTTGACCCAAAAAAACTTCGAAAAATTTTGGGACCAAAAAAATTTTGACCCAAAAAAAAGTTCGAAAAATTTTGGGACCAAAAAAATTTTGACCCAAAAAAACTTCGAAAAATTTTGGGACCAAAAAAATTTTGACCCAAAAAAAAGTTCGAGAAATTTTGGGACCAAAAAAATTTTGAGCCAAAAAAAAGTTCGAAAAATTTTGGGACCAAAAAAAGTTTGAGCCAATAAAAAGTTCGAAAAATTTTGGGACCAAAAAATTTTTGACCCAAAAAAAAGTTAGAGAAATTTTGGGACCAAAAAAATTTTGACCCAAAAAAAAGTTCGAAAAATTTTGGGACCAAAAAAATTTTGACCCAAAAAAAAGTTCGAGAAATTTTGGGACCAAAAAAAATTTGACCCAAAAAAAAGTTTGAAAAAATTTTGGGACCAAAAAAATTTGGAGCCAAAAAAAAGTTCGAAAAATTTTGGGACCAAAAAAATTTTGACCCAAAAAAAAGTTCGAGAAATTTTGGGACCAAAAAATATTGAGGCAAAAAAAAGTTCGAAAAATTTTGGGACCAAAAAAATTTTGACCCAAAAAAAAGTTCGAGAAATTTTGGGACCAAAAAAATTTTGAGGCAAAAAAAAGTTTGAAAAAATTTTGGGACCAAAAAAATTTTGACCAAAAAAAAGTTCGAAAAATTTTGGGACCAAAAAAATTTTGACCCAAAAAAAAGTTCGAAAAATTTTTGGGACCAAAAAAATTTTGAGCCAAAAAAAAGTTCGAGAAATTTTGGGACCAACAAAAATTTTGACCCAAAAAAAAGCTCGAAAAATTTTGGGACCAAAAAAAATTTAAGCCAAAAAAAAGTTCGAAAAATTTTGGGACCAAAAAAATTTTGACCCAAAAAAAAGTTCGAGAAATTTTGGGACCAAAAAAATTTTGACCCAAAAAAAAGTTCGAAAAATTTTGGGACCAAAAAAATTTTGACCCAAAAAAAAGTTCAAAAAATTTTGGGACCAAAAAAATTTTGACCCAAAAAATAGTTCGAAAAATTTTGGGACCAAAAAAATTTTGACCCAAATAAAAGTTCGAGAAATTTTGGGACCAAAAAAATTTTGACCCAAAAAATAGTTCGAAAAATTTTGGGACCAAAAAAATTTTGAGCCAAAAAAAAGTTCGAAAAATTTTGGGACCAAAAAAATTTTGAGCCAAAAAAAAGTTCGAGAAATTTTGGGACCAAAAAAATTTTGAGCCAAAAAAAAGTTCGAAAAATTTTGGGACCAAAAAAAGTTTGAGCCAAAAAAAAGTTCGAAAAATTTTGGGACCAAAAAAATTTTGACCAAAAAAAAAGTTCGAGAAATTTTGGGACCAAAAAAATTTTGACCCAAAAAAAAGTTCGAGAAATTTTGGGACCAAAAAAATTTTGAGCCAAAAAAAAGTTCGAGAAATTTTGGGACCAAAAAAATTTTGACCCCAAAAAAAGTTCGAAAAATTTTGGGACCAAAAAAATTTTGACCCAAAAAAAAGTTCGAGAAATTTTGGGACCAAAAAAATTTTGACCCAAAAAAAAGTTCGAAAAATTTTGGGACCAAAAAAATTTTGAGCCAAAAAAAAGTTCGAAAAATTTTGGGACCAAAAAAAATTTTGACCCAAAAAAAAGTTCGAAAAATTTTGGGACCAAAAAAATTTTGACCCAAAAAAACTTCGAAAAATTTTGGGACCAAAAAAATTTTGACCCAAATAAAAGTTAGAGAAATTTTGGGACCAAAAAAATTTTGACCCAAAAAATAGTTCGAAAAATTTTGGGACCAAAAAAATTTTGACCCATAAAAAAGCTCGAAAAATTTTGGGACCAAAAAAAATTTAAGCCAAAAAAAAGTTCGAAAAATTTTGGGACCAAAAAAATTTTGACCCAAAAAAAAGTTCGAGAAATTTTGGGACCAAAAAAATTTTGAGCCAAAAAAAAGTTCGAAAAATTTTGGGACCAAAAAAATTTTGACCCAAAAAAAAGTTCAAAAAATTTTGGGACCAAAAAAATTTTGACCCAAAAAAAGTTCGAAAAAATTTTGACCCAAAAAAAGTTCGAAAAATTTTGGGACCAAAAAAATTTTGACCCAAAAAAAAGTTCGAGAAATTTTGGGACCAAAAAAAATTTGAGCAAAAAAAAAAGTTCGAAAAATTTTGGGACCAAAAAAATTTTGAGCCAAAAAAAAGTTCGAAAAATTTTGGGACCAAAAAAATTTTGACCCAAAAAAAAGTTCGAGAAATTTTGGGACCAAAAAAATTTTGACCCAAAAAAAAGTTCGAGAAATTTTGGGACCAAAAAAATTTTGACCCAAAAAAAAGTTCGAAAAATTTTGGGACCAAAAAAATTTTGACCCAAAAAAAAGTTCGAGAAATTTTGTGACCAAAAAAATTTTGAGCCAAAAAAAAGTTCGAAAAATTTTGGGACCAAAAAAATTTTGAGCCAAAAAAAAGATCGAGAAATTTTGGGACCAAAAAAATTTTGACCCAAAAAAAAGTTCGAGAAATTTTGGGACCAAAAAAATTTTGACCCAAAAAAAAGTTCGAGAAATTTTGGGACCAAAAAAATTTTGACCCAAAAAAAAGTTCGAAAAATTTTGGGACCAAAAAAATTTTGACCCAAAAAAAGTTCGAAAAAATTTTGACCCAAAAAAATTTTGAGCCAAACAAAAGTTCGAAAAATTTTGGGACCAAAAAAATTTTGACCCAAAAAAAAGTTCGAAAAATTTTGGGACCAAAAAAATTTTGACCCAAACAAAAGTTCGAGAAATTTTGGGAGCAAAAAAATTTTGAGCCAAAAAAAAGTTCGAAAAATTTTGGGACAAAAAAAATTTTGACCCAAAAAAAAGTTCGAGAAATTTTGGGACCAAAAAAATTTTGACCCAAAAAAAAGTTTGAAAAAATTTTGGGACCAAAAAAATTTTGAGCCAAAAAAAAGTTCGAGAAATTTTGGGACCAAAAAAAATTTGAGCCAAAAAAAAGTTCGAAAAATTTTGGGACCAAAAAAATTTTGAGCCAAAAAAAAGTTCGAAAAATTTTGGGACCAAAAAAATTTTGACCCAAAAAAAAGTTCGAGAAATTTTGGGACCAAAAAAATTTTGACCCAAAAAAAAGTTCGAGAAATTTTGGGACCAAAAAAATTTTGACCCAAAAAAAAGTTCGAAAAATTTTGGGACCAAAAAAATTTTGACCCAAAAAAAAGTTCGAGAAATTTAGTGACCAAAAAAATTTTGAGCCAAAAAAAAGTTCGAAAAATTTTGGGACCAAAAAAATTTTGAGCCAAAAAAAAGATCGAGAAATTTTGGGACCAAAAAAATTTTGACCCAAAAAAAAGTTCGAGAAATTTTAGGACCAAAAAAATTTTGACCCAAAAAAAAGTTCGAGAAATTTTGGGACCAAAAAAATTTTGACCCAAAAAAAAGTTCGAAAAATTTTGGGACCAAAAAAATTTTGACCCAAAAAAGTTCGAAAAAATTTTGACCCAAAAAAATTTTGAGCCAAACAAAAGTTCGAAAAATTTTGGGACCAAAAAAATTTTGACCCAAAAAAAAGTTCGAAAAATTTTGGGACCAAAAAAATTTTGACCCAAACAAAAGTTCGAGAAATTTTGGGAGCAAAAAAATTTTGAGCCAAAAAAAAGTTCGAAAAATTTTGGGACAAAAAAAATTTTGACCCAAAAAAAAGTTCGAGAAATTTTGGGACCAAAAAAATTTTGACCCAAAAAAAAGTTTGAAAAAATTTTGGGACCAAAAAAATTTTGACCCAAAAAAAAGTTCGAAAAATTTTGGGACCAAAAAAATTTTGACCCAAAAAAAAGTTCGAAAAAATTTTGGGACCAAAAAAATTTTGAGCCAAAAAAAAGTTCGAAAAATTTTGGGACCAAAAAAATTTTGACCCAAAAAAAAGTTCGAGAAATTTTGGGACCAAAAAAATTTTGACCCAAAAAAAAGTTCGAAAAATTTTGGGACCAAAAAAACTTTGACCCAAAAAAAGTTCGAAAAAATTTTTGGACCAAAAAAATTTTGACCCAAAAAAAAAGTTCGAAAAAATTTTGGGACCAAAAAAATTTTGAGCCAAAAAAAAGTTCGAAAAATTTTGGGACCAAAAAAATTTTGACCAAAAAAAAAGTTCGAGAAATTTTGGGACCAAAAAAATTTTGACCCAAAAAAAAGTTCGAAAAATTTTGGGACCAAAAAAATTTTTACCAAAAAAAAAGTTCGAGAAATTTTGGGACCAAAAAAATTTTGAGCCAAAAAAAAGTTCGAAAAATTTTGGGACCAAAAAAATTTTGACCCAAAAAAAAGTTCGAGAAATTTTGGGACCAAAAAAATTTTGACCCAAAAAAAAGTTCGAAAAATTTTGGGACCAAAAAAACTTTGACCCAAAAAAAGTTCGAAAAAATTTTTGGACCAAAAAAATTTTGACCCAAAAAAAAAGTTCGAAAAAATTTTGGGACCAAAAAAATTTTGAGCCAAAAAAAAGTTCGAAAAATTTTGGGACCAAAAAAATTTTGACCAAAAAAAAAGTTCGAGAAATTTTGGGACCAAAAAAATTTTGACCCAAAAAAAAGTTCGAAAAATTTTGGGACCAAAAAAATTTTTACCAAAAAAAAAGTTCGAGAAATTTTGGGACCAAAAAAATTTTGACCCAAAAAAAAGTTCGAGAAATTTTGGGACCAAAAAAATTTTGAGCCAAAAAAAAGTTCGAGAAATTTTGGGACCAAAAAAATTTTGACCCCAAAAAAAGTTCGAAAAATTTTGGGACCAAAAAAATTTTGACCCAAAAAAAAGTTCGAGAAATTTTGGGACCAAAAAAATTTTGACCCAAAAAAAAGTTCGAAAAATTTTGGGACCAAAAAAATTTTGAGCCAAAAAAAAGTTCGAAAAATTTTGGGACCAAAAAAATTTTGACCCAAAAAAACTTCGAAAAATTTTGGGACCAAAAAATTTTTGACCCAAATAAAAGTTCGAGAAATTTTGGGACCAAAAAAATTTTGACCCAAAAAATAGTTCGAAAAATTTTGGGACCAAAAAAATTTTGAGCCAAAAAAAAGTTCGAAAAATTTTGGGACCAAAAAAATTTTGACCCAAAAAAAAGTTCGAAAAATTTTGGGACCAAAAAAACTTTGACCCAAAAAAAGTTCGAAAAAATTTTTGGACCAAAAAAATTTTGACCCAAAAAAAAGTTCGAAAAAATTTTGGGACCAAAAAAATTTTGAGCCAAAAAAAAGTTCGAAAAATTTTGGGACCAAAAAAATTTTGACCAAAAAAAAAGTTCGAGAAATTTTGGGACCAAAAAAATTTTGACCCAAAAAAAAGTTCGAAAAATTTTGGGACCAAAAAAATTTTGACCAAAAAAAAAGTTCGAGAAATTTTGGGACCAAAAAAATTTTGACCCAAAAAAAAGTTCGAGAAATTTTGGGACCAAAAAAATTTTGAGCCAAAAAAAAGTTCGAGAAATTTTGGGACCAAAAAAATTTTGACCCCAAAAAAAGTTCGAAAAATTTTGGGACCAAAAAAATTTTGACCAAAAAAAAAGTTCGAGAAATTTTGGGACCAAAAAAATTTTGACCCAAAAAAAAGTTCGAGAAATTTTGGGACCAAAAAAATTTTGAGCCAAAAAAAAGTTCGAGAAATTTTGGGACCAAAAAAATTTTGACCCCAAAAAAAGTTCGAAAAATTTTGGGACCAAAAAAATTTTGACCCAAAAAAAAGTTCGAGAAATTTTGGGACCAAAAAAATTTTGACCCAAAAAAAAGTTCGAAAAATTTTGGGACCAAAAAAATTTTGAGCCAAAAAAAAGTTCGAAAAATTTTGGGACCAAAAAAATTTTGACCCAAAAAAAAGTTCGAAAAATTTTGGGACCAAAAAAATTTTGACCCAAAAAAACTTCGAAAAATTTTGGGACCAAAAAAATTTTGACCCAAAAAAAAGTTCGAAAAATTTTGGGACCAAAAAAATTTTGACCCAAAAAAAATTCGAAAAATTTTGGGACCAAAAAAATTTTGACCCAAAAAAAAGTTCGAGAAATTTTGGGACCAAAAAAATTTTGAGCCAAAAAAAAGTTCGAAAAATTTTGGGACCAAAAAAAGTTTGAGCCAATAAAAAGTTCGAAAAATTTTGGGACCAAAAAATTTTTGACCCAAAAAAAAGTTCGAAAAATTTTGGGACCAAAAAAATTTTGACCCAAAAAAAAGTTCGAGAAATTTTGGGACCAAAAAAAATTTGACCCAAAAAAAAGTTTGAAAAAATTTTGGGACCAAAAAAATTTGGAGCCAAAAAAAAGTTCGAAAAATTTTGGGACCAAAAAAATTTTGACCCAAAAAAAAGTTCGAGAAATTTTGGGACCAAAAAATATTGAGGCAAAAAAAAGTTCGAAAAAATTTTGGGACCAAAAAAATTTTGACCCAAAAAAAAGTTCGAGAAATTTTGGGACCAAAAAAATTTTGAGGCAAAAAAAAGTTTGAAAAAATTTTGGGACCAAAAAAATTTTGACCAAAAAAAAGTTCGAAAAATTTTGGGACCAAAAAAATTTTGACCCAAAAAAAAGTTCGAAAAATTTTTGGGACCAAAAAAATTTTGAGCCAAAAAAAAGTTCGAGAAATTTTGGGACCAACAAAAATTTTGACCCAAAAAAAAGCTCGAAAAATTTTGGGACCAAAAAAAATTTAAGCCAAAAAAAAGTTCGAAAAATTTTGGGACCAAAAAAATTTTGACCCAAAAAAAAGTTCGAGAAATTTTGGGACCAAAAAAATTTTGACCCAAAAAAAAGTTCGAAAAATTTTGGGACCAAAAAAATTTTGACCCAAAAAAAAGTTCAAAAAATTTTGGGACCAAAAAAATTTTGACCCAAAAAATAGTTCGAAAAATTTTGGGACCAAAAAAATTTTGACCCAAATAAAAGTTCGAGAAATTTTGGGACCAAAAAAATTTTGACCCAAAAAATAGTTCGAAAAATTTTGGGACCAAAAAAATTTTGAGCCAAAAAAAAGTTCGAAAAATTTTGGGACCAAAAAAATTTTGAGCCAAAAAAAAGTTCGAGAAATTTTGGGACCAAAAAAATTTTGAGCCAAAAAAAAGTTCGAAAAATTTTGGGACCAAAAAAAGTTTGAGCCAATAAAAAGTTCGAAAAATTTTGGGACCAAAAAATTTTTGACCCAAAAAAAAGTTCGAGAAATTTTGGGACCAAAAAAATTTTGACCCAAAAAAAAGTTCGAAAAATTTTGGGACCAAAAAAATTTTGACCCAAAAAAAAGTTCGAGAAATTTTGGGACCAAAAAAAATTTGACCCAAAAAAAAGTTTGAAAAAATTTTGGGACCAAAAAAATTTTGACAAAAAAAAAAGTTCGAGAAATTTTGGGACCAAAAAAATTTTGACCCAAAAAATAGTTCGAAAAATTTTGGGACCAAAAAAAATTTGGAGCCAAAAAAAAGTTCGAAAAATTTTGGGACCAAAAAAATTTTGACCCAAAAAAAAGTTCGAAAAATTTTGGGACCAAAAAAATTTTGAGCCAAAAAAAAGTTCGAAAAATTTTGGGACCAAAAAAATTTTGAGCCAAAAAAAAGTTCGAAAAATTTTGGGACCAAAAAAATTTTGAGCCAAAAAAAAGTTCGAAAAATTTTGGGACCAAAAAAATTTTGACCCAAAAAAAAGTTCGAAAAATTTTGGGACCAAAAAAATTTTGACCCAAAAAAAAGTTCGAAAAATTTTGGGACCAAAAAAATTTTGACCAAAAAAAAAGTTCGAGAAATTTTGGGACCAAAAAAATTTTGACCCAAAAAAAAGTTCGAAAAATTTTGGGACCAAAAAAATTTTGACCAAAAAAAAAGTTCGAGAAATTTTGGGACCAAAAAAATTTTGACCCAAAAAAAAGTTCGAGAAATTTTGGGACCAAAAAAATTTTGAGCCAAAAAAAAGTTCGAGAAATTTTGGGACCAAAAAAATTTTGACCCCAAAAAAAGTTCGAAAAATTTTGGGACCAAAAAAATTTTGACCCAAAAAAAAGTTCGAGAAATTTTGGGACCAAAAAAATTTTGACCCAAAAAAAAGTTCGAAAAATTTTGGGACCAAAAAAATTTTGAGCCAAAAAAAAGTTCGAAAAATTTTGGGACCAAAAAAAATTTTGACCCAAAAAAAAGTTCGAAAAATTTTGGGACCAAAAAAACTTTGACCCAAAAAAACTTCGAAAAATTTTGGGACCAAAAAAATTTTGACCCAAATAAAAGTTAGAGAAATTTTGGGACCAAAAAAATTTTGACCCAAAAAATAGTTCGAAAAATTTTGGGACCAAAAAAATTTTGACCCAAATAAAAGTTCGAGAAATTTTGGGACCAAAAAAATTTTGACCCAAAAAATAGTTCGAAAAATTTTGGGACCAAAAAAAGTTTGAGCCAAAAAAAAGTTCGAAAAATTTTGGGACCAAAAAAATTTTGACCCAAAAAAAAAAAGTTCGAGAAATTTTGGGACCAAAAAAATTTTGAGCCAAAAAAAAGTTCGAAAAATTTTGGGCCCAAAAAAAGTTTGAGCCAATAAAAAGTTCGATAAATTTTGGGACCAAAAAATTTTTGACCCAAAAAAAAGTTAGAGAAATTTTGGGACCAAAAAAATTTTGACCCAAAAAAAAGTTCGAAAAATTTTGGGACCAAAAAAATTTGACCCAAAAAAAAGTTTGAAAAAATTTTGGGACCAAAAAAATTTGGAGCCAAAAAAAGTTCGAAAAATTTTGGGACCAAAAAAATTTTGACCCAAAAAAAAGTTCGAGAAATTTTGGGACCAAAAAAATTTTGAGGCAAAAAAAAGTTCGAAAAATTTTGGGACCAAAAAAATTTTGACCCAAAAAAAAGTTCGAGAAATTTTGGGACCAAAAAAATTTTGAGGCAAAAAAAAGTTTGAAAAAATTTTGGGACCAAAAAAATTTTGACCAAAAAAAAGTTCGAAAAATTTTGGGACCAAAAAAATTTTGACCCAAAAAAAAGTTTGAAAAATTTTTGGGACCAAAAAAATTTTGAGCCAAAAAAAAGTTCGAAAAATTTTGGGACCAAAAAAATTTTGACCCAAAAAAAAGTTCGAAAAATTTTGGGACCAAAAAAATTTTGACCCAAAAAAAAGTTCGAGAAATTTTGGGACCAACAAAAATTTTGACCCAAAAAAAAGCTCGAAAAATTTTGGGACCAAAAAAAATTTAAGCCAAAAAAAAGTTCGAAAAATTTTGGGACCAAAAAAATTTTGACCCAAAAAAAAGTTAGAGAAATTTTGGGACCAAAAAAATTTTGACCCAAAAAAAAGTTCGAAAAATTTTGGGACCAAAAAAATTTTGACCCAAAAAAAAGTTCGAGAAATTTTGGGACCAAAAAAAATTTGACCCAAAAAAAAGTTTGAAAAAATTTTGGGACCAAAAAAATTTGGAGCCAAAAAAAAGTTCGAAAAATTTTGGGACCAAAAAAATTTTGACCCAAAAAAAAGTTCGAGAAATTTTGGGACCAAAAAAATTTTGAGGCAAAAAAAAGTTCGAAAAATTTTGGGACCAAAAAAATTTTGACCCAAAAAAAAGTTCGAGAAATTTTGGGACCAAAAAAATTTTGAGGCAAAAAAAAGTTTGAAAAAATTTTGGGACCAAAAAAATTTTGACCAAAAAAAAGTTCGAAAAATTTTGGGACCAAAAAAATTTTGACCCAAAAAAAAGTTCGAAAAATTTTTGGGACCAAAAAAATTTTGAGCCAAAAAAAAGTTCGAAAAATTTTGGGACCAAAAAAATTTTGACCCAAAAAAAAGTTCGAAAAATTTTGGGACCAAAAAAATTTTGACCCAAAAAAAAGTTCGAGAAATTTTGGGACCAACAAAAATTTTGACCCAAAAAAAAGCTCGAAAAATTTTGGGACCAAAAAAAATTTAAGCCAAAAAAAAGTTCGAAAAATTTTGGGACCAAAAAAATTTTGACCCAAAAAAAAGTTCGAGAAATTTTGGGACCAAAAAAATTTTGACCCAAAAAAAAGTTCGAAAAATTTTGGGACCAAAAAAATTTTGACCCAAAAAAAAGTTCAAAAAATTTTGGGACCAAAAAAATTTTGACCCAAAAAATAGTTCGAAAAATTTTGGGACCAAAAAAATTTTGACCCAAATAAAAGTTCGAGAAATTTTGGGACCAAAAAAATTTTGACCCAAAAAATAGTTCGAAAAATTTTGGGACCAAAAAAATTTTGAGCCAAAAAAAAGTTCGAAAAATTTTGGGACCAAAAAAATTTTGAGCCAAAAAAAAGTTCTAGAAATTTTGGGACCAAAAAAATTTTGAGCCAAAAAAAAGTTCGAAAAATTTTGGGACCAAAAAAAGTTTGAGCCAATAAAAAGTTCGAAAAATTTTGGGACCAAAAAATTTTTGACCCAAAAAAAAGTTCGAGAAATTTTGGGACCAAAAAAATTTTGACCCAAAAAAAAGTTCGAAAAATTTTGGGACCAAAAAAATTTTGACCCAAAAAAAAGTTCGAGAAATTTTGGGACCAAAAAAAATTTGACCCAAAAAAAAGTTTGAAAAAATTTTGGGACCAAAAAAATTTTGACAAAAAAAAAAGTTCGAAAAATTTTGGGACCAAAACAATTTTGACCCAGAAAAAAAGTTCGAAAAAATTTTGGGACCAAAAAAATTTTGACCCAAAAAAAAGTTCGAAAAATTTTGACCCAAAAAAAAGTTCGAGAAATTTTGGGACCAAAAAAATTTTGACCCAAAAAATAGTTCGAAAAATTTTGGGACCAAAAAAATTTGGAGCCAAAAAAAAGTTCGAAAAATTTTGGGACCAAAAAAATTTTGACCCAAAAAAAAGTTCGAGAAATTTTGGGACCAAAAAAATTTTGAGGCAAAAAAAAGTTCGAAAAATTTTGGGACCAAAAAAATTTTGACCCAAAAAAAATTTCGAAAAATTTTTGGGACCAAAAAAATTTTGAGCCAAAAAAAAGTTCGAAAAATTTTGGGACCAAAAAAATTTTGACCCAAAAAAAAGTTCGAAAAATTTTGGGACCAAAAAAATTTTGACCCAAAAAAAAGTTCGAGAAATTTTGGGACCAACAAAAATTTTGACCCAAAAAAAAGCTCGAAAAATTTTGGGACCAAAAAAAATTTAAGCCAAAAAAAAGTTCGAAAAATTTTGGGACCAAAAAAATTTTGACCCAAAAAAAAGTTCGAGAAATTTTGGGACCAAAAAAATTTTGACCCAAAAAAAAGTTCGAAAAATTTTGGGACCAAAAACATTTTGACCCAAAAAAAGTTCGAAAAAATTTTGACCCAAAAAAATTTTGAGCCAAACAAAAGTTCGAAAAATTTTGGGACCAAAAATATTTTGAGCCAAAAAAAAGTTCGAAAAATTTTGGGACCAAAAAAATTTTGACCCAAAAAAAAGTTCGAAAAAATTTTGGGACCAAAAAAATTTTGAGCCAAAAAAAAGTTCGAAAAATTTTGGGACCAAAAAAATTTTGACCCAAAAAAAAGTTCGAAAAATTTTGGGACCAAAAAAATTTTGACCCAAAAAAAAGTTCGAAAAATTTTGGGACCAAAAAAATTTTGAGCCAAAAAAAACTTCTAAAAATTTTGGGACCAAAAAAATTTTAACCCAAAAAAAAAGTTCGAGAAATTTTGGGACCAAAAAAATTTTGAGCCAAAAAAAAGTTCGAAAAATTTTGGGACCAAAAAAATTTTGACCCAAAAAAAAGGTCGAGAAATTTTGGGACCAAAAAAATTTTGAGCCAAAAAAAAGTTTGAAAAAATTTTGGGACCAAAAAAATTTTGAGCCAAAAAAAAGTTCGAAAAATTTTGGGACCAAAAAAATTTTGAGCCAAAAAAAAGTTCGAAAAATTTTGGGACCAAAAAAATTTTGACCCAAAAAAAAGTTCGAAAAATTTTGGGACCAAAAAAATTTTGACCCAAAAAAAAGTTCGAAAAATTTTGGGACCAAAAAAATTTTGAGCCAAAAAAAACTTCTAAAAATTTTGGGACCAAAAAAATTTTAACCCAAAAAAAAAGTTCGAGAAATTTTGGGACCAAAAAAATTTTGAGCCAAAAAAAAGTTCGAAAAATTTTGGGACCAAAAAAATTTTGACCCAAAAAAAAGGTCGAGAAATTTTGGGACCAAAAAAATTTTGAGCCAAAAAAAAGTTTGAAAAAATTTTGGGACCAAAAAAATTTTGACCCAAAAAAAAGTTCGAAAAATTTTGGGACCAAAAAAATTTTGACCCAAAAAAAAGTTCGAAAAATTTTGGGACCAAAAAAATTTTGACCCAAAAAAAAGTTCGAGAAATTTTGGGACCAAAAAAATTTTGACCCAAAAAAAAGTTCGAGAAATTTTGGGACCAAAAAAATTTTGAGCCAAAAAATAGTTCGAAAAATTTTGGGACCAAAAAAATTTTGAGCCAAAAAAAAGTTCGAAAAATTTTGGGACCAAAAAAATTTTGACCCAAAAAAAAGTTCGAGAAATTTTGGGACCAAAAAAATTTTGACCCAAAAAAAAGTTCGAGAAATTTTGGGACCAAAAAAATTTTGACCCAAAAAAAAGTTCGAGAAATTTTGGGACCAAAAAAATTTTGACCCAAAAAATAGTTCGAAAAATTTTGGGACCAAAAAAATTTTGAGCCAAAAAAAAGTTCGAAAAATTTTGGGACCAAAAAAATTTTGACCCAAAAAAAAGTTCGAGAAATTTTGGGACCAAAAAAATTTTGACCCAAAAAAAAGTTCGAAAAATTTTGGGACCAAAAAAATTTTGACCCAAAAAAAGTTCGAAAAATTTTGGGACCAAAAAAATTTTGACCCAAAAAAAAGTTCGAGAAATTTTGTGACCAAAAAAATTTTGAGCCAAAAAAAAGTTCGAAAAATTTTGGGACCAAAAAAATTTTGAGCCAAAAAAAAGTTCGAAAAATTTTGGGACCAAAAAAATTTTGACCCAAAAAAAAGTTCGAAAAATTTTGGGACCAAAAAAATTTTGACCCAAAAAAAAGTTCGAAAAATTTTGGGACCAAAAAAATTTTGACCCAAAAAAAAGTTCGAAAAATTTTGGGACCAAAAAAATTTTGAGCCAAAAAAAAGTTTGAGAAATTTTGGGACCAAAAAAATTTTGACCCAAAAAATAGTTCGAAAAATTTTGGGACCAAAAAAATTTTGAGCCAAAAAAAAGTTCGAAAAATTTTGGGACCAAAAAAATTTTGACCCAAAAAAAAGTTCGAGAAATTTTGGGACCAAAAAAATTTTGACCCAAAAAAAAGTTCGAGAAATTTTGGGACCAAAAAAATTTTGACCCAAAAAAAAGTTCGAAAAATTTTGGGACCAAAAAAATTTTGACCCAAAAAAAAGTTCGAGAAATTTTGTGACCAAAAAAATTTTGAGCCAAAAAAAAGTTCGAAAAATTTTGGGACCAAAAAAATTTTGAGCCAAAAAAAAGTTCGAAAAATTTTGGGACCAAAAAAATTTTGACCCAAAAAAAAGTTCGAGAAATTTTGGGACCAAAAAAATTTTGACCCAAAAAAAAGTTTGAAAAATTTTGGGACCAAAAAAATTTTGAGCCAAAAAAAAGTTCGAGAAATTTTGGGACCAAAAAAATTTTGACCCAAAAAAAAGTTCGAAAAATTTTGGGACCAAAAAAATTTTGAGCCAAAAAAAAGTTCGAGAAATTTTGGGACCAAAAAAATTTTGACCCAAAAAAAGTTCGAAAAATTTTGGGACCAAAAAAATTTTGAGCCAAAAAAAAGTTCGAAAAATTTTGGGACCAAAAAAATTTTGACCCAAAAAAAAGTTCGAGAAATTTTGGGACCAAAAAAATTTTGACCCAAAAAAAAGTTCGAGAAATTTTGGGACCAAAAAAATTTTGACCCAAAAAAAAGTTCGAAAAATTTTGGGACCAAAAAAATTTTGACCCAAAAAAAAGTTCGAGAAATTTTGTGACCAAAAAAATTTTGAGCCAAAAAAAAGTTCGAAAAATTTTGGGACCAAAAAAATTTTGAGCCAAAAAAAAGTTCGAAAAATTTTGGGACCAAAAAAATTTTGACCCAAAAAAAAGTTCGAGAAATTTTGGGACCAAAAAAATTTTGACCCAAAAAAAAGTTCGAAAAATTTTGGGACCAAAAAAATTTTGACCCAAAAAAAGTTCGAAAAAATTTTGACCCAAAAAAATTTTGACCCAAAAAAAAGTTCGAAAAATTTTGGGACCAAAAAAATTTTGAGCCAAAAAAAGTTCGAAAAATTTTGGGACCAAAAAAATTTTGAGCCAAAAAAAAGTTCGAAAAATTTTGGGACCAAAAAAATTTTGACCCAAAAAAAAGTTCGAGAAATTTTGGGACCAAAAAAATTTTGACCCAAAAAAAAGTTCGAGAAATTTTGGGACCAAAAAAATTTTGACCCAAAAAAAAGTTCAAAAAATTTTGGGACCAAAAAAATTTTGACCCAAAAAAAGTTCGAAAAAATTTTGACCCAAAAAAAAGTTCGAAAAATTTTGGGACCAAAAAAAATTTGACCCAAAAAAAAGTTCGAGAAATTTTGGGACCAAAAAAATTTTGACCCAATAAAAAGTTCGAAAAATTTTGGGACCAACAAAAATTTTGACCCAAAAAAAAGCTCGAAAAATTTTGGGACCAAAAAAAATTTAAGCCAAAAAAAAGTTCGAGAAATTTTGGGACCAAAAAAATTTTGAGCCAAAAAAAAGTTCGAAAAATTTTGGGACCAAAAAAATTTTGACCCAAAAAAAAGGTCGAGAAATTTTGGGACCAAAAAAATTTTGAGCCAAAAAAAAGTTTGAAAAAATTTTTGGGACCAAAAAAATTTTGACCCAAAAAAAGTTCGAAAAATTTTGGGACCAAAAAAATTTTGACCCAAAAAAAAGTTCGAAAAATTTTGGGACCAAAAAAATTTTAACCCAAAAAAAAGTTCGAAAAATTTTGGGACCAAAAAAATTTTGACCCAAAAAAAAGTTCGAAAAATTTTGGGACCAAAAAAATTTTGACCCAAAAAAAAGTTCGAGAAATTTTGGGACCAAAAAAATTTTGACCCAAAAAATAGTTCGAAAAATTTTGGGACCAAAAAAATTTTGAGCCAAAAAAAAGTTCGAGAAATTTTGGGACCAAAAAAATTTTGACCCAAAAAAAAGTTCGAGAAATTTTGGGACCAAAAAAATTTTGACCCAAAAAAAAGTTCGAAAAATTTTGGGACCAAAAAAATTTTGACCCAAAAAAAAGTTCGAAAAATTTTGGGACCAAAAAAATTTTGACCCAAAAAAAAGTTCGAGAAATTTTGGGACCAAAAAAATTTTGACCCAAAAAAAAGTTCGAAAAATTTTGGGACCAAAAAAATTTTGACCCAAAAAAAAGTTCGAGAAATTTTGGGACCAAAAAAATTTTGACCCAAAAAAAAGTTCGAAAAATTTTGGGACCAAAAAAATTTTGACCCAAAAAAAAGTTCGAAAAATTTTGGGACCAAAAAAATTTTGACCCAAAAAAAAGTACGAAAAATTTTGGGACCAAAAAAATTTTGACCCAAAAAAAAGTTCGAGAAATTTTGGGACCAAAAAAATTTTGACCCAAAAAATAGTTCGAAAAATTTTGGGACCAAAAAAATTTTGAGCCAAAAAAAAGTTCGAAAAATTTTGGGACCAAAAAAATTTTGACCCAAAAAAAAGTTCGAGAAATTTTGGGACCAAAAAAATTTTGACCCAAAAAAAAGTTCGAGAAATTTTGGGACCAAAAAAATTTTGACCCAAAAAAAAGTTCGAAAAATTTTGGGACCAAAAAAATTTTGACCCAAAAAAAAGTTCAAGAAATTTTGTGACCAAAAAAATTTTGAGAAAAAAAAAGTTCGAAAAATTTTGGGACCAAAAAAATTTTGAGCCAAAAAAAAGTTAGAAAAATTTTGGGACCAAAACAATTTTGACCCAAAAAAAAGTTCGAGAAATTTTGGGACCAAAAAAATTTTGACCCAAAAAAAAGTTCGAGAAATTTTGGGACCAAAAAAATTTTGACCCAAAAAAAAGTTCGAAAAATTTTGGGACCAAAAAAATTTTGACCCAAAAAAAGTTCGAAAAAATTTTGACCCAAAAAAATTTTGAGCCAAACAAAAGTTCGAAAAATTTTGGGACCAAAAAAATTTTGACCCAAACAAAAGTTCGAGAAATTTTGGGACCAAAAAAATTTTGAGCCAAAAAAAAGTTCGAAAAATTTTGTGACCAAAAAAATTTTGACCCAAAAAAAAGTTCGAAAAATTTTGGGACCAAAAAAATTTTGACCCAAAAAAAAGTTCGAAAAAATTTTGGGACCAAAAAAATTTTGAGCCAAAAAAAAGTTCGAAAAATTTTGGGACCAAAAAAATTTTGACCCAAAAAAAGTTCGAAAAAATTTTTGGACCAAAAAAATTTTGAGCCAAACAAAAGTTCGAAAAATTTTGGGACCAAAAAAATTTTGATCCAAAAAAAAGTTCGAGAAATTTTGGGACCAAAAAAATTTTGACCCAAAAAAAAGTTCGAAAAATTTTGGGACCAAAAAAATTTTGACCTAAAAAAAAGTTCGAGAAATTTTGTGACCAAAAAAATTTTGAGCCAAAAAAAAGTTCGAAAAATTTTGGGACCAAAAAAATTTTGAGCCAAAAAAAAGTTCGAAAAATTTTGGGACCAAAAAAATTTTGACCCAAAAAAAAGTTCGAGAAATTTTGGGACCAAAAAAATTTTGACCCAAAAAAAAGTTCGAGAAATTTTGGGACCAAAAAAATTTTGACCCAAAAAAAATTTCGAAAAATTTTGGGACCAAAAAAATTTTGACCCAAAAAAAGTTCGAAAAAATTTGGACCCAAAAAAATTTTGAGCCAAAAAAAAGTTCGAAAAATTTTGGGACCAAAAAAAATTTGACCCAAAAAAAAGTTCGAGAAATTTTGGGACCAAAAAAATTTTGACCCAAAAAAAAGTTCGAAAAATTTTGGGACCAAAAAAACTTTGACCCAAAAAAAGTTCGAAAAATTTTGGGACCAAAAAAATTTCGAGCCAAACAAAGGTTCGAAAAATTTTGGGACCAAAAAAATTTTGAGCCAAAAAAAAGTTCGAAAAATTTTGGGACCAAAAAAATTTTGACCCAAAAAAAAGTTCGAAAAAATTTTGGGACCAAAAAAATTTTGAGCCAAAAAAAAGTTCGAAAAATTTTGGGACCAAAAAAATTTTGAGCCAAAAAAAAGTTCGAAAAATTTTGGGACCAAAAAAATTTTGACCCAAAAAAAAGTTCGAAAAATTTTGGGACCAAAAAAATTTTGAGCCAAAAAAAAGTTCGAAAAATTTTGGGACCAAAAAAATTTTAACCCAAAAAAAAGTTCGAGAAATTTTGGGACCAAAAAAATTTTGAGCCAAAAAAAAGTTCGAAAAATTTTGGGACCAAAAAAATTTTGACCCAAAAAAAAGGTCGAGAAATTTTGGGACCAAAAAAATTTTGAGCCAAAAAAAAGTTTGAAAAAATTTTGGGACCAAAAAAATTTTGACCCAAAAAAAAGTTCGAAAAATTTTGGGACCAAAAAAATTTTGAGCCAAAAAAAAGTTCGAAAAATTTTGGGACCAAAAAAATTTTGACCCAAAAAAAAGTTCGAAAAATTTTGGGACCAAAAAAATTTTGACCCAAAAAAAAGTTCGAAAAATTTTGGGACCAAAAAAATTTTGACCCAAAAAAAAGTTCAAAAAATTTTGGGACCAAAAAAATTTTGACCCAAAAAATAGTTCGAAAAATTTTGGGACCAAAAAAATTTTGACCCAAATAAAAGTTCGAGAAATTTTGGGACCAAAAAAATTTTGACCCAAAAAATAGTTCGAAAAATTTTGGGACCAAAAAAATTTTGAGCCAAAAAAAAGTTCGAAAAATTTTGGGACCAAAAAAATTTTGAGCCAAAAAAAAGTTCTAGAAATTTTGGGACCAAAAAAATTTTGAGCCAAAAAAAAGTTCGAAAAATTTTGGGACCAAAAAAAGTTTGAGCCAATAAAAAGTTCGAAAAATTTTGGGACCAAAAAATTTTTGACCCAAAAAAAAGTTCGAGAAATTTTGGGACCAAAAAAATTTTGACCCAAAAAAAAGTTCGAAAAATTTTGGGACCAAAAAAATTTTGACCCAAAAAAAAGTTCGAGAAATTTTGGGACCAAAAAAAATTTGACCCAAAAAAAAGTTTGAAAAAATTTTGGGACCAAAAAAATTTTGACAAAAAAAAAAGTTCGAAAAATTTTGGGACCAAAACAATTTTGACCCAGAAAAAAAGTTCGAAAAAATTTTGGGACCAAAAAAATTTTGACCCAAAAAAAAGTTCGAAAAATTTTGACCCAAAAAAAAGTTCGAGAAATTTTGGGACCAAAAAAATTTTGACCCAAAAAATAGTTCGAAAAATTTTGGGACCAAAAAAATTTGGAGCCAAAAAAAAGTTCGAAAAATTTTGGGACCAAAAAAATTTTGACCCAAAAAAAAGTTCGAGAAATTTTGGGACCAAAAAAATTTTGAGGCAAAAAAAAGTTCGAAAAATTTTGGGACCAAAAAAATTTTGACCCAAAAAAAAGTTCGAAAAATTTTTGGGACCAAAAAAATTTTGAGCCAAAAAAAAGTTCGAAAAATTTTGGGACCAAAAAAATTTTGACCCAAAAAAAAGTTCGAAAAATTTTGGGACCAAAAAAATTTTGACCCAAAAAAAAGTTCGAGAAATTTTGGGACCAACAAAAATTTTGACCCAAAAAAAAGCTCGAAAAATTTTGGGACCAAAAAAAATTTAAGCCAAAAAAAAGTTCGAAAAATTTTGGGACCAAAAAAATTTTGACCCAAAAAAAAGTTCGAGAAATTTTGGGACCAAAAAAATTTTGACCCAAAAAAAAGTTCGAAAAATTTTGGGACCAAAAACATTTTGACCCAAAAAAAGTTCGAAAAAATTTTGACCCAAAAAAATTTTGAGCCAAACAAAAGTTCGAAAAATTTTGGGACCAAAAATATTTTGAGCCAAAAAAAAGTTCGAAAAATTTTGGGACCAAAAAAATTTTGACCCAAAAAAAAGTTCGAAAAAATTTTGGGACCAAAAAAATTTTGAGCCAAAAAAAAGTTCGAAAAATTTTGGGACCAAAAAAATTTTGACCCAAAAAAAAGTTCGAAAAATTTTGGGACCAAAAAAATTTTGACCCAAAAAAAAGTTCGAAAAATTTTGGGACCAAAAAAATTTTGAGCCAAAAAAAACTTCTAAAAATTTTGGGACCAAAAAAATTTTAACCCAAAAAAAAAGTTCGAGAAATTTTGGGACCAAAAAAATTTTGAGCCAAAAAAAAGTTCGAAAAATTTTGGGACCAAAAAAATTTTGACCCAAAAAAAAGGTCGAGAAATTTTGGGACCAAAAAAATTTTGAGCCAAAAAAAAGTTTGAAAAAATTTTGGGACCAAAAAAATTTTGACCCAAAAAAAAGTTCGAAAAATTTTGGGACCAAAAAAATTTTGAGCCAAAAAAAAGTTCGAAAAATTTTGGGACCAAAAAAATTTTGACCCAAAAAAAAGTTCGAAAAATTTTGGGACCAAAAAAATTTTGACCCAAAAAAAAGTTCGAAAAATTTTGGGACCAAAAAAATTTTGAGCTAAAAAAAACTTCTAAAAATTTTGGGACCAAAAAAATTTTAACCCAAAAAAAAAGTTCGAGAAATTTTGGGACCAAAAAAATTTTGAGCCAAAAAAAAGTTCGAAAAATTTTGGGACCAAAAAAATTTTGACCCAAAAAAAAGGTCGAGAAATTTTGGGACCAAAAAAATTTTGAGCCAAAAAAAAGTTTGAAAAAATTTTGGGACCAAAAAAATTTTGACCCAAAAAAAAGTTCGAAAAATTTTGGGACCAAAAAAATTTTGACCCAAAAAAAAGTTCGAAAAATTTTGGGACCAAAAAAATTTTGACCCAAAAAAAAGTTCGAGAAATTTTGGGACCAAAAAAATTTTGACCCAAAAAAAAGTTCGAGAAATTTTGGGACCAAAAAAATTTTGAGCCAAAAAATAGTTCGAAAAATTTTGGGACCAAAAAAATTTTGAGCCAAAAAAAAGTTCGAAAAATTTTGGGACCAAAAAAATTTTGACCCAAAAAAAAGTTCGAGAAATTTTGGGACCAAAAAAATTTTGACCCAAAAAAAAGTTCGAGAAATTTTGGGACCAAAAAAATTTTGACCCAAAAAAAAGTTCGAGAAATTTTGGGACCAAAAAAATTTTGACCCAAAAAATAGTTCGAAAAATTTTGGGACCAAAAAAATTTTGAGCCAAAAAAAAGTTCGAAAAATTTTGGGACCAAAAAAATTTTGACCCAAAAAATAGTTCGAGAAATTTTGGGACCAAAAAAATTTTGACCCAAAAAAAAGTTCGAAAAATTTTGGGACCAAAAAAATTTTGACCCAAAAAAAGTTCGAAAAATTTTGGGACCAAAAAAATTTTGACCCAAAAAAAAGTTCGAGAAATTTTGTGACCAAAAAAATTTTGAGCCAAAAAAAAGTTCGAAAAATTTTGGGACCAAAAAAATTTTGAGCCAAAAAAAAGTTCGAAAAATTTTGGGACCAAAAAAATTTTGACCCAAAAAAAAGTTCGAAAAATTTTGGGACCAAAAAAATTTTGACCCAAAAAAAAGTTCGAAAAATTTTGGGACCAAAAAAATTTTGACCCAAAAAAAAGTTCGAAAAATTTTGGGACCAAAAAAATTTTGAGCCAAAAAAAAGTTTGAGAAATTTTGGGACCAAAAAAATTTTGACCCAAAAAATAGTTCGAAAAATTTTGGGACCAAAAAAATTTTGAGCCAAAAAAAAGTTCGAAAAATTTTGGGACCAAAAAAATTTTGACCCA
Source organism: Astyanax mexicanus (assembly GCF_023375975.1). Lineage (NCBI taxonomy): Eukaryota > Metazoa > Chordata > Actinopteri > Characiformes > Acestrorhamphidae > Astyanax > Astyanax mexicanus. Next base: position 25,012,295 of record NC_064410.1, read on the forward strand.
AAAAAAAGTTCGAGAAATTTTGGGACCAAAAAAATTTTGACCCAAAAAAAAGTTCGAGAAATTTTGGGACCAAAAAAATTTTGACCCAAAAAAAAGTTCGAAAAATTTTGGGACCAAAAAAATTTTGACCCAAAAAAAAGTTCGAGAAATTTTGTGACCAAAAAAATTTTGAGCCAAAAAAAAGTTCGAAAAATTTTGGGACCAAAAAAATTTTGAGCCAAAAAAAAGTTCGAAAAATTTTGGGACCAAAAAAATTTTGACCCAAAAAAAAGTTCGAGAAATTTTGGGACCAAAAAAATTTTGACCCAAAAAAAAGTTTGAAAAATTTTGGGACCAAAAAAATTTTGAGCCAAAAAAAAGTTCGAGAAATTTTGGGACCAAAAAAATTTTGACCCAAAAAAAAGTTCGAAAAATTTTGGGACCAAAAAAATTTTGAGCCAAAAAAAAGTTCGAGAAATTTTGGGACCAAAAAAATTTTGACCCAAAAAAAGTTCGAAAAATTTTGGGACCAAAAAAATTTTGAGCCAAAAAAAAGTTCGAAAAATTTTGGGACCAAAAAAATTTTGACCCAAAAAAAAGTTCGAGAAATTTTGGGACCAAAAAAATTTTGACCCAAAAAAAAGTTCGAGAAATTTTGGGACCAAAAAAATTTTGACCCAAAAAAAAGTTCGAAAAATTTTGGGACCAAAAAAATTTTGACCCAAAAAAAAGTTCGAGAAATTTTGTGACCAAAAAAATTTTGAGCCAAAAAAAAGTTCGAAAAATTTTGGGACCAAAAAAATTTTGAGCCAAAAAAAAGTTCGAAAAATTTTGGGACCAAAAAAATTTTGACCCAAAAAAAAGTTCGAGAAATTTTGGGACCAAAAAAATTTTGACCCAAAAAAAAGTTCGAAAAATTTTGGGACCAAAAAAATTTTGACCCAAAAAAAGTTCGAAAAAATTTTGACCCAAAAAAATTTTGACCCAAAAAAAAGTTCGAAAAATTTTGGGACCAAAAAAATTTTGAGCCAAAAAAAGTTCGAAAAATTTTGGGACCAAAAAAATTTTGAGCCAAAAAAAAGTTCGAAAAATTTTGGGACCAAAAAAATTTTGACCCAAAAAAAAGTTCGAGAAATTTTGGGACCAAAAAAATTTTGACCCAAAAAAAAGTTCGAGAAATTTTGGGACCAAAAAAATTTTGACCCAAAAAAAAGTTCGAAAAATTTTGGGACCAAAAAAATTTTGACCCAAAAAAAGTTCGAAAAAATTTTGACCCAAAAAAAAGTTCGAAAAATTTTGGGACCAAAAAAAATTTGACCCAAAAAAAAGTTCGAGAAATTTTGGGACCAAAAAAATTTTGACCCAATAAAAAGTTCGAAAAATTTTGGGACCAACAAAAATTTTGACCCAAAAAAAAGCTCGAAAAATTTTGGGACCAAAAAAAATTTAAGCCAAAAAAAAGTTCGAGAAATTTTGGGACCAAAAAAATTTTGAGCCAAAAAAAAGTTCGAAAAATTTTGGGACCAAAAAAATTTTGACCCAAAAAAAAGGTCGAGAAATTTTGGGACCAAAAAAATTTTGAGCCAAAAAAAAGTTTGAAAAAATTTTTGGGACCAAAAAAATTTTGACCCAAAAAAAGTTCGAAAAATTTTGGGACCAAAAAAATTTTGACCCAAAAAAAAGTTCGAAAAATTTTGGGACCAAAAAAATTTTAACCCAAAAAAAAGTTCGAAAAATTTTGGGACCAAAAAAATTTTGACCCAAAAAAAAGTTCGAAAAATTTTGGGACCAAAAAAATTTTGACCCAAAAAAAAGTTCGAGAAATTTTGGGACCAAAAAAATTTTGACCCAAAAAATAGTTCGAAAAATTTTGGGACCAAAAAAATTTTGAGCCAAAAAAAAGTTCGAAAAATTTTGGGACCAAAAAAATTTTGAGCCAAAAAAAAGTTCGAGAAATTTTGGGACCAAAAAAATTTTGACCCAAAAAAAAGTTCGAGAAATTTTGGGACCAAAAAAATTTTGACCCAAAAAAAAGTTCGAAAAATTTTGGGACCAAAAAAATTTTGACCCAAAAAAAAGTTCGAAAAATTTTGGGACCAAAAAAATTTTGACCCAAAAAAAAGTTCGAGAAATTTTGGGACCAAAAAAATTTTGACCCAAAAAAAAGTTCGAAAAATTTTGGGACCAAAAAAATTTTGACCCAAAAAAAAGTTCGAGAAATTTTGGGACCAAAAAAATTTTGACCCAAAAAAAAGTTCGAAAAATTTTGGGACCAAAAAAATTTTGACCCAAAAAAAAGTTCGAAAAATTTTGGGACCAAAAAAATTTTGACCCAAAAAAAAGTACGAAAAATTTTGGGACCAAAAAAATTTTGACCCAAAAAAAAGTTCGAGAAATTTTGGGACCAAAAAAATTTTGACCCAAAAAATAGTTCGAAAAATTTTGGGACCAAAAAAATTTTGAGCCAAAAAAAAGTTCGAAAAATTTTGGGACCAAAAAAATTTTGACCCAAAAAAAAGTTCGAGAAATTTTGGGACCAAAAAAATTTTGACCCAAAAAAAAGTTCGAGAAATTTTGGGACCAAAAAAATTTTGACCCAAAAAAAAGTTCGAAAAATTTTGGGACCAAAAAAATTTTGACCCAAAAAAAAGTTCAAGAAATTTTGTGACCAAAAAAATTTTGAGAAAAAAAAAGTTCGAAAAATTTTGGGACCAAAAAAATTTTGAGCCAAAAAAAAGTTAGAAAAATTTTGGGACCAAAACAATTTTGACCCAAAAAAAAGTTCGAGAAATTTTGGGACCAAAAAAATTTTGACCCAAAAAAAAGTTCGAGAAATTTTGGGACCAAAAAAATTTTGACCCAAAAAAAAGTTCGAAAAATTTTGGGACCAAAAAAATTTTGACCCAAAAAAAGTTCGAAAAAATTTTGACCCAAAAAAATTTTGAGCCAAACAAAAGTTCGAAAAATTTTGGGACCAAAAAAATTTTGACCCAAAAAAAAGTTCGAAAAATTTTGGGACCAAAAAAATTTTGACCCAAACAAAAGTTCGAGAAATTTTGGGACCAAAAAAATTTTGAGCCAAAAAAAAGTTCGAAAAATTTTGTGACCAAAAAAATTTTGACCCAAAAAAAAGTTCGAAAAATTTTGGGACCAAAAAAATTTTGACCCAAAAAAAAGTTCGAAAAAATTTTGGGACCAAAAAAATTTTGAGCCAAAAAAAAGTTCGAAAAATTTTGGGACCAAAAAAATTTTGACCCAAAAAAAGTTCGAAAAAATTTTTGGACCAAAAAAATTTTGAGCCAAACAAAAGTTCGAAAAATTTTGGGACCAAAAAAATTTTGATCCAAAAAAAAGTTCGAGAAATTTTGGGACCAAAAAAATTTTGACCCAAAAAAAAGTTCGAGAAATTTTGGGACCAAAAAAATTTTGACCTAAAAAAAAGTTCGAGAAATTTTGTGACCAAAAAAATTTTGACCCAAAAAAAGTTCGAAAAATTTTGGGACCAAAAAAATTTCGAGCCAAACAAAGGTTCGAAAAATTTTGGGACCAAAAAAATTTTGAGCCAAAAAAAAGTTCGAAAAATTTTGGGACCAAAAAAATTTTGACCCAAAAAAAAGTTCGAAAAAATTTTGGGACCAAAAAAATTTTGAGCCAAAAAAAAGTTCGAAAAATTTTGGGACCAAAAAAATTTTGAGCCAAAAAAAAGTTCGAAAAATTTTGGGACCAAAAAAATTTTGACCCAAAAAAAAGTTCGAAAAATTTTGGGACCAAAAAAATTTTGAGCCAAAAAAAAGTTCGAAAAATTTTGGGACCAAAAAAATTTTAACCCAAAAAAAAGTTCGAGAAATTTTGGGACCAAAAAAATTTTGAGCCAAAAAAAAGTTCGAAAAATTTTGGGACCAAAAAAATTTTGACCCAAAAAAAAGGTCGAGAAATTTTGGGACCAAAAAAATTTTGAGCCAAAAAAAAGTTTGAAAAAATTTTGGGACCAAAAAAATTTTGACCCAAAAAAAAGTTCGAAAAATTTTGGGACCAAAAAAATTTTGAGCCAAAAAAAAGTTCGAAAAATTTTGGGACCAAAAAAATTTTGACCCAAAAAAAAGTTCGAAAAATTTTGGGACCAAAAAAATTTTGACCCAAAAAAAAGTTCGAAAAATTTTGGGACCAAAAAAATTTTGACCCAAAAAAAAGTTCGAGAAATTTTGGGACCAAAAAAATTTTGACCCAAAAAATAGTTCGAAAAATTTTGGGACCAAAAAAATTTTGAGCCAAAAAAAAGTTCGAAAAATTTTGGGACCAAAAAAATTTTGACCCCAAAAAAAGTTCGAGAAATTTTGGGACCAAAAAAATTTTGACCCAAAAAAAAGTTCGAGAAATTTTGGGACCAAAAAAATTTTGACCCAAAAAAAAGTTCGAGAAATTTTGGGACCAAAAAAATTTTGACCCAAAAAAAGTTCGAAAAAATTTTGACCCAAAAAAATTTTGAGCCAAACAAAAGTTCGAGAAATTTTGGGACCAAAAAAATTTTGACCCAAAAAAAAGTTCGAAAAATTTTGGGACCAAAAAAATTTTGACCCAAACAAAAGTTCGAGAAATTTTGGGACCAAAAAAATTTTGAGCCAAAAAAAAGTTCGAAAAATTTTGGGACCAAAAAAATTTTGACCCAAAAAAAGTTCGAAAAAATTTTTGGACCAAAAAAATTTTGAGCCAAACAAAAGTTCGAAAAATTTTGGGACCAAAAAAATTTTGACCCAAAAAAAAGTTCGAGAAATTTTGTGACCAAAAAAATTTTGAGAAAAAAAAAGTTCGAAAAATTTTGGGACCAAAAAAATTTTGAGCCAAAAAAAAGTTCGAAAAATTTTGGGACCAAAAAAATTTTGACCCAAAAAAAAGTTCGAGAAATTTTGGGACCAAAAAAATTTTGACCCAAAAAAAAGTTCGAGAAATTTTGGGACCAAAAAAATTTTGACCCAAAAAAAAGTTCGAAAAATTTTGGGACCAAAAAAATTTTGACCCAAAAAAAGTTCGAAAAAATTTTGACCCAAAAAAATTTTGAGCCAAACAAAAGTTCGAAAAATTTTGGGACCAAAAAAATTTTGACCCAAAAAAAAGTTCGAAAAATTTTGGGACCAAAAAAATTTTGACCCAAACAAAAGTTCGAGAAATTTTGGGACCAAAAAAATTTTGAGCCAAAAAAAAGTTCGAAAAATTTTGGGACCAAAAAAATTTTGACCCAAAAAAAGTTCGAAAAAATTTTTGGACCAAAAAAATTTTGAGCCAAACAAAAGTTCGAAAAATTTTGGGACCAAAAAAATTTTGATCCAAAAAAAAGTTCGAGAAATTTTGGGACCAAAAAAATTTTGACCCAAAAAAAAGTTCGAAAAATTTTGGGACCAAAAAAATTTTGACCCAAAAAAAAGTTCGAGAAATTTTGTGACCAAAAAAATTTTGAGCCAAAAAAAAGTTCGAAAAATTTTGGGACCAAAAAAATTTTGGGCCAAAAAAAAGGTCGAAAAATTTTGGGACCAAAAAAATTTTGACCCAAAAAAAAGTTCGAGAAATTTTGGGACCAAAAAAATTTTGACCCAAAAAAAAGTTCGAGAAATTTTGGGACCAAAAAAATTTTGACCCAAAAAAAATTTCGAAAAATTTTGGGACCAAAAAAATTTTGACCCAAAAAAAGTTCGAAAAAATTTGGACCCAAAAAAATTTTGAGCCAAAAAAAAGTTCGAAAAATTTTGGGACCAAAAAAAATTTGACCCAAAAAAAAGTTCGAGAAATTTTGGGACCAAAAAAACTTTGACCCAAAAAAAGTTCGAAAAATTTTGGGACCAAAAAAATTTCGAGCCAAACAAAGGTTCGAAAAATTTTGGGACCAAAAAAATTTTGAGCCAAAAAAAAGTTCGAAAAATTTTGGGACCAAAAAAATTTTGACCCAAAAAAAAGTTCGAAAAAATTTTGGGACCAAAAAAATTTTGAGCCAAAAAAAAGTTCGAAAAATTTTGGGACCAAAAAAATTTTGACCCAAAAAAAAGTTCGAAAAATTTTGGGACCAAAAAAATTTTGAGCCAAAAAAAAGTTCGAGAAATTTTGGGACCAAAAAAATTTTGACCCAAAAAATAGTTCAAAAAATTTTGGGACCAAAAAAATTTTGACCAAAAAAAAAGTTCGAGAAATTTTGGGACCAAAAAAATTTTGAGCCAAAAAAAAGTTCGAAAAATTTTGGGACCAAAAAAATTTTGACCCAAAAAAAAGTTCGAGAAATTTTGGGACCAAAAAAATTTTGACCCAAAAAAAAGTTCGAGAAATTTTGGGACCAAAAAAATTTTGAGCCAAAAAAAAGTTTGAAAAAATTTTGGGACCAAAAAAACTTTGACCCAAAAAAAGTTCGAAAAATTTTGGGACCAAAAAAATTTCGAGCCAAACAAAGGTTCGAAAAATTTTGGGACCAAAAAAATTTTGAGCCAAAAAAAAGTTCGAAAAATTTTGGACCCAAAAAAATTTTGAGCCAAAAAAAAGTTCGAAAAATTTTGGGACCAAAAAAAATTTGACCCAAAAAAAAGTTCGAGAAATTTTGGGACCAAAAAAACTTTGACCCAAAAAAAGTTCGAAAAATTTTGGGACCAAAAAAATTTTGACCCAAAAAAAAGTTCGAAAAATTTTGGGACCAAAAAAATTTTGACCCAAAAAAAAGTTCGAGAAATTTTGGGACCAAAAAAATTTTGACCCAAAAAATAGTTCGAAAAATTTTGGGACCAAAAAAATTTTGAGCCAAAAAAAAGTTCGAAAAATTTTGGGACCAAAAAAATTTTGACCCCAAAAAAAGTTCGAGAAATTTTGGGACCAAAAAAATTTTGACCCAAAAAAAAGTTCGAGAAATTTTGGGACCAAAAAAATTTTGACCCAAAAAAAAGTTCGAGAAATTTTGGGACCAAAAAAATTTTGACCCAAAAAAAGTTCGAAAAAATTTTGACCCAAAAAAATTTTGAGCCAAACAAAAGTTCGAAAAATTTTGGGACCAAAAAAATTTTGACCCAAAAAAAAGTTCGAAAAATTTTGGGACCAAAAAAATTTTGACCCAAACAAAAGTTCGAGAAATTTTGGGACCAAAAAAATTTTGAGCCAAAAAAAAGTTCGAAAAATTTTGGGACCAAAAAAATTTTGACCCAAAAAAAGTTCGAAAAAATTTTTGGACCAAAAAAATTTTGAGCCAAACAAAAGTTCGAAAAATTTTGGGACCAAAAAAATTTTGACCCAAAAAAAAGTTCGAGAAATTTTGTGACCAAAAAAATTTTGAGAAAAAAAAAGTTCGAAAAATTTTGGGACCAAAAAAATTTTGAGCCAAAAAAAAGTTCGAAAAATTTTGGGACCAAAAAAATTTTGACCCAAAAAAAAGTTCGAGAAATTTTGGGACCAAAAAAATTTTGACCCAAAAAAAAGTTCGAGAAATTTTGGGACCAAAAAAATTTTGACCCAAAAAAAAGTTCGAAAAATTTTGGGACCAAAAAAATTTTGACCCAAAAAAAGTTCGAAAAAATTTTGACCCAAAAAAATTTTGAGCCAAACAAAAGTTCGAAAAATTTTGGGACCAAAAAAATTTTGACCCAAAAAAAAGTTCGAAAAATTTTGGGACCAAAAAAATTTTGACCCAAACAAAAGTTCGAGAAATTTTGGGACCAAAAAAATTTTGAGCCAAAAAAAAGTTCGAAAAATTTTGGGACCAAAAAAATTTTGACCCAAAAAAAGTTCGAAAAAATTTTTGGACCAAAAAAATTTTGAGCCAAACAAAAGTTCGAAAAATTTTGGGACCAAAAAAATTTTGATCCAAAAAAAAGTTCGAGAAATTTTGGGACCAAAAAAATTTTGACCCAAAAAAAAGTTCGAAAAATTTTGGGACCAAAAAAATTTTGACCCAAAAAAAAGTTCGAGAAATTTTGTGACCAAAAAAATTTTGAGCCAAAAAAAAGTTCGAAAAATTTTGGGACCAAAAAAATTTTGGGCCAAAAAAAAGGTCGAAAAATTTTGGGACCAAAAAAATTTTGACCCAAAAAAAAGTTCGAGAAATTTTGGGACCAAAAAAATTTTGACCCAAAAAAAAGTTCGAGAAATTTTGGGACCAAAAAAATTTTGACCCAAAAAAAATTTCGAAAAATTTTGGGACCAAAAAAATTTTGACCCAAAAAAAGTTCGAAAAAATTTGGACCCAAAAAAATTTTGAGCCAAAAAAAAGTTCGAAAAATTTTGGGACCAAAAAAAATTTGACCCAAAAAAAAGTTCGAGAAATTTTGGGACCAAAAAAACTTTGACCCAAAAAAAGTTCGAAAAATTTTGGGACCAAAAAAATTTCGAGCCAAACAAAGGTTCGAAAAATTTTGGGACCAAAAAAATTTTGAGCCAAAAAAAAGTTCGAAAAATTTTGGGACCAAAAAAATTTTGACCCAAAAAAAAGTTCGAAAAAATTTTGGGACCAAAAAAATTTTGAGCCAAAAAAAAGTTCGAAAAATTTTGGGACCAAAAAAATTTTGAGCCAAAAAAAAGTTCGAAAAATTTTGGGACCAAAAAAATTTTGACCCAAAAAAAAGTTCGAAAAATTTTGGGACCAAAAAAATTTTGAGCCAAAAAAAAGTTCGAGAAATTTTGGGACCAAAAAAATTTTGACCCAAAAAATAGTTCAAAAAATTTTGGGACCAAAAAAATTTTGACCAAAAAAAAAGTTCGAGAAATTTTGGGACCAAAAAAATTTTGAGCCAAAAAAAAGTTCGAAAAATTTTGGGACCAAAAAAATTTTGACCCAAAAAAAAGTTCGAGAAATTTTGGGACCAAAAAAATTTTGACCCAAAAAAAAGTTCGAGAAATTTTGGGACCAAAAAAATTTTGAGCCAAAAAAAAGTTTGAAAAAATTTTGGGACCAAAAAAACTTTGACCCAAAAAAAGTTCGAAAAATTTTGGGACCAAAAAAATTTCGAGCCAAACAAAGGTTCGAAAAATTTTGGGACCAAAAAAATTTTGAGCCAAAAAAAAGTTCGAAAAATTTTGGACCCAAAAAAATTTTGAGCCAAAAAAAAGTTCGAAAAATTTTGGGACCAAAAAAAATTTGACCCAAAAAAAAGTTCGAGAAATTTTGGGACCAAAAAAACTTTGACCCAAAAAAAGTTCGAAAAATTTTGGGACCTAAAAAATTTTGAGCCAAAAAAAAGTTCGAAAAATTTTGGGACCAAAAAAATTTTGAGCCAAAAAAAAGTTCGAAAAATTTTGGGACCAAAAAAATTTTGAGCCAAAAAAAAGTTCGAAAAATTTTGGGACCAAAAAAATTTTGACCCAAAAAAAAGTTCGAGAAATTTTGGGACCAAAAAAATTTTGACCCAAAAAAAAGTTCGAGAAATTTTGTGACCAAAAAAATTTTGAGAAAAAAAAAGTTCGAAAAATTTTGGGACCAAAAAAATTTTGAGCCAAAAAAAAGTTCGAAAAATTTTGGGACCAAAAAAATTTTGACCCAAAAAAAAGTTCGAGAAATTTTGGGACCAAAAAAATTTTGACCCAAAAAAATTTTGAGCCAAACAAAAGTTCGAAAAATTTTGGGACCAAAAAAATTTTGACCCAAAAAAAAGTTCGAAAAATTTTGGGACCAAAAAAATTTTGACCCAAACAAAAGTTCGAGAAATTTTGGGACCAAAAAAATTTTGAGCCAAAAAAAAGTTCGAAAAATTTTGGGACCAAAAAAATTTTGACCCAAAAAAAGTTCGAAAAAATTTTTGGACCAAAAAAATTTTGAGCCAAACAAAAGTTCGAAAAATTTTGGGACCAAAAAAATTTTGACCCAAAAAAAAGTTCGAGAAATTTTGTGACCAAAAAAATTTTGAGAAAAAAAAAGTTCGAAAAATTTTGGGACCAAAAAAATTTTGAGCCAAAAAAAAGTTCGAAAAATTTTGGGACCAAAAAAATTTTGACCCAAAAAAAAGTTCGAGAAATTTTGGGACCAAAAAAATTTTGACCCAAAAAAAAGTTCGAGAAATTTTGGGACCAAAAAAATTTTGACCCAAAAAAAAGTTCGAAAAATTTTGGGACCAAAAAAATTTTGACCCAAAAAAAGTTCGAAAAAATTTTGACCCAAAAAAATTTTGAGCCAAACAAAAGTTCGAAAAATTTTGGGACCAAAAAAATTTTGACCCAAAAAAAAGTTCGAAAAATTTTGGGACCAAAAAAATTTTGACCCAAACAAAAGTTCGAGAAATTTTGGGACCAAAAAAATTTTGAGCCAAAAAAAAGTTCGAAAAATTTTGGGACCAAAAAAATTTTGACCCAAAAAAAGTTCGAAAAAATTTTTGGACCAAAAAAATTTTGAGCCAAACAAAAGTTCGAAAAATTTTGGGACCAAAAAAATTTTGATCCACAAAAAAGTTCGAGAAATTTTGGGACCAAAAAAATTTTGACCCAAAAAAAAGTTCGAAAAATTTTGGGACCAAAAAAATTTTGACCCAAAAAAAAGTTCGAGAAATTTTGTGACCAAAAAAATTTTGAGCCAAAAAAAAGTTCGAAAAATTTTGGGACCAAAAAAATTTTGGGCCAAAAAAAAGGTCGAAAAATTTTGGGACCAAAAAAATTTTGACCCAAAAAAAAGTTCGAGAAATTTTGGGACCAAAAAAATTTTGACCCAAAAAAAAGTTCGAGAAATTTTGGGACCAAAAAAATTTTGACCCAAAAAAAATTTCGAAAAATTTTGGGACCAAAAAAATTTTGACCCAAAAAAAGTTCGAAAAAATTTGGACCCAAAAAAATTTTGAGCCAAAAAAAAGTTCGAAAAATTTTGGGACCAAAAAAAATTTGACCCAAAAAAAAGTTCGAGAAATTTTGGGACCAAAAAAACTTTGACCCAAAAAAAGTTCGAAAAATTTTGGGACCAAAAAAATTTCGAGCCAAAAAAAGGTTCGAAAAATTTTGGGACCAAAAAAATTTTGAGCCAAAAAAAAGTTCGAAAAATTTTGGGACCAAAAAAATTTTGACCCAAAAAAAAGTTCGAAAAAATTTTGGGACCAAAAAAATTTTGAGCCAAAAAAAAGTTCGAAAAATTTTGGGACCAAAAAAATTTTGAGCCAAAAAAAAGTTCGAAAAATTTTGGGACCAAAAAAATTTTGACCTAAAAAAAAGTTCGAAAAATTTTGGGACCAAAAAAATTTTGAGCCAAAAAAAAGTTCGAGAAATTTTGGGACCAAAAAAATTTTGACCCAAAAAATAGTTCAAAAAATTTTGGGACCAAAAAAATTTTGACCAAAAAAAAAGTTCGAGAAATTTTGGGACCAAAAAAATTTTGAGCCAAAAAAAAGTTCGAAAAATTTTGGGACCAAAAAAATTTTGACCCAAAAAAAAGTTCGAGAAATTTTGGGACCAAAAAAATTTTGACCCAAAAAAAAGTTCGAGAAATTTTGGGACCAAAAAAATTTTGAGCCAAAAAAAAGTTTGAAAAAATTTTGGGACCAAAAAAACTTTGACCCAAAAAAAGTTCGAAAAATTTTGGGACCAAAAAAATTTCGAGCCAAACAAAGGTTCGAAAAATTTTGGGACCAAAAAAATTTTGAGCCAAAAAAAAGTTCGAAAAATTTTGGACCCCAAAAAATTTTGAGCCAAAAAAAAGTTCGAAAAATTTTGGGACCAAAAAAAATTTGACCCAAAAAAAAGTTCGAGAAATTTTGGGACCAAAAAAACTTTGACCCAAAAAAAGTTCGAAAAATTTTGGGACCAAAAAAATTTCGAGCCAAACAAAGGTTCGAAAAATTTTGGGACCAAAAAAATTTTGAGCCAAAAAAAAGTTCGAAAAATTTTGGGACCAAAAAAATTTTGACCCAAAAAAAAGTTCGAAAAAATTTTGGGACCAAAAAAATTTTGAGCCAAAAAAAAGTTCGAAAAATTTTGGGACCAAAAAAATTTTGAGCCAAAAAAAAGTTCGAAAAATTTTGGGACCAAAAAAATTTTGACCCAAAAAAAAGTTCGAAAAATTTTGGGACCAAAAAAATTTTGAGCCAAAAAAAAGTTCGAGAAATTTTGGGACCAAAAAAATTTTGACCCAAAAAATAGTTCAAAAAATTTTGGGACCAAAAAAATTTGGACCAAAAAAAAAGTTCGAGAAATTTTGGGACCAAAAAAATTTTGAGCCAAAAAAAAGTTCGAAAAATTTTGGGACCAAAAAAATTTTGACCCAAAAAAAAGTTCGAGAAATTTTGGGACCAAAAAAATTTTGACCCAAAAAAAAGTTCGAGAAATTTTGGGACCAAAAAAATTTTGAGCCAAAAAAAAGTTTGAAAAAATTTTGGGACCAAAAAAACTTTGACCCAAAAAAAGTTCGAAAAATTTTGGGACCAAAAAAATTTCGAGCCAAACAAAGGTTCGAAAAATTTTGGGACCAAAAAAATTTTGAGCCAAAAAAAAGTTCGAAAAATTTTGGGACCAAAAAAATTTTGACCCAAAAAAAAGTTCGAAAAAATTTTGGGACCAAAAAAATTTTGAGCCAAAAAAAAGTTCGAAAAATTTTGGGACCAAAAAAATTTTGAGCCAAAAAAAAGTTCGAAAAATTTTGGGACCAAAAAAATTTTGACCCAAAAAAAAGTTCGAAAAATTTTGGGACCAAAAAAATTTTGAGCCAAAAAAAAGTTCGAGAAATTTTGGGACCAAAAAAATTTTGACCCAAAAAATAGTTCAAAAAATTTTGGGACCAAAAAAATTTTGACCAAAAAAAAAGTTCGAGAAATTTTGGGACCAAAAAAATTTTGAGCCAAAAAAAAGTTCGAAAAATTTTGGGACCAAAAAAATTTTGACCCAAAAAAAAGTTCGAGAAATTTTGGGACCAAAAAAATTTTGAGCCAAAAAAAAGTTTGAAAAAATTTTGGGACCAAAAAAATTTTGACCCAAAAAAAAGTTCGAAAAATTTTGGGACCAAAAAAATTTTGACCCAAAAACAAGTTCGAAAAATTTTGGGACCAAAAAAATTTTGACCCAAAAAAAATTTGAAAAATTTTGGGACCAAAAAAATTTTGACCCAAAAAAAAGTTCGAAAAATTTTGGGACCAAAAAAACTTTGACCCAAAAAAAGTTCGAAAAATTTTGGGACCAAAAAAATTTCGAGCCAAACAAAGGTTCGAAAAATTTTGGGACCAAAAAAATTTTGACCCAAAAAAAAGTTCGAAAAATTTTGGGACCAAAAAAATTTTGACCCAAAAAAAAGTTCGAAAAAATTTTGGGACCAAAAAAATTTTGAGCCAAAAAAAAGTTCGAAAAATTTTGGGACCAAAAAAATTTTGAGCCAAAAAAAAGTTCGAAAAATTTTGGGACCAAAAAAATTTTGACCCAAAAAAAAGTTCGAAAAATTTTGGGACCAAAAAAATTTTGAGCCAAAAAAAAGTTCGAAAAATTTTGGGACCAAAAAAATTTTGACCAAAAAAAAAGTTTGAGAAATTTTGGGACCAAAAAAAAGTTCGAAAAATTTTGGGACCAAAAAAATTTTGACCCAAAAAAAAGTTCAAGAAATTTTGGGACCAAAAAAATTTTGAGCCAAAAAAAAGTTTGAAAAAATTTTGGGACCAAAAAAATTTTGAGCCAAAAAAAAGTTCGAAAAATTTTGGGACCAAAAACATTTTGACCCAAAAAAAAGTTCGAGAAATTTTGGGACCAAAAAAATTTTGAGCCAAAAAAAAGTTTGAAAAAATTTTGTGACCAAAAAAATTTTGAGCCAAAAAAAAGTTCGAAAAATTTTGGGACCAAAAAAATTTTGACCCAAAAAAAAGTTCGAAAAATTTTGGGACCAAAAAAATTTTGACCCAAAAAAAAGTTCGAAAAATTTTGGGACCAAAAAAATTTTGACCCAAAAAAAAGTTCGAAAAATTTTGGGACCAAAAAAATTTTGACCCAAAAAAAAGTTCGAGAAATTTTGGGACCAAAAAAATTTTGACCCAAAAAATAGTTCGAAAAATTTTGGGACCAAAAAAATTTTGAGCCAAAAAAAAGTTCGAAAAATTTTGGGACCAAAAAAATTTTGACCAAAAAAAAAGTTCGAGAAATTTTGGGACCAAAAAAATTTTGAGCCAAAAAAAAGTTCGAAAAATTTTGGGACCAAAAAAATTTTGACCCAAAAAAAAGTTCGAGAAATTTTGGGACCAAAAAAATTTTGAGCCAAAAAAAAGTTTGAAAAAATTTTGGGACCAAAAAAATTTTGACCCAAAAAAAAGTTCGAAAAATTTTGGGACCAAAAAAATTTTGACCCAAAAAAAAGTTCGAAAAATTTTGGGACCAAAAAAATTTTGACCCAAAAAAAAGTTCGAAAAATTTTGGGACCAAAAAAATTTTGACCCAAAAAAAAGTTCGAAAAATTTTGGGACCAAAAAAATTTTGACCCAAAAAAAAGTTCGAAAAATTTTGGGACCAAAAAAATTTTGACCCAAAAAAAAGTTCGAGAAATTTTGGGACCAAAAAAATTTTGACCCCAAAAAAGTTCGAAAAATTTTGGGACCAAAAAAATTTTGACCCAAAAAAAAGTTCGAGAAATTTTGGGACCAAAAAAATTTTGACCCAAAAAAAAGTTCGAAAAATTTTGGGACCAAAAAAATTTTGACCCAAAAAAAAGTTCGAGAAATTTTGGGACCAAAAAAAATTTGACCCAAAAAAAAGTTTGAAAAAATTTTGGGACCAAAAAAATTTTGACCCAAAAAAAAGTTCGAAAAATTTTGAGCCAAAAAAAAGTTCGAAAAATTTTGGGACCAAAAAAATTTTGAGCCAAAAAAAAGTTTGAAAAAATTTTGGGACCAAAAAAACTTTGACCCAAAAAAAGTTCGAAAAATTTTGGGACCAAAAAAATTTCGAGCCAAACAAAGGTTCGAAAAATTTTGGGACCAAAAAAATTTTGAGCCAAAAAAAAGTTCGAAAAATTTTGGGACCAAAAAAATTTTGACCCAAAAAAAAGTTCGAAAAAATTTTGGGACCAAAAAAATTTTGAGCCAAAAAAAAGTTCGAAAAATTTTGGGACCAAAAAAATTTTGAGCCAAAAAAAAGTTCGAAAAATTTTGGGACCAAAAAAATTTTGACCCAAAAAAAAGTTCGAAAAATTTTGGGACCAAAAAAATTTTGAGCCAAAAAAAAGTTCGAGAAATTTTGGGACCAAAAAAATTTTGACCCAAAAAATAGTTCAAAAAATTTTGGGACCAAAAAAATTTTGACCAAAAAAAAAGTTCGAGAAATTTTGGGACCAAAAAAATTTTGAGCCAAAAAAAAGTTCGAAAAATTTTGGGACCAAAAAAATTTTGACCCAAAAAAAAGTTCGAGAAATTTTGGGACCAAAAAAATTTTGAGCCAAAAAAAAGTTTGAAAAAATTTTGGGACCAAAAAAATTTTGACCCAAAAAAAAGTTCGAAAAATTTTGGGACCAAAAAAATTTTGACCCAAAAACAAGTTCGAAAAATTTTGGGACCAAAAAAATTTTGACCCAAAAAAAATTTGAAAAATTTTGGGACCAAAAAAATTTTGACCCAAAAAAAAGTTCGAAAAATTTTGGGACCAAAAAAACTTTGACCCAAAAAAAGTTCGAAAAATTTTGGGACCAAAAAAATTTCGAGCCAAACAAAGGTTCGAAAAATTTTGGGACCAAAAAAATTTTGACCCAAAAAAAAGTTCGAAAAATTTTGGGACCAAAAAAATTTTGACCCAAAAAAAAGTTCGAAAAAATTTTGGGACCAAAAAAATTTTGAGCCAAAAAAAAGTTCGAAAAATTTTGGGACCAAAAAAATTTTGAGCCAAAAAAAAGTTCGAAAAATTTTGGGACCAAAAAAATTTTGACCCAAAAAAAAGTTCGAAAAATTTTGGGACCAAAAAAATTTTGAGCCAAAAAAAAGTTCGAAAAATTTTGGGACCAAAAAAATTTTGACCAAAAAAAAAGTTCGAGAAATTTTGGGACCAAAAAAAAGTTCGAAAAATTTTGGGACCAAAAAAATTTTGACCCAAAAAAAAGTTCAAGAAATTTTGGGACCAAAAAAATTTTGAGCCAAAAAAAAGTTTGAAAAAATTTTGGGACCAAAAAAATTTTGAGCCAAAAAAAAGTTCGAAAAATTTTGGGACCAAAAACATTTTGACCCAAAAAAAAGTTCGAGAAATTTTGGGACCAAAAAAATTTTGAGCCAAAAAAAAGTTTGAAAAAATTTTGTGACCAAAAAAATTTTGAGCCAAAAAAAAGTTCGAAAAATTTTGGGACCAAAAAAATTTTGACCCAAAAAAAAGTTCGAAAAATTTTGGGACCAAAAAAATTTTGACCCAAAAAAAAGTTCGAAAAATTTTGGGACCAAAAAAATTTTGACCCAAAAAAAAGTTCGAAAAATTTTGGGACCAAAAAAATTTTGACCCAAAAAAAAGTTCGAGAAATTTTGGGACCAAAAAAATTTTGACCAAAAAAATAGTTCGAAAAATTTTGGGACCAAAAAAATTTTGAGCCAAAAAAAAGTTCGAAAAATTTTGGGACCAAAAAAATTTTGACCAAAAAAAAAGTTCGAGAAATTTTGGGACCAAAAAAATTTTGAGCCAAAAAAAAGTTCGAAAAATTTTGGGACCAAAAAAATTTTGACCCAAAAAAAAGTTCGAGAAATTTTGGGACCAAAAAAATTTTGAGCCAAAAAAAAGTTTGAAAAAATTTTGGGACCAAAAAAATTTTGACCCAAAAAAAAGTTCGAAAAATTTTGGGACCAAAAAAATTTTGACCCAAAAAAAAGTTCGAAAAATTTTGGGACCAAAAAAATTTTGACCCAAAAAAAAGTTCGAAAAATTTTGGGACCAAAAAAATTTTGACCCAAAAAAAAGTTCGAAAAATTTTGGGACCAAAAAAATTTTGACCCAAAAAAAAGTTCGAAAAATTTTGGGACCAAAAAAATTTTGACCCAAAAAAAAGTTCGAGAAATTTTGGGACCAAAAAAATTTTGACCCCAAAAAAGTTCGAAAAATTTTGGGACCAAAAAAATTTTGACCCAAAAAAAAGTTCGAAAAATTTTGGGACCAAAAAAATTTTGACCCAAAAAAAAGTTCGAAAAATTTTGGGACCAAAAAAATTTTGACCCAAAAAAAAGTTCGAAAAATTTTGGGACCAAAAAAATTTTGACCCAAAAAAAAGTTCGAGAAATTTTGGGACCAAAAAAATTTTGACCAAAAAAATAGTTCGAAAAATTTTGGGACCAAAAAAATTTTGAGCCAAAAAAAAGTTCGAAAAATTTTGGGACCAAAAAAATTTTGACCAAAAAAAAAGTTCGAGAAATTTTGGGACCAAAAAAATTTTGAGCCAAAAAAAAGTTCGAAAAATTTTGGGACCAAAAAAATTTTGACCCAAAAAAAAGTTCGAGAAATTTTGGGACCAAAAAAATTTTGAGCCAAAAAAAAGTTTGAAAAAATTTTGGGACCAAAAAAATTTTGACCCAAAAAAAAGTTCGAAAAATTTTGGGACCAAAAAAATTTTGACCCAAAAAAAAGTTCGAAAAATTTTGGGACCAAAAAAATTTTGACCCAAAAAAAAGTTCGAAAAATTTTGGGACCAAAAAAATTTTGACCCAAAAAAAAGTTCGAAAAATTTTGGGACCAAAAAAATTTTGACCCAAAAAAAAGTTCGAAAAATTTTGGGACCAAAAAAATTTTGACCCAAAAAAAAGTTCGAGAAATTTTGGGACCAAAAAAATTTTGACCCCAAAAAAGTTCGAAAAATTTTGGGACCAAAAAAATTTTGACCCAAAAAAAAGTTCGAGAAATTTTGGGACCAAAAAAATTTTGACCCAAAAAAAAGTTCGAAAAATTTTGGGACCAAAAAAATTTTGACCCAAAAAAAAGTTCGAGAAATTTTGGGACCAAAAAAATTTTGACCCAAAAAATAGTTCGAAAAATTTTGGGACCAAAAAAATTTTGACCCAAAAAAAAGTTCGAGAAATTTTGGGACCAAAAAAATTTTGACCCAAAAAAAAGTTCGAGAAATTTTGGGACCAAAAAAATTTTGACCCAAAAAAAAGTTCGAAAAATTTTGGGACCAAAAAAATTTTGACCCAAAAAAAAGTTCGAAAAATTTTGGGACCAAAAAAATTTTGACCCAAAAAAAAGTTCGAGAAATTTTGGGACCAAAAAAATTTTGACCCAAAAAAAAGTTCGAAAAATTTTGGGACCAAAAAAATTTTGACCCAAAAAAAGTTCGAAAAAATTTTGACCCAAAAAAATTTTGAGCCAAACAAAAGTTCGAAAAATTTTGGGACCAAAAAAATTTTGACCCAAAAAAAAGTTCGAAAAATTTTGGGACCAAAAAAATTTTGACCCAAAAAAAAGTTCGAGAAATTTTGGGACCAAAAAAATTTTGACCCAAAAAAAAGTTCGAGAAATTTTGGGACCAAAAAAATTTTGACCCAAAAAAAAGTTCGAAAAATTTTGGGACCAAAAAAATTTTGACCCAAAAAAAAGTACGAGAAATTTTGGGACCAAAAAAATTTTGAGCCAAAAAAAAGTTCGAGAAATTTTGGGACCAAAAAAATTTTGAGCCAAAAAAAAGTTCGAAAAATTTTGGGACCAAAAAAATTTTGAGCCAAAAAAAAGTTCGAAAAATTTTGGGACCAAAAAAATTTTGACCCAAAAAAAAGTTCGAGAAATTTTGGGACCAAAAAAATTTTGACCCAAAAAAAAGTTCGAGAAATTTTGGGACCAAAAAAATTTTGACCCAAAAAAAGTTCGAAAAAATTTTGACCCAAAAAAATTTTGAGCCAAACAAAAGTTCGAAAAATTTTGGGACCAAAAAAATTTTGACCCAAAAAAAAGTTCGAAAAATTTTGGGACCAAAAAAATTTTGAGCCAAAAAAAAGTTCGAGAAATTTTGGGACCAAAAAAATTTTGACCCAAAAAATAGTTAAAAAAATTTTGGGACCAAAAAAATTTTGACCAAAAAAAAAGTTCGAGAAATTTTGGGACCAAAATAATTTTGAGCCAAAAAAAAGTTCGAAAAATTTTGGGACCAAAAAAATTTTGACCCAAAAAAAAGTTCGAGAAATTTTGGGACCAAAAAAATTTTGAGCCAAAAAAAAGTTTGAAAAAATTTTGGGACCAAAAAAATTTTGACCCAAAAAAAAGTTCGAAAAATTTTGGGACCAAAAAAATTTTGACCCAAAAAAAAGTTCGAAAAATTTTGGGACCAAAAAAATTTTGACCCAAAAAAAATTTGAAAAATTTTGGGACCAAAAAAATTTTGACCCAAAAAAAAGTTCGAAAAATTTTGGGACCAAAAAAATTTTGACCCAAAAAAAAGTTCGAAAAATTTTGGGACCAAAAAAATTTTGACCCAAACAAAGGTTCGAAAAATTTTGGGACCAAAAAAATTTTGAGCCAAAAAAAAGTTCGAAAAATTTTGGGACCAAAAAAATTTTGACCCAAAAAAAAGTTCGAAAAAATTTTGGGACCAAAAAAATTTTGAGCCAAAAAAAAGTTCGAAAAATTTTGGGACCAAAAAAATTTTGAGCCAAAAAAAAGTTCGAAAAATTTTGGGACCAAAAAAATTTTGACCCAAAAAAAAGTTCGAAAAATTTTGGGACCAAAAAAATTTTGAGCCAAAAAAAAGTTCGAAAAATTTTGGGACCAAAAAAATTTTGACCAAAAAAAAAGTTCGAGAAATTTTGGGACCAAAAAAAAGTTCGAAAAATTTTGGGACCAAAAAAATTTTGACCCAAAAAAAAGTTCAAGAAATTTTGGGACCAAAAAAATTTTGAGCCAAAAAAAAGTTTGAAAAAATTTTGGGACCAAAAAAATTTTGAGCCAAAAAAAAGTTCGAAAAATTTTGGGACCAAAAAAATTTTGACCAAAAAAAAAGTTCGAGAAATTTTGGGACCAAAAAAATTTTGAGCCAAAAAAAAGTTCGAAAAATTTTGGGACCAAAAAAATTTTGACCCAAAAAAAAGTTCAAGAAATTTTGGGACCAAAAAAATTTTGAGCCAAAAAAAAGTTTGAAAAAATTTTGGGACCAAAAAAATTTTGAGCCAAAAAAAAGTTCGAAAAATTTTGGGACCAAAAAAATTTTGACCCAAAAAAAAGTTCGAAAAATTTTGGGACCAAAAAAATTTTGACCCAAAAAAAAGTTCGAAAAATTTTGGGACCAAAAAAATTTTGACCCAAAAAAAAGTTCGAAAAATTTTGGGACCAAAAAAATTTTGACCCAAAAAAAAGTTCGAGAAATTTTGGGACCAAAAAAATTTTGACCCAAAAAATAGTTCGAAAAATTTTGGGACCAAAAAAATTTTGAGCCAAAAAAAAGTTCGAAAAATTTTGGGACCAAAAAAATTTTGACCAAAAAAAAAGTTCGAGAAATTTTGGGACCAAAAAAATTTTGAGCCAAAAAAAAGTTCGAAAAATTTTGGGACCAAAAAAATTTTGACCCAAAAAAAAGTTCGAGAAATTTTGGGACCAAAAAAATTTTGAGCCAAAAAAAAGTTTGAAAAAATTTTGGGACCAAAAAAATTTTGACCCAAAAAAAAGTTCGAAAAATTTTGGGACCAAAAAAATTTTGACCCAAAAAAAAGTTCGAAAAATTTTGGGACCAAAAAAATTTTGACCCAAAAAAAAGTTCGAAAAATTTTGGGACCAAAAAAATTTTGACCCAAAAAAAAGTTCGAAAAATTTTGGGACCAAAAACATTTTGACCCAAAAAAAAGTTCGAAAAATTTTGGGACCAAAAAAATTTTGACCCAAAAAAAAGTTCGAAAAATTTTGGGACCAAAAAAATTTTGACCCAAAAAAAAGTTCGAGAAATTTTGGGACCAAAAAAATTTTGACCCCAAAAAAGTTCGAAAAATTTTGGGACCAAAAAAATTTTGACCCAAAAAAAAGTTCGAGAAATTTTGGGACCAAAAAAATTTTGACCCAAAAAAAAGTTCGAAAAATTTTGGGACCAAAAAAATTTTGACCCAAAAAAAAGTTCGAGAAATTTTGGGACCAAAAAAAATTTGACCCAAAAAAAAGTTTGAAAAAATTTTGGGACCAAAAAAATTTTGACCCAAAAAAAAGTTCGAAAAATTTTGAGCCAAAAAAAAGTTCGAAAAATTTTGGGACCAAAAAAATTTTGACCCAAAAAAAAGTTCGAAAAATTTTGGGACCAAAAAAATTTTGACCCAAAAAAAAGTTCGAAAAATTTTGGGACCAAAAAAATTTTGACCCAAAAAAAAGTTCGAGAAATTTTGGGACCAAAATTATTTTGACCCAAAAAATAGTTCGAAAAATTTTGGGACCAAAAAAATTTTGACCCAAAAAAAAGTTCGAGAAATTTTGGGACCAAAAAAATTTTGACCCAAAAAAAAGTTCGAGAAATTTTGGGACCAAAAAAATTTTGACCCAAAAAAAAGTTCGAAAAATTTTGGGACCAAAAAAATTTTGACCCAAAAAAAAGTTCGAAAAATTTTGGGACCAAAAAAATTTTGACCCAAAAAAAAGTTCGAGAAATTTTGGGACCAAAAAAATTTTGACCCAAAAAAAAGTTCGAAAAATTTTGGGACCAAAAAAATTTTGACCCAAAAAAAGTTCGAAAAAATTTTGACCCAAAAAAATTTTGAGCCAAACAAAAGTTCGAAAAATTTTGGGACCAAAAAAATTTTGACCCAAAAAAAAGTTCGAAAAATTTTGGGACCAAAAAAATTTTGACCCAAAAAAAAGTTCGAGAAATTTTGGGACCAAAAAAATTTTGACCCAAAAAAAAGTTCGAGAAATTTTGGGACCAAAAAAATTTTGACCCAAAAAAAAGTTCGAAAAATTTTGGGACCAAAAAAATTTTGACCCAAAAAAAAGTACGAGAAATTTTGGGACCAAAAAAATTTTGAGCCAAAAAAAAGTTCGAGAAATTTTGGGACCAAAAAAATTTTGAGCCAAAAAAAAGTTCGAAAAATTTTGGGACCAAAAAAATTTTGAGCCAAAAAAAAGTTCGAAAAATTTTGGGACCAAAAAAATTTTGACCCAAAAAAAAGTTCGAGAAATTTTGGGACCAAAAAAATTTTGAGCCAAAAAAAAGTTTGAAAAAATTTTGGGACCAAAAAAATTTTGACCCAAAAAAAAGTTCGAAAAATTTTGGGACCAAAAAAATTTTGACCCAAAAAAAAGTTCGAAAAATTTTGGGACCAAAAAAATTTTGACCCAAAAAAAATTTGAAAAATTTTGGGACCAAAAAAATTTTGACCCAAAAAAAAGTTCGAAAAATTTTGGGACCAAAAAAACTTTGACCCAAAAAAAGTTCGAAAAATTTTGGGACCAAAAAAATTTCGAGCCAAACAAAGGTTCGAAAAATTTTGGGACCAAAAAAATTTTGACCCAAAAAAAAGTTCGAAAAATTTTGGGACCAAAAAAATTTTGACCCAAAAAAAAGTTCGAAAAAATTTTGGGACCAAAAAAATTTTGAGCCAAAAAAAAGTTCGAAAAATTTTGGGACCAAAAAAATTTTGAGCCAAAAAAAAGTTCGAAAAATTTTGGGACCAAAAAAATTTTGACCCAAAAAAAAGTTCGAAAAATTTTGGGACCAAAAAAATTTTGAGCCAAAAAAAAGTTCGAAAAATTTTGGGACCAAAAAAATTTTGACCAAAAAAAAAGTTCGAGAAATTTTGGGACCAAAAAAAAGTTCGAAAAATTTTGGGACCAAAAAAATTTTGACCCAAAAAAAAGTTCAAGAAATTTTGGGACCAAAAAAATTTTGAGCCAAAAAAAAGTTTGAAAAAATTTTGGGACCAAAAAAATTTTGAGCCAAAAAAAAGTTCGAAAAATTTTGGGACCAAAAAAATTTTGACCAAAAAAAAAGTTCGAGAAATTTTGGGACCAAAAACATTTTGAGCCAAAAAAAAGTTCGAAAAATTTTGGGACCAAAAAAATTTTGACCCAAAAAAAAGTTCGAAAAATTTTGGGACCAAAAAAATTTTGACCCAAAAAAAAGTTCGAAAAATTTTGGGACCAAAAAAATTTTGACCCAAAAAAAAGTTCGAGAAATTTTGGGACCAAAAAAATTTTGACCCCAAAAAAGTTCGAAAAATTTTGGGACCAAAAAAATTTTGACCCAAAAAAAAGTTCGAGAAATTTTGGGACCAAAAAAATTTTGACCCAAAAAAAAATTTGAAAAATTTTGGGACCAAAAAAATTTTGACCCAAAAAAAAGTTCAAGAAATTTTGGGACCAAAAAAATTTTGAGCCAAAAAAAAGTTTGAAAAAATTTTGGGACCAAAAAAATTTTGAGCCAAAAAAAAGTTCGAAAAATTTTGGGACCAAAAAAATTTTGACCCAAAAAAAAGTTCGAAAAATTTTGGGACCAAAAAAATTTTGACCCAAAAAAAAGTTCGAAAAATTTTGGGACCAAAAAAATTTTGACCCAAAAAAAAGTTCGAAAAATTTTGGGACCAAAAAAATTTTGACCCAAAAAAAAGTTCGAGAAATTTTGCGACCAAAAAAATTTTGACCCAAAAAATAGTTCGAAAAATTTTGGGACCAAAAAAATTTTGAGCCAAAAAAAAGTTCGAAAAATTTTGGGACCAAAAAAATTTTGACCAAAAAAAAAGTTCGAGAAATTTTGGGACCAAAAAAATTTTGAGCCAAAAAAAAGTTCGAAAAATTTTGGGACCAAAAAAATTTTGACCCAAAAAAAAGTTCGAGAAATTTTGGGACCAAAAAAATTTTGAGCCAAAAAAAAGTTTGAAAAAATTTTGGGACCAAAAAAATTTTGACCCAAAAAAAAGTTCGAAAAATTTTGGGACCAAAAAAATTTTGACCCAAAAAAAAGTTCGAAAAATTTTGGGACCAAAAAAATTTTGACCCAAAAAAAAGTTCGAAAAATTTTGGGACCAAAAACATTTTGACCCAAAAAAAAGTTCGAAAAATTTTGGGACCAAAAAAATTTTGACCCAAAAAAAAGTTCGAAAAATTTTGGGACCAAAAAAATTTTGACCCAAAAAAAAGTTCGAGAAATTTTGGGACCAAAAAAATTTTGACCCCAAAAAAGTTCGAAAAATTTTGGGACCAAAAAAATTTTGACCCAAAAAAAAGTTCGAGAAATTTTGGGACCAAAAAAATTTTGACCCAAAAAAAAGTTCGAAAAATTTTGGGACCAAAAAAATTTTGACCCAAAAAAAAGTTCGAGAAATTTTGGGACCAAAAAAAATTTGACCCAAAAAAAAGTTTGAAAAAATTTTGGGACCAAAAAAATTTTGACCCAAAAAAAAGTTCGAAAAATTTTGAGCCAAAAAAAAGTTCGAAAAATTTTGGGACCAAAAAAATTTTGACCCAAAAAAAAGTTCGAAAAATTTTGGGACCAAAAAAATTTTGACCCAAAAAAAAGTTCGAAAAATTTTGGGACCAAAAAAATTTTGACCCAAAAAAAAGTTCGAGAAATTTTGGGACCAAAAAAATTTTGACCCAAAAAATAGTTCGAAAAATTTTGGGACCAAAAAAATTTTGACCCAAAAAAAAGTTCGAGAAATTTTGGGACCAAAAAAATTTTGACCCAAAAAAAAGTTCGAGAAATTTTGGGACCAAAAAAATTTTGACCCAAAAAAAAGTTCGAAAAATTTTGGGACCAAAAAAATTTTGACCCAAAAAAAAGTTCGAAAAATTTTGGGACCAAAAAAATTTTGACCCAAAAAAAAGTTCGAGAAATTTTGGGACCAAAAAAATTTTGACCCAAAAAAAAGTTCGAAAAATTTTGGGACCAAAAAAATTTTGACCCAAAAAAAGTTCGAAAAAATTTTGACCCAAAAAAATTTTGAGCCAAACAAAAGTTCGAAAAATTTTGGGACCAAAAAAATTTTGACCCAAAAAAAAGTTCGAAAAATTTTGGGACCAAAAAAATTTTGACCCAAAAAAAAGTTCGAGAAATTTTGGGACCAAAAAAATTTTGACCCAAAAAAAAGTTCGAGAAATTTTGGGACCAAAAAAATTTTGACCCAAAAAAAAGTTCGAAAAATTTTGGGACCAAAAAAATTTTGACCCAAAAAAAAGTACGAGAAATTTTGGGACCAAAAAAATTTTGAGCCAAACAAAGGTTCGAAAAATTTTGGGACCAAAAAAATTTTGAGCCAAAAAAAAGTTCGAAAAATTTTGGGACCAAAAAAATTTTGACCCAAAAAAAAGTTCGAAAAAATTTTGGGACCAAAAAAATTTTGAGCCAAAAAAAAGTTAGAAAAATTTTGGGACCAAAAAAATTTTGAGCCAAAAAAAAGTTCGAAAAATTTTGGGACCAAAAAAATTTTGACCCAAAAAAAAGTTCGAAAAATTTTGGGACCAAAAAAATTTTGAGCCAAAAAAAAGTTCGAAAAATTTTGGGACCAAAAAAATTTTGACCAAAAAAAAGTTCGAGAAATTTTGGGACCAAAAAAAAGTTCGAAAAATTTTGGGACCAAAAAAATTTTGACCCAAAAAAAAGTTCAAGAAATTTTGGGACCAAAAAAATTTTGAGCCAAAAAAAAGTTTGAAAAAATTTTGGGACCAAAAAAATTTTGAGCCAAAAAAAAGTTCGAAAAATTTTGGGACCAAAAAAATTTTGACCAAAAAAAAAGTTCGAGAAATTTTGGGACCAAAAACATTTTGAGCCAAAAAAAAGTTCGAAAAATTTTGGGACCAAAAAAATTTTGACCCAAAAAAAAGTTCAAGAAATTTTGGGACCAAAAAAATTTTGAGCCAAAAAAAAGTTTGAAAAAATTTTGGGACCAAAACAATTTTGAGCCAAAAAAAAGTTCGAAAAATTTTGGGACCAAAAAAATTTTGACCCAAAAAAAAGTTCGAAAAATTTTGGGACCAAAAAAATTTTGACCCAAAAAAAAGTTCGAAAAATTTTGGGACCAAAAAAATTTTGACCCAAAAAAAAGTTCGAGAAATTTTGGGACCAAAAAAATTTTGACCCAAAAAATAGTTCGAAAAATTTTGGGACCAAAAAAATTTTGAGCCAAAAAAAAGTTCGAAAAATTTTGGGACCAAAAAAATTTTGACCAAAAAAAAAGTTCGAGAAATTTTGGGACCAAAAAAATTTTGAGCCAAAAAAAAGTTCGAAAAATTTTGGGACCAAAAAAATTTTGACCCAAAAAAAAGTTCGAGAAATTTTGGGACCAAAAAAATTTTGAGCCAAAAAAAAGTTTGAAAAAATTTTGGGACCAAAAAAATTTTGACCCAAAAAAAAGTTCGAAAAATTTTGGGACCAAAAAAATTTTGACCCAAAAAAAAGTTCGAAAAATTTTGGGAACAAAAAAATTTTGACCCAAAAAAAAGTTCGAAAAATTTTGGGACCAAAAAAATTTTGACCCAAAAAAAAGTTCGAAAAATTTTGGGACCAAAAAAATTTTGACCCAAAAAAAAGTTCGAAAAATTTTGGGACCAAAAAAATTTTGACCCAAAAAAAAGTTCGAGAAATTTTGGGACCAAAAAAATTTTGACCCCAAAAAAGTTCGAAAAAGTTTTGGGACCAAAAAAATTTTGACCCAAAAAAAAGTTCGAGAAATTTTGGGACCAAAAAAATTTTGACCCAAAAAAAAGTTCGAAAAATTTTGGGACCAAAAAAATTTTGACCCAAAAAAAAGTTCGAGAAATTTTGGGACCAAAAAAATTTTGACCCAAAAAAAAGTTCGAGAAATTTTGGGACCAAAAAAAATTTGACCCAAAAAAAAGTTTGAAAAAATTTTGGGACCAAAAAAATTTTGACCCAAAAAAAAGTTCGAAAAATTTTGAGCCAAAAAAAAGTTCGAAAAATTTTGGGACCAAAAAAATTTTGACCCAAAAAAAAGTTTGAAAAATTTTGGGACCAAAAAAATTTTGACCCAAAAAAAAGTTCGAAAAATTTTGGGACCAAAAAAATTTTGACCCAAAAAAAAGTTCGAGAAATTTTGGGACCAAAAAAATTTTGACCCAAAAAATAGTTCGAAAAATTTTGGGACCAAAAAAATTTTGACCCAAAAAAAAGTTCGAGAAATTTTGGGACCAAAAAAATTTTGACCCAAAAAAAAGTTCGAGAAATTTTGGGACCAAAAAAATTTTGACCCAAAAAAAAGTTCGAAAAATTTTGGGACCAAAAAAATTTTGACCCAAAAAAAAGTTCGAACAATTTTGGGACCAAAAAAATTTTGACCCAAAAAAAAGTTCGAAAAATTTTGGGACCAAAAAAATTTTGACCCAAAAAAAGTTCGAAAAAATTTTGACCCAAAAAAATTTTGAGCCAAACAAAAGTTCGAAAAATTTTGGGACCAAAAAAATTTTGACCCAAAAAAAAGTTCGAAAAATTTTGGGACCAAAAAAATTTTGACCCAAAAAAAAGTTCGAGAAATTTTGGGACCAAAAAAATTTTGACCCAAAAAAAAGTTCGAGAAATTTTGGGACCAAAAAAATTTTGACCCAAAAAAAAGTTCGAAAAATTTTGGGACCAAAAAAATTTTGACCCAAAAAAAAGTACGAGAAATTTTGGGACCAAAAAAATTTTGAGCCAAAAAAAAAATTGAGAAATTTTGGGACCAAAAAAATTTTGAGCCAAAAAAAAGTTCGAAAAATTTTGGGACCAAAAAAATTTTGAGCCAAAAAAAAGTTCGAAAAATTTTGGGACCAAAAAAATTTTGACCCAAAAAAAAGTTCGAGAAATTTTGGGACCAAAAAAATTTTGACCCAAAAAAAAGTTCGAGAAATTTTGGGACCAAAAAAATTTTGACCCAAAAAAAGTTCGAAAAAATTTTGACCCAAAAAAATTTTGAGCTAAACAAAAGTTCGAAAAATTTTGGGACCAAAAAAAATTTTGACCCAAAAAAAAGTTCGAAAAATTTTGGGACCAAAAAAATTTTGACCCAAAAAAAAGTTCGAGAAATTTTGGGACCAAAAAAATTTTGACCCCAAAAAAAGTTCGAAAAATTTTGGGACCAAAAAAATTTTGACCCAAAAAAAAGTTCGAAAAATTTTGGGACCAAAAAAACTTTGACCCAAAAAAAAGTTCGAAAAATTTTGGGACCAAAAAAATTTTGACCCAAAAAAAGTTCGAAAAAAATTTGACAAAAAAATTTTGAGCCAAACAAAAGTTCAAAAAATTTTGGGACCAAAAAAATTTTGAGCCAAAAAAAAGTTCGAAAAATTTTGGGACCAGAAAAATTTTAACCCAAAAAAAAGTTCGAGAAATTTTGGGACCAAAAAAATTTTGAGCCAAAAAAAAGTTCGAAAAATTTTGGGACCAAAAAAATTTTGACCCAAAAAAAAGGTCGAGAAATTTTGGGACCAAAAAAATTTTGAGCCAAAAAAAAGTTTGAAAAAATTTTGGGACCAAAAAAATTTTGACCCAAAAAAAAGTTCGAAAAATTTTGGGACCAAAAAAATTTTGACCCAAAAAAAAGTTCGAAAAAATTTTGGGACCAAAAAAATTTTGAGCCAAAAAAAAAGTTTGAAAAATTTTGGGACCAAAAAAATTTTGACCCAAAAAAAAGTTCGAAAAATTTTGGGACCAAAAAAATTTTGAGCCAAAAAAAAGTTCGAAAAATTTTGGGACCAAAAAAATTTTGACCCAAAAAAAAGTTCGAAAAATTTTGGGACCAAAAAAATTTTGACCCAAAAAAAAGTTCGAAAAATTTTGGGACCAAAAAAATTTTGACCCAAAAAAAAGTTCGAGAAATTTTGGGACCAAAAAAATTTTGACCCCAAAAAAAGTTCGAAAAATTTTGGGACCAAAAAAATTTTGACCCAAAAAAAAGTTCGAGAAATTTTGGGACCAAAAAAATTTTGACCCAAAAAAAAGTTCGAAAAATTTTGGGACCAAAAAAATTTTTACCCAAAAAAAAGTTCGAGAAATTTTGGGACCAAAAAAATTTTGACCCCAAAAAAAGTTCGAAAAATTTTGGGACCAAAAAAATTTTGACCCAAAAAAAAGTTCGAAAAAATTTTGGGACCAAAAAAATTTTGAGCCAAAAAAAAAGTTTGAAAAATTTTGGGACCAAAAAAATTTTGACCCAAAAAAAAGTTCGAAAAATTTTGGGACCAAAAAAATTTTGAGCCAAAAAAAAGTTCGAAAAATTTTGGGACCAAAAAAATTTTGACCCAAAAAAAAGTTCGAAAAATTTTGGGACCAAAAAAATTTTGACCCAAAAAAAAGTTCGAAAAATTTTGGGACCAAAAAAATTTTGACCCAAAAAAAAGTTCGAGAAATTTTGGGACCAAAAAAATTTTGACCCCAAAAAAAGTTCGAAAAATTTTGGGACCAAAAAAATTTTGACCCAAAAAAAAGTTCGAGAAATTTTGGGACCAAAAAAATTTTGACCCAAAAAAAAGTTCGAGAAATTTTGGGACCAAAAAAATTTTGACCCCAAAAAAAGTTCGAGAAATTTTGGGACCAAAAAAATTTTGACCCAAAAAAAAGTTCGAAAAATTTTGGGACCAAAAAAATTTGACCCAAAAAAAAGTTCGAGAAATTTTGGGACCAAAAAAATTTTGACCCCAAAAAAAGTTCGAAAAATTTTGGGACCAAAAAAATTTTGACCCAAAAAAAAGTTCGAAAAATTTTGGGACCAAAAAAATTTTGACCCAAAAAAAAGTTCGAACAATTTTGGGACCAAAAAAATTTTGACCCAAAAAAAAGTTCGAAAAATTTTGGGACCAAAAAAATTTTGACCCAAAAAAAGTTCGAAAAAATTTTGACCCAAAAAAATTTTGAGCCAAACAAAAGTTCGAAAAATTTTGGGACCAAAAAAATTTTGACCCAAAAAAAAGTTCGAAAAATTTTGGGACCAAAAAAATTTTGACCCAAAAAAAAGTTCGAGAAATTTTGGGACCAAAAAAATTTTGACCCAAAAAAAAGTTCGAGAAATTTTGGGACCAAAAAAATTTTGACCCAAAAAAAAGTTCGAAAAATTTTGGGACCAAAAAAATTTTGACCCAAAAAAAAGTACGAGAAATTTTGGGACCAAAAAAATTTTGAGCCAAAAAAAAAATTGAGAAATTTTGGGACCAAAAAAATTTTGACCCAAAAAAAAGTTCGAAAAATTTTGGGACCAAAAAAATTTTTACCCAAAAAAAAGTTCGAGAAATTTTGGGACCAAAAAAATTTTGACCCCAAAAAAAGTTCGAAAAATTTTGGGACCAAAAAAATTTTGACCCAAAAAAAAGTTCGAAAAAATTTTGGGACCAAAAAAATTTTGAGCCAAAAAAAAAGTTTGAAAAATTTTGGGACCAAAAAAATTTTGACCCAAAAAAAAGTTCGAAAAATTTTGGGACCAAAAAAATTTTGAGCCAAAAAAAAGTTCGAAAAATTTTGGGACCAAAAAAATTTTGACCCAAAAAAAAGTTCGAAAAATTTTGGGACCAAAAAAATTTTGACCCAAAAAAAAGTTCGAAAAATTTTGGGACCAAAAAAATTTTGACCCAAAAAAAAGTTCGAGAAATTTTGGGACCAAAAAAATTTTGACCCCAAAAAAAGTTCGAAAAATTTTGGGACCAAAAAAATTTTGACCCAAAAAAAAGTTCGAGAAATTTTGGGACCAAAAAAATTTTGACCCAAAAAAAAGTTCGAGAAATTTTGGGACCAAAAAAATTTTGACCCCAAAAAAAGTTCGAGAAATTTTGGGACCAAAAAAATTTTGACCCAAAAAAAAGTTCGAAAAATTTTGGGACCAAAAAAATTTTGACCCAAAAAAAAGTTCGAGAAATTTTGGGACCAAAAAAATTTTGACCCCAAAAAAAGTTCGAAAAATTTTGGGACCAAAAAAATTTTGACCCAAAAAAAAGTTCGAAAAATTTTGGGACCAAAAAAATTTTGACCCAAAAAAAAGTTCGAACAATTTTGGGACCAAAAAAATTTTGACCCAAAAAAAAGTTCGAAAAATTTTGGGACCAAAAAAATTTTGACCCAAAAAAGTTCGAAAAAATTTTGACCCAAAAAAATTTTGAGCCAAACAAAAGTTCGAAAAATTTTGGGACCAAAAAAATTTTGACCCAAAAAAAAGTTCGAAAAATTTTGGGACCAAAAAAATTTTGACCCAAAAAAAAGTTCGAGAAATTTTGGGACCAAAAAAATTTTGACCCAAAAAAAAAGTTCGAGAAATTTTGGGACCAAAAAAATTTTGACCCAAAAAAAAGTTCGAAAAATTTTGGGACCAAAAAAATTTTGACCCAAAAAAAAGTACGAGAAATTTTGGGACCAAAAAAATTTTGAGCCAAAAAAAAAATTGAGAAATTTTGGGACCAAAAAAATTTTGAGCCAAAAAAAAGTTCGAAAAATTTAGGGACCAAAAAAATTTTGAGCCAAAAAAAAGTTCGAAAAATTTTGGGACCAAAAAAATTTTGACCCAAAAAAAAGTTCGAGAAATTTTGGGACCAAAAAAATTTTGACCCAAAAAAAAGTTCGAGAAATTTTGGGACCAAAAAAATTTTGACCCAAAAAAAGTTCGAAAAAATTTTGACCCAAAAAAATTTTGAGCTAAACAAAAGTTCGAAAAATTTTGGGACCAAAAAAAATTTTGACCCAAAAAAAAGTTCGAAAAATTTTGGGACCAAAAAAATTTTGACCCAAAAAAAAGTTCGAGAAATTTTGGGACCAAAAAAATTTTGACCCCAAAAAAAGTTCGAAAAATTTTGGGACCAAAAAAATTTTGACCCAAAAAAAAGTTCGAAAAATTTTGGGACCAAAAAAACTTTGACCCAAAAAAAAGTTCGAAAAATTTTGGGACCAAAAAAATTTTGACCCAAAAAAAGTTCGAAAAAAATTTGACAAAAAAATTTTGAGCCAAACAAAAGTTCAAAAAATTTTGGGACCAAAAAAATTTTGAGCCAAAAAAAAGTTCGAAAAATTTTGGGACCAGAAAAATTTTAACCCAAAAAAAAGTTCGAGAAATTTTGGGACCAAAAAAATTTTGAGCCAAAAAAAAGTTCGAAAAATTTTGGGACCAAAAAAATTTTGACCCAAAAAAAAGGTCGAGAAATTTTGGGACCAAAAAAATTTTGAGCCAAAAAAAAGTTTGAAAAAATTTTGGGACCAAAAAAATTTTGACCCAAAAAAAAGTTCGAAAAATTTTGGGACCAAAAAAATTTTGACCCAAAAAAAAGTTCGAAAAAATTTTGGGACCAAAAAAATTTTGAGCCAAAAAAAAAGTTTGAAAAATTTTGGGACCAAAAAAATTTTGACCCAAAAAAAAGTTCGAAAAATTTTGGGACCAAAAAAATTTTGAGCCAAAAAAAAGTTCGAAAAATTTTGGGACCAAAAAAATTTTGACCCAAAAAAAAGTTCGAAAAATTTTGGGACCAAAAAAATTTTGACCCAAAAAAAAGTTCGAAAAATTTTGGGACCAAAAAAATTTTGACCCAAAAAAAAGTTCGAGAAATTTTGGGACCAAAAAAATTTTGACCCCAAAAAAAGTTCGAAAAATTTTGGGACCAAAAAAATTTTGACCCAAAAAAAAGTTCGAGAAATTTTGGGACCAAAAAAATTTTGACCCAAAAAAAAGTTCGAAAAATTTTGGGACCAAAAAAATTTTTACCCAAAAAAAAGTTCGAGAAATTTTGGGACCAAAAAAATTTTGACCCCAAAAAAAGTTCGAAAAATTTTGGGACCAAAAAAATTTTGACCCAAAAAAAAGTTCGAAAAAATTTTGGGACCAAAAAAATTTTGAGCCAAAAAAAAAGTTTGAAAAATTTTGGGACCAAAAAAATTTTGACCCAAAAAAAAGTTCGAAAAATTTTGGGACCAAAAAAATTTTGAGCCAAAAAAAAGTTCGAAAAATTTTGGGACCAAAAAAATTTTGACCCAAAAAAAAGTTCGAAAAATTTTGGGACCAAAAAAATTTTGACCCAAAAAAAAGTTCGAAAAATTTTGGGACCAAAAAAATTTTGACCCAAAAAAAAGTTCGAGAAATTTTGGGACCAAAAAAATTTTGACCCCAAAAAAAGTTCGAAAAATTTTGGGACCAAAAAAATTTTGACCCAAAAAAAAGTTCGAGAAATTTTGGGACCAAAAAAATTTTGACCCAAAAAAAAGTTCGAGAAATTTTGGGACCAAAAAAATTTTGACCCCAAAAAAAGTTCGAGAAATTTTGGGACCAAAAAAATTTTGACCCAAAAAAAAGTTCGAAAAATTTTGGGACCAAAAAAATTTTGACCCAAAAAAAAGTTCGAGAAATTTTGGGACCAAAAAAATTTTGACCCCAAAAAAAGTTCGAAAAATTTTGGGACCAAAAAAATTTTGACCCAAAAAAAAGTTCGAGAAATTTTGGGACCAAAAAAATTTTGACCCAAAAAAAAGTTCGAAAAATTTTGGAACCAAAAAAATTTTGACCCAAAAAAAAGTTTGAAAAAATTTTGGGACCAAAAAAATTTTGACCAAAAAAAAGTTCGAAAAATTTTGACCCAAAAAAAAGTTCGAAAAATTTTTGGGACCAAAAAAATTTTGAGCCAAAAAAAAGTTCGAAAAATTTTGGGACCAAAAAAATTTTGACCCAAAAAAAAGTTCGAAAAATTTTTGGGACCAAAAAAATTTTGAGCCAAAAAAAAGTTCGAAAAATTTTGGGACCAAAAAAATTTTGACCCAAAAAAAAGTTCGAAAAATTTTGGGACCAAAAAAATTTTGACCCAAAAAAAAGTTCGAGAAATTTTGGGACCAACAAAAATTTTGACCCAAAAAAAAGTTCGAAAAATTTTGGGACCAAAAAAAATTTAAGCCAAAAAAAAGTTCGAAAAATTTTGGGACCAAAAAAATTTTGACCCAAAAAAAAGTTCGAGAAATTTTGGGACCAAAAAAATTTTGACCCAAAAAAAAGTTCGAAAAATTTTGGGACCAAAAAAATTTTGACCCAAAAAAAAGTTCGAAAAAATTTTGGGACCAAAAAAATTTTGAGCCAAAAAAAAGTTTGAAAAATTTTGGGACCAAAAAAATTTTGACCCAAAAAAAAGTTCGAAAAATTTTGGGACCAAAAAAATTTTGACCCAAAAAAAAGTTCGAGAAATTTTGACCCAAAAAAAAGTTCGAAAAATTTTGGGACCAAAAAAATTTTGACCCAAAAAAAAGTTCGAGAAATTTTGGGACCAAAAAAATTTTGACCCAAAAAAAATTTTGGGACCAAAAAAATTTTGACCCAAAAAAAAGTTCGAGAAATTTTGGGACCAAAAAAATTTTGACCCAAAAAAAAGTTCGAGAAATTTTGGGACCAAAAAAATTTTGACCCAAAAAAAAGTTCGAAAAATTTTGGGACCAAAAAAATTTTGACCCAAAAAAAAGTTCGAAAAAATTTTGGGACCAAAAAAATTTTGACCCAAAAAAAAGTTCGAGAAATTTTGGGACCAAAAAAATTTTGAGCCAAACAAAAGTTCGAAAAATTTTGGGACCAAAAAAAATTTGGTCCCAAAAAAAAAAAAGTTCGAAAAAATTTTGGGACCAAAAAAATTTTGAGCCAAAAAAAAGTTCGAAAAATTTTGGGACCAAAAAAATTTTGACCCAAAAAAAAGTTCGAAAAATTTTGGGACCAAAAAAATTTTGACCCAAAAAAAAGTTCGAAAAATTTTGGGACCAAAAAAATTTTGATCCAAAAAAAAGTTCGAGAAATTTTGGGACCAAAAAAATTTTGACCCAAAAAATAGTTCGAAAAATTTTGGGACCAAAAAAATTTTGAGCCAAAAAAAAGTTCGAAAAATTTTGGGACCAAAAAAATTTTGACCAAAAAAAAAGTTCGAGAAATTTTGGGACCAAAAAAATTTAGACCCAAAAAAAAGTTCGAAAAATTTTGGGACCAAAAAAATTTTGAGCCAAAAAAAAGTTCGAAAAATTTTGGGACCAAAAAAATTTTGACCCAAAAAAAAGTTCGAGAAATTTTGACCCAAAAAAAAGTTCGAAAAATTTTGGGACCAAAAAAATTTTGACCCAAAAAAAAGTTCGAGAAATTTTGGGACCCAAAAAATTTTGACCCAAAAAAAATTCGAAAAATTTTGGGACCAAAAAAATTTTGACCCAAAAAACGTTCGAAAAAATTTTGACCCAAAAAAATTTTGAGCCAAACAAAAGTTCGAAAAATTTTGGGACCAAAAAATTTTTGACCCAAAAAAAAGTTCGAAAAATTTTGGGACCAAAAAAATTTTGACCCAAAAAAAGTTCGAAAAATTTTGGGACCAAAAAAAGTTTGAGCCAAAAAAAAGTTCGAAAAATTTTGGGACCAAAAAAATTTTGACCCAAAAAAAAGTTCGAGAAATTTTGGGACCAAAAAAATTTTGACCCAAAAAAAAGTTCGAAAAATTTTGGGACCAAAAAAATTTTGACCCAAAAAAAAGTTCGATAAATTTTGGGACCAAAAAAATTTTGACCCAAAAAAAAGTTTGAAAAAATTTTGGGACCAAAAAAATTTTGACAAAAAAAAAAGTTCGAAAAATTTTGGGACCAAAAAAATTTTGACCCAAAAAAAAGTTCGAAAAAATTTTGGGACCAAAAAAATTTTGACCCAAAAAAAGTTCGAAAAATTTTGGGACCAAAAAAATTTTGAGCCAAACAAAAGTTCGAAAAATTTTGGGACCAAAAAAATTTTGACCCAAAAAAAAGTTCGAAAAATTTTGGGACCAAAAAAATTTTGACCCAAAAAAAAGTTCGAAAAATTTTGGGACCAAAAAAAATTTGAGCCAAAAAAAAGTTCGAGAAATTTTGGGACCAAAAAAATTTTGACCCAAAAAATAGTTCGAAAAATTTTGGGACCAAAAAAATTTTGAGCCAAAAAAAAGTTCGAAAAATTTTGGGACCCAAAAAATTTTGACCAAAAAAAAAGTTCGAGAAATTTTGGGACCAAAAAAATTTAGACCCAAAAAAAAGTTCGAAAAATTTTGGGACCAAAAAAATTTTGACCCAAAAAAAAGTTCGAGAAATTTTGGGACCAAAAAAATTTTGAGCCAAAAAAAAGTTTGAAAAAATATTGGGACCAAAAAAATTTTGACCCAAAAAAAAGTTCGAAAAAATTTGGGACCAAAAAAATTTTGACCCAAAAAAAAGTTCGAGAAATTTTGACCCAAAAAAGAGTTCGAAAAATTTTGGGACCAAAAAAATTTTGACCCAAAAAAAAGTTCGAGAAATTTTGGGACCAAAAAAATTTTGACCCAAAAAAAATTCGAAAAATTTTGGGACCAAAAAAATTTTGACCCAAAAAAAGTTCGAAAAAATTTTGACTCAAAAAAATTTTGAGCCAAACAAAAGTTCGAAAAATTTTGGGACCAAAAAATTTTTGACCCAAAAAAAAGTTCGAAAAATTTTGGGACCAAAAAAATTTTGACCCAAAAAAAAGTTCGAAAAATTTTGGGACCAAAAAAATTTTGACCCAAAAAAAAGTTCGAAAAATTTTGGGACCAAAAAAATTTTGACCCAAAAAAAAGTTCGAAAAATTTTGGGACCAAAAAAATTTTGATCCAAAAAAAAGTTCGAGAAATTTTGGGACCAAAAAAATTTTGACCCAAAAAATAGTTCGAAAAATTTTGGGACCAAAAAAATTTTGAGCCAAAAAAAAGTTCGAAAAATTTTGGGACCAAAAAAATTTTGACCAAAAAAAAAGTTCGAGAAATTTTGGGACCAAAAAAATTTAGACCCAAAAAAAAGTTCGAAAAATTTTGGGACCAAAAAAATTTTGAGCCAAAAAAAAGTTCGAAAAATTTTGGGACCAAAAAAATTTTGACCCAAAAAAAAGTTCGAGAAATTTTGACCCAAAAAAAAGTTCGAAAAATTTTGGGACCAAAAAAATTTTGACCCAAAAAAAAGTTCGAGAAATTTTGGGACCCAAAAAATTTTGACCCAAAAAAAATTCGAAAAATTTTGGGACCAAAAAAATTTTGACCCAAAAAACGTTCGAAAAAATTTTGACCCAAAAAAATTTTGAGCCAAACAAAAGTTCGAAAAATTTTGGGACCAAAAAATTTTTGACCCAAAAAAAAGTTCGAAAAATTTTGGGACCAAAAAAATTTTGACCCAAAAAAAAGTTCGAAAAATTTTGGGACCAAAAAAAATTTGAGCCAAAAAAAAGTTCGAGAAATTTTGGGACCAAAAAAATTTTGACCCAAAAAATAGTTCGAAAAATTTTGGGACCAAAAAAATTTTGAGCCAAAAAAAAGTTCGAAAAATTTTGGGACCCAAAAAATTTTGACCAAAAAAAAAGTTCGAGAAATTTTGGGACCAAAAAAATTTAGACCCAAAAAAAAGTTCGAAAAATTTTGGGACCAAAAAAATTTTGACCCAAAAAAAAGTTCGAGAAATTTTGGGACCAAAAAAATTTTGAGCCAAAAAAAAGTTTGAAAAAATATTGGGACCAAAAAAATTTTGACCCAAAAAAAAGTTCGAAAAAATTTGGGACCAAAAAAATTTTGACCCAAAAAAAAGTTCGAGAAATTTTGACCCAAAAAAGAGTTCGAAAAATTTTGGGACCAAAAAAATTTTGACCCAAAAAAAAGTTCGAGAAATTTTGGGACCAAAAAAATTTTGACCCAAAAAAAATTCGAAAAATTTTGGGACCAAAAAAATTTTGACCCAAAAAAAGTTCGAAAAAATTTTGACTCAAAAAAATTTTGAGCCAAACAAAAGTTCGAAAAATTTTGGGACCAAAAAATTTTTGACCCAAAAAAAAGTTCGAAAAATTTTGGGACCAAAAAAATTTTGACCCAAAAAAAAGTTCGAAAAATTTTGGGACCAAAAAAATTTTGACCCAAAAAAAAGTTCGAAAAATTTTGGGACCAAAAAAATTTTGACCCAAAAAAAAGTTCGAAAAATTTTGGGACCAAAAAAATTTTGATCCAAAAAAAAGTTCGAGAAATTTTGGGACCAAAAAAATTTTGACCCAAAAAATAGTTCGAAAAATTTTGGGACCAAAAAAATTTTGAGCCAAAAAAAAGTTCGAAAAATTTTGGGACCAAAAAAATTTTGACCAAAAAAAAAGTTCGAGAAATTTTGGGACCAAAAAAATTTAGACCCAAAAAAAAGTTCGAAAAATTTTGGGACCAAAAAAATTTTGAGCCAAAAAAAAGTTCGAAAAATTTTGGGACCAAAAAAATTTTGACCCAAAAAAAAGTTCGAGAAATTTTGACCCAAAAAAAAGTTCGAAAAATTTTGGGACCAAAAAAATTTTGACCCAAAAAAAAGTTCGAGAAATTTTGGGACCCAAAAAATTTTGACCCAAAAAAAATTCGAAAAATTTTGGGACCAAAAAAATTTTGACCCAAAAAACGTTCGAAAAAATTTTGACCCAAAAAAATTTTGAGCCAAACAAAAGTTCGAAAAATTTTGGGACCAAAAAATTTTTGACCCAAAAAAAAGTTCGAAAAATTTTGGGACCAAAAAAATTTTGACCCAAAAAAAAGTTCGAAAAATTTTGGGACCAAAAAAAGTTTGAGCCAAAAAAAAGTTCGAAAAATTTTGGGACCAAAAAAATTTTGACCCAAAAAAAAGTTCGAGAAATTTTGGGACCAAAAAAATTTTGACCCAAAAAAAAGTTCGAAAAATTTTGGGACCAAAAAAATTTTGACCCAAAAAAAAGTTCGATAAATTTTGGGACCAAAAAAATTTTGACCCAAAAAAAAGTTTGAAAAAATTTTGGGACCAAAAAAATTTTGACAAAAAAAAAAGTTCGAAAAATTTTGGGACCAAAAAAATTTTGACCCAAAAAAAAGTTCGAAAAAATTTTGGGACCAAAAAAATTTTGACCCAAAAAAAGTTCGAAAAATTTTGGGACAAAAAAAATTTTGAGCCAAACAAAAGTTCGAAAAATTTTGGGACCAAAAAAATTTTGACCCAAAAAAAAGTTCGAAAAATTTTGGGACCAAAAAAATTTTGACCCAAAAAAAAGTTCGAAAAATTTTGGGACCAAAAAAAATTTGAGCCAAAAAAAAGTTCGAGAAATTTTGGGACCAAAAAAATTTTGACCCAAAAAATAGTTCGAAAAATTTTGGGACCAAAAAAATTTTGAGCCAAAAAAAAGTTCGAAAAATTTTGGGACCCAAAAAATTTTGACCAAAAAAAAAGTTCGAGAAATTTTGGGACCAAAAAAATTTAGACCCAAAAAAAAGTTCGAAAAATTTTGGGACCAAAAAAATTTTGACCCAAAAAAAAGTTCGAGAAATTTTGGGACCAAAAAAATTTTGAGCCAAAAAAAAGTTTGAAAAAATATTGGGACCAAAAAAATTTTGACCCAAAAAAAAGTTCGAAAAAATTTGGGACCAAAAAAATTTTGACCCAAAAAAAAGTTCGAGAAATTTTGACCCAAAAAAGAGTTCGAAAAATTTTGGGACCAAAAAAATTTTGACCCAAAAAAAAGTTCGAGAAATTTTGGGACCAAAAAAATTTTGACCCAAAAAAAATTCGAAAAATTTTGGGACCAAAAAAATTTTGACCCAAAAAAAGTTCGAAAAAATTTTGACTCAAAAAAATTTTGAGCCAAACAAAAGTTCGAAAAATTTTGGGACCAAAAAATTTTTGACCCAAAAAAAAGTTCGAAAAATTTTGGGACCAAAAAAATTTTGACCCAAAAAAAAGTTCGAAAAATTTTGGGACCAAAAAAAGTTTGAGCCAAAAAAAAGTTCGAAAAATTTTGGGACCAAAAAAATTTTGACCCAAAAAAAAGTTCGAGAAATTTTGGGACCAAAAAAATTTTGACCCAAAAAAAAGTTCGAAAAATTTTGGGACCAAAAAAATTTTGACCCAAAAAAAAGTTCGAGAAATTTTGGGACCAAAAAAATTTTGACCCAAAAAAAAGTTTGAAAAAATTTTGGGACCAAAAAAATTTTGACCCAAAAAAAAGTTCGAAAAAATTTTGGGACCAAAAAAATTTTGACCCAAAAAAGTTCGAAAAATTTTGGGACCAAAAAAATTTTGACCCAAAAAAAAGTTCGAAAAATTTTGGGACCAAAAAAATTTTGACCCAAAAAAAAGTTCGAGAAATTTTGGGACCAAAAAAATTTTGACCCAAAAAATAGTTCGAAAAATTTTGGGACCAAAAAAATTTGGAGCCAAAAAAAAGTTCGAAAAATTTTGGGACCAAAAAAATTTTGACCCAAAAAAAAGTTCGAGAAATTTTGGGACCAAAAAATTTTGAGCCAATAAAAAGTTCGAAAAATTTTGGGACCAAAAAATTTTGACCCAAAAAAAAGTTCGAGAAATTTTGGGACCAAAAAAGTTTTGAGGCAAAAAAAAGTTTGAAAAAATTTTGGAACCAAAAAAATTTTGACCAAAAAAAAGTTCGAAAAATTTTGGGACCAAAAAAATTTTGACCCAAAAAAAAGTTCGAAAAATTTTTGGGACCAAAAAAATTTTGAGCCAAAAAAAAGTTCGAAAAATTTTGGGACCAAAAAAATTTTGACCCAAAAAAAAGTTCGAGAAATTTTGGGACCAAAAAAATTTTGACCCAAAAAAAAGTTTGAAAAAATTTTGGGACCAAAAAAATTTTGACCCAAAAAAAAGTTCGAAAAATTTTGGGACCAAAAAAATTTTGACCCAAAAAAAAGTTCGAGAAATTTTGGGACCAAAAAAATTTTGACCCAAAAAATAGTTCGAAAAATTTTGGGACCAAAAAAATTTGGAGCCAAAAAAAAGTTCGAAAAATTTTGGGACCAAAAAAATTTTGACCCAAAAAAAAGTTCGAGAAATTTTGGGACCAAAAAAATTTTGAGCCAATAAAAAGTTCGAAAAATTTTGGGACCAAAAAAATTTTGACCAAAAAAAAGTTCGAAAAATTTTGGGACCAAAAAAATTTTGACCCAAAAAAAAGTTCGAAAAATTTTGGGACCAAAAAAATTTTGACCCAAAAAAAAGTTCGAAAAATTTTGGGACCAAAAAAATTTTGACCCAAAAAAAAGTTCGAAAAAATTTTGGGACCAAAAAAATTTTGACCCAAAAAAAAGTTCGAAAAATTTTGGGACCAAAAAAATTTTGACCCAAAAAAAAGTTCGAAAAATTTTGGGACCAAAAAAATTTTGACCCAAAAAAAGTTCGAGAAATTTTGGGACCAAAAAAATTTTGACCCAAAAAAAAGTTCGAAAAATTTTGGGACCAAAAAAATTTTGACCCAAAAAAAGTTCGAAAAAATTTTGACCCAAAAAAATTTTGAGCC
The DNA here is from genome assembly GCF_023375975.1 of Astyanax mexicanus. Lineage (NCBI taxonomy): Eukaryota > Metazoa > Chordata > Actinopteri > Characiformes > Acestrorhamphidae > Astyanax > Astyanax mexicanus. The sequence continues at coordinate 25,053,316 of NC_064410.1, forward strand.
AAACAAAAGTTCGAAAAATTTTGGGACCAAAAAATTTTGACCCAAAAAAAAGTTCGAAAAATTTTGGGACCAAAAAAATTTTGACCCAAAAAAAAGTTCGAAAAAATTTTGGGACCAAAAAAATTTTGACCCAAAAAAAAGTTCGAAAAATTTTGGGACCAAAAAAATTTTGAGCCAAAAAAAAGTTCGAAAAATTTTGGGACCAAAAAAATTTTGACCCAAAAAAAAGGTCGAGAAATTTTGGGACCAAAAAAATTTTGAGCCAAAAAAAAGTTTGAAAAAATTTTGGGACCAAAAAAATTTTGACCCAAAAAAAAGTTCGAAAAATTTTGGGACCAAAAAAATTTTGACCCAAAAAAAAGTTCGAAAAAATTTTGGGACCAAAAAAATTTTGAGCCAAAAAAAAAGTTTGAAAAATTTTGGGACCAAAAAAATTTTGACCCAAAAAAAAGTTCGAAAAATTTTGGGACCAAAAAAATTTTGAGCCAAAAAAAAGTTCGAAAAATTTTGGGACCAAAAAAATTTTGACCCAAAAAAAAGTTCGAAAAATTTTGGGACCAAAAAAATTTTGACCCAAAAAAAAGTTCGAAAAATTTTGGGACCAAAAAAATTTTGACCCAAAAAAAAGTTCGAGAAATTTTGGGACCAAAAAAATTTTGACCCCAAAAAAAGTTCGAAAAATTTTGGGACCAAAAAAATTTTGACCCAAAAAAAAGTTCGAGAAATTTTGGGACCAAAAAAATTTTGACCCAAAAAAAAGTTCGAAAAATTTTGGGACCAAAAAAATTTTTACCCAAAAAAAAGTTCGAGAAATTTTGGGACCAAAAAAATTTTGACCCCAAAAAAAGTTCGAAAAATTTTGGGACCAAAAAAATTTTGACCCAAAAAAAAGTTCGAAAAAATTTTGGGACCAAAAAAATTTTGAGCCAAAAAAAAAGTTTGAAAAATTTTGGGACCAAAAAAATTTTGACCCAAAAAAAAGTTCGAAAAATTTTGGGACCAAAAAAATTTTGAGCCAAAAAAAAGTTCGAAAAATTTTGGGACCAAAAAAATTTTGACCCAAAAAAAAGTTCGAAAAATTTTGGGACCAAAAAAATTTTGACCCAAAAAAAAGTTCGAAAAATTTTGGGACCAAAAAAATTTTGACCCAAAAAAAAGTTCGAGAAATTTTGGGACCAAAAAAATTTTGACCCCAAAAAAAGTTCGAAAAATTTTGGGACCAAAAAAATTTTGACCCAAAAAAAAGTTCGAGAAATTTTGGGACCAAAAAAATTTTGACCCAAAAAAAAGTTCGAGAAATTTTGGGACCAAAAAAATTTTGACCCCAAAAAAAGTTCGAGAAATTTTGGGACCAAAAAAATTTTGACCCAAAAAAAAGTTCGAAAAATTTTGGGACCAAAAAAATTTTGACCCAAAAAAAAGTTCGAGAAATTTTGGGACCAAAAAAATTTTGACCCCAAAAAAAGTTCGAAAAATTTTGGGACCAAAAAAATTTTGACCCAAAAAAAAGTTCGAGAAATTTTGGGACCAAAAAAATTTTGACCCAAAAAAAAGTTCGAAAAATTTTGGAACCAAAAAAATTTTGACCCAAAAAAAAGTTTGAAAAAATTTTGGGACCAAAAAAATTTTGACCAAAAAAAAGTTCGAAAAATTTTGACCCAAAAAAAAGTTCGAAAAATTTTTGGGACCAAAAAAATTTTGAGCCAAAAAAAAGTTCGAAAAATTTTGGGACCAAAAAAATTTTGACCCAAAAAAAAGTTCGAAAAATTTTTGGGACCAAAAAAATTTTGAGCCAAAAAAAAGTTCGAAAAATTTTGGGACCAAAAAAATTTTGACCCAAAAAAAAGTTCGAAAAATTTTGGGACCAAAAAAATTTTGACCCAAAAAAAAGTTCGAGAAATTTTGGGACCAACAAAAATTTTGACCCAAAAAAAAGTTCGAAAAATTTTGGGACCAAAAAAAATTTAAGCCAAAAAAAAGTTCGAAAAATTTTGGGACCAAAAAAATTTTGACCCAAAAAAAAGTTCGAGAAATTTTGGGACCAAAAAAATTTTGACCCAAAAAAAGTTCGAAAAATTTTGGGACCAAAAAAATTTTGACCCAAAAAAAAGTTCGAAAAAATTTTGGGACCAAAAAAATTTTGAGCCAAAAAAAAGTTTGAAAAATTTTGGGACCAAAAAAATTTTGACCCAAAAAAAAGTTCGAAAAATTTTGGGACCAAAAAAATTTTGACCCAAAAAAAAGTTCGAGAAATTTTGACCCAAAAAAAAGTTCGAAAAATTTTGGGACCAAAAAAATTTTGACCCAAAAAAAAGTTCGAGAAATTTTGGGACCAAAAAAATTTTGACCCAAAAAAAATTTTGGGACCAAAAAAATTTTGACCCAAAAAAAAGTTCGAGAAATTTTGGGACCAAAAAAATTTTGACCCAAAAAAAAGTTCGAGAAATTTTGGGACCAAAAAAATTTTGACCCAAAAAAAAGTTCGAAAAATTTTGGGACCAAAAAAATTTTGACCCAAAAAAAAGTTCGAAAAAATTTTGGGACCAAAAAAATTTTGACCCAAAAAAAAGTTCGAGAAATTTTGGGACCAAAAAAATTTTGAGCCAAACAAAAGTTCGAAAAATTTTGGGACCAAAAAAAATTTGGTCCCAAAAAAAAAAAAGTTCGAAAAAATTTTGGGACCAAAAAAATTTTGAGCCAAAAAAAAGTTCGAAAAATTTTGGGACCAAAAAAATTTTGACCCAAAAAAAAGTTCGAAAAATTTTGGGACCAAAAAAATTTTGACCCAAAAAAAAGTTCGAAAAATTTTGGGACCAAAAAAATTTTGATCCAAAAAAAAGTTCGAGAAATTTTGGGACCAAAAAAATTTTGACCCAAAAAATAGTTCGAAAAATTTTGGGACCAAAAAAATTTTGACCCAAAAAAAAGTTCGAAAAATTTTGGGACCAAAAAAATTTTGAGCCAAAAAAAAGTTCGAAAAATTTTGGGACCAAAAAAATTTTGACCCAAAAAAAAGTTCGAGAAATTTTGACCCAAAAAAAAGTTCGAAAAATTTTGGGACCAAAAAAATTTTGACCCAAAAAAAAGTTCGAGAAATTTTGGGACCCAAAAAATTTTGACCCAAAAAAAATTCGAAAAATTTTGGGACCAAAAAAATTTTGACCCAAAAAACGTTCGAAAAAATTTTGACCCAAAAAAATTTTGAGCCAAACAAAAGTTCGAAAAATTTTGGGACCAAAAAATTTTTGACCCAAAAAAAAGTTCGAAAAATTTTGGGACCAAAAAAATTTTGACCCAAAAAAAAGTTCGAAAAATTTTGGGACCAAAAAAAGTTTGAGCCAAAAAAAAGTTCGAAAAATTTTGGGACCAAAAAAATTTTGACCCAAAAAAAAGTTCGAGAAATTTTGGGACCAAAAAAATTTTGACCCAAAAAAAAGTTCGAAAAATTTTGGGACCAAAAAAATTTTGACCCAAAAAAAAGTTCGATAAATTTTGGGACCAAAAAAATTTTGACCCAAAAAAAAGTTTGAAAAAATTTTGGGACCAAAAAAATTTTGACAAAAAAAAAAGTTCGAAAAATTTTGGGACCAAAAAAATTTTGACCCAAAAAAAAGTTCGAAAAAATTTTGGGACCAAAAAAATTTTGACCCAAAAAAAGTTCGAAAAATTTTGGGACCAAAAAAATTTTGAGCCAAACAAAAGTTCGAAAAATTTTGGGACCAAAAAAATTTGGTCCCAAAAAAAAAAAAGTTCGAAAAAATTTTGGGACCAAAAAAATTTTGAGCCAAAAAAAAGTTCGAAAAATTTTGGGACCAAAAAAATTTTGACCCAAAAAAAAGTTCGAAAAATTTTGGGACCAAAAAAATTTTGACCCAAAAAAAAGTTCGAAAAATTTTGGGACCAAAAAAAATTTGAGCCAAAAAAAAGTTCGAGAAATTTTGGGACCAAAAAAATTTTGACCCAAAAAATAGTTCGAAAAATTTTGGGACCAAAAAAATTTTGAGCCAAAAAAAAGTTCGAAAAATTTTGGGACCCAAAAAATTTTGACCAAAAAAAAAGTTCGAGAAATTTTGGGACCAAAAAAATTTAGACCCAAAAAAAAGTTCGAAAAATTTTGGGACCAAAAAAATTTTGACCCAAAAAAAAGTTCGAGAAATTTTGGGACCAAAAAAATTTTGAGCCAAAAAAAAGTTTGAAAAAATATTGGGACCAAAAAAATTTTGACCCAAAAAAAAGTTCGAAAAAATTTGGGACCAAAAAAATTTTGACCCAAAAAAAAGTTCGAGAAATTTTGACCCAAAAAAGAGTTCGAAAAATTTTGGGACCAAAAAAATTTTGACCCAAAAAAAAGTTCGAGAAATTTTGGGACCAAAAAAATTTTGACCCAAAAAAAATTCGAAAAATTTTGGGACCAAAAAAATTTTGACCCAAAAAAAGTTCGAAAAAATTTTGACTCAAAAAAATTTTGAGCCAAACAAAAGTTCGAAAAATTTTGGGACCAAAAAATTTTTGACCCAAAAAAAAGTTCGAAAAATTTTGGGACCAAAAAAATTTTGACCCAAAAAAAAGTTCGAAAAATTTTGGGACCAAAAAAAGTTTGAGCCAAAAAAAAGTTCGAAAAATTTTGGGACCAAAAAAATTTTGACCCAAAAAAAAGTTCGAGAAATTTTGGGACCAAAAAAATTTTGACCCAAAAAAAAGTTCGAAAAATTTTGGGACCAAAAAAATTTTGACCCAAAAAAAAGTTCGAGAAATTTTGGGACCAAAAAAATTTTGACCCAAAAAAAAGTTTGAAAAAATTTTGGGACCAAAAAAATTTTGACCCAAAAAAAAGTTCGAAAAAATTTTGGGACCAAAAAAATTTTGACCCAAAAAAGTTCGAAAAATTTTGGGACCAAAAAAATTTTGACCCAAAAAAAAGTTCGAAAAATTTTGGGACCAAAAAAATTTTGACCCAAAAAAAAGTTCGAGAAATTTTGGGACCAAAAAAATTTTGACCCAAAAAATAGTTCGAAAAATTTTGGGACCAAAAAAATTTGGAGCCAAAAAAAAGTTCGAAAAATTTTGGGACCAAAAAAATTTTGACCCAAAAAAAAGTTCGAGAAATTTTGGGACCAAAAAATTTTGAGCCAATAAAAAGTTCGAAAAATTTTGGGACCAAAAAATTTTGACCCAAAAAAAAGTTCGAGAAATTTTGGGACCAAAAAAGTTTTGAGGCAAAAAAAAGTTTGAAAAAATTTTGGAACCAAAAAAATTTTGACCAAAAAAAAGTTCGAAAAATTTTGGGACCAAAAAAATTTTGACCCAAAAAAAAGTTCGAAAAATTTTTGGGACCAAAAAAATTTTGAGCCAAAAAAAAGTTCGAAAAATTTTGGGACCAAAAAAATTTTGACCCAAAAAAAAGTTCGAGAAATTTTGGGACCAAAAAAATTTTGACCCAAAAAAAAGTTTGAAAAAATTTTGGGACCAAAAAAATTTTGACCCAAAAAAAAGTTCGAAAAATTTTGGGACCAAAAAAATTTTGACCCAAAAAAAAGTTCGAGAAATTTTGGGACCAAAAAAATTTTGACCCAAAAAATAGTTCGAAAAATTTTGGGACCAAAAAAATTTGGAGCCAAAAAAAAGTTCGAAAAATTTTGGGACCAAAAAAATTTTGACCCAAAAAAAAGTTCGAGAAATTTTGGGACCAAAAAAATTTTGAGCCAATAAAAAGTTCGAAAAATTTTGGGACCAAAAAAATTTTGACCAAAAAAAAGTTCGAAAAATTTTGGGACCAAAAAAATTTTGACCCAAAAAAAAGTTCGAAAAATTTTGGGACCAAAAAAATTTTGACCCAAAAAAAAGTTCGAAAAATTTTGGGACCAAAAAAATTTTGACCCAAAAAAAAGTTCGAAAAAATTTTGGGACCAAAAAAATTTTGACCCAAAAAAAAGTTCGAAAAATTTTGGGACCAAAAAAATTTTGACCCAAAAAAAAGTTCGAAAAATTTTGGGACCAAAAAAATTTTGACCCAAAAAAAGTTCGAGAAATTTTGGGACCAAAAAAATTTTGACCCAAAAAAAAGTTCGAAAAATTTTGGGACCAAAAAAATTTTGACCCAAAAAAAGTTCGAAAAAATTTTGACCCAAAAAAATTTTGAGCCAAACAAAAGTTCGAAAAATTTTGGGACCAAAAAATTTTGACCCAAAAAAAAGTTCGAAAAATTTTGGGACCAAAAAAATTTTGACCCAAAAAAAAGTTCGAAAAAATTTTGGGACCAAAAAAATTTTGAGCCAAAAAAAAGTTCGAAAAATTTTGGGACCAAAAAAATTTTGACCCAAAAAAAAGTTCGAAAAATTTTGGGACCAAAAAAATTTTGACCCAAAAAAAAGGTCGAGAAATTTTGGGACCAAAAAAATTTTGAGCCAAAAAAAAAGTTTGAAAAAATTTTGGGACCAAAAAAATTTTGACCCAAAAAAAAGTTCGAAAAATTTTGGGACCAAAAAAATTTTGACCCAAAAAAAAGTTCGAAAAAATTTTGGGACCAAAAAAATTTTGAGCCAAAAAAAAAGTTCGAAAAATTTTGGGACCAAAAAAATTTTGAGCCAAAAAAAAGTTCGAAAAATTTTGGGACCAAAAAAATTTTGACCCAAAAAAAAGGTCGAAAAATTTTGGGACCAAAAAAATTTTGACCCAAAAAAAAGTTCGAAAAATTTTGGGACCAAAAAAATTTTGACCCAAAAAAAAGTTCGAAAAATTTTGGGACCAAAAAAATTTTGACCCAAAAAAAAGTTCGAAAAATTTTGGGACCAAAAAAATTTTGACCCAAAAAAAAGTTCGAAAAATTTTAGACCAAAAAAATTTTGACCCAAAAAAAGTTCGAGAAATTTTGGGACCAAAAAAATTTTGACCCAAAAAAAAGTTCGAAAAATTTTGGGACCAAAAAAATTTTGACCCAAAAAAAAGTTCGAAAAATTTTGGGACCAAAAAAATTTTGACCCAAAAAAAAGTTCGAGAAATTTTGGGACCAAAAAAATTTTGACCCAAAAAATAGTTCGAAAAATTTTGGGACCAAAAAAATTTGGAGCCAAAAAAAAGTTCGAAAAATTTTGGGACCAAAAAAATTTTGACCCAAAAAAAAGTTCGAGAAATTTTGGGACCAAAAAAATTTTGACCCAAAAAAAAGTTCGAAAAATTTTGGGACCAAAAAAATTTTGACCCAAAAAAAGTTCGAGAAATTTTGGGACCAAAAAAATTTTGACCCAAAAAAAAGTTCGAAAAATTTTGGGACCAAAAAAATTTTGACCCAAAAAAAAGTTCGAAAAATTTTGGGACCAAAAAAATTTTGACCCAAAAAAAAGTTCGAAAAATTTTGGGACCAAAAAAATTTTGACCCAAACAAAGTTCGAGAAATTTTGGGACCAAAAAAATTTTGACCCAAAAAAAGTTCGAAAAAATTTTGACCCAAAAAAATTTTGAGCCAAACAAAAGTTCGAAAAATTTTGGGACCAAAAAATTTTGACCCAAAAAAAAGTTCGAAAAATTTTGGGACCAAAAAAATTTTGACCCAAAAAAAAGTTCGAAAAAATTTTGGGACCAAAAAAATTTTGAGCCAAAAAAAAGTTCGAAAAATTTTGGGACCAAAAAAATTTTGACCCAAAAAAAAGTTCGAAAAATTTTGGGACCAAAAAAATTTTGACCCAAAAAAAAGGTCGAGAAATTTTGGGACCAAAAAAATTTTGAGCCAAAAAAAAAGTTTGAAAAAATTTTGGGACCAAAAAAATTTTGACCCAAAAAAAAGTTCGAAAAATTTTGGGACCAAAAAAATTTTGACCCAAAAAAAAGTTCGAAAAAATTTTGGGACCAAAAAAATTTTGAGCCAAAAAAAAAGTTCGAAAAATTTTGGGACCAAAAAAATTTTGAGCCAAAAAAAAGTTCGAAAAATTTTGGGACCAAAAAAATTTTGACCCAAAAAAAAGGTCGAAAAATTTTGGGACCAAAAAAATTTTGACCCAAAAAAAAGTTCGAAAAATTTTGGGACCAAAAAAATTTTGACCCAAAAAAAAGTTCGAAAAATTTTGGGACCAAAAAAATTTTGACCCAAAAAAAAGTTCGAAAAATTTTGGGACCAAAAAAATTTTGACCCAAAAAAAAGTTCGAAAAATTTTAGACCAAAAAAATTTTGACCCAAAAAAAGTTCGAGAAATTTTGGGACCAAAAAAATTTTGACCCAAAAAAAAGTTCGAAAAATTTTGGGACCAAAAAAATTTTGACCCAAAAAAAAGTTCGAAAAATTTTGGGACCAAAAAAATTTTGACCCAAAAAAAAGTTCGAGAAATTTTGGGACCAAAAAAATTTTGACCCAAAAAATAGTTCGAAAAATTTTGGGACCAAAAAAATTTGGAGCCAAAAAAAAGTTCGAAAAATTTTGGGACCAAAAAAATTTTGACCCAAAAAAAAGTTCGAGAAATTTTGGGACCAAAAAAATTTTGACCCAAAAAAAAGTTCGAAAAATTTTGGGACCAAAAAAATTTTGACCCAAAAAAAGTTCGAGAAATTTTGGGACCAAAAAAATTTTGACCCAAAAAAAAGTTCGAAAAATTTTGGGACCAAAAAAATTTTGACCCAAAAAAAGTTCGAAAAAATTTTGACCCAAAAAAATTTTGAGCCAAACAAAAGTTCGAAAAATTTTGGGACCAAAAAAATTTTTGACCCAAAAAAAAGTTCGAAAAATTTTGGGACCAAAAAAATTTTGACCCAAAAAAAAGTTCGAAAAATTTTGGGACCAAAAAAATTTTGAGCCAAACAAAAGTTCGAAAAATTTTGGGACCAAAAAATTTTGACCCAAAAAAAAGTTCGAAAAATTTTGGGACCAAAAAAATTTTGACCCAAAAAAAAGTTCGAAAAATTTTGGGACCAAAAAAATTTTGACCCAAAAAAAAGGTCGAGAAATTTTGGGACCAAAAAAATTTTGAGCCAAAAAAAAAAGTTTGAAAAAATTTTGGGACCAAAAAAATTTTGACCCAAAAAAAAGTTCGAAAAATTTTGGGACCAAAAAAATTTTGACCCAAAAAAAAGTTCGAAAAAATTTTGGGACCAAAAAAATTTTGAGCCAAAAAAAAAGTTCGAAAAATTTTGGGACCAAAAAAATTTTGACCCAAAAAAAAGTTCGAAAAATTTTGGGACCAAAAAAATTTTGACCCAAAAAAAAGGTCGAAAAATTTTGGGACCAAAAAAATTTTGACCCAAAAAAAAGTTCGAAAAATTTTGGGACCAAAAAAATTTTGACCCAAAAAAAAGTTCGAAAAATTTTGGGACCAAAAAAATTTTGACCCAAAAAAAAGTTCGAAAAATTTTGGGACCAAAAAAATTTTGACCCAAAAAAAAGTTCGAAAAATTTTAGACCAAAAAAATTTTGACCCAAAAAAAGTTCGAGAAATTTTGGGACCAAAAAAATTTTGACCCAAAAAAAAGTTCGAAAAATTTTGGGACCAAAAAAATTTTGACCCAAAAAAAGTTCGAAAAAATTTTGACCCAAAAAAATTTTGAGCCAAACAAAAGTTCGAAAAATTTTGGGACCAAAAAAATTTTGACCCAAAAAAAAGTTCGAAAAATTTTGGGACCAAAAAAATTTTGACCCAAAAAAAAGTTCGAAAAAATTTTGGGACCAAAAAAATTTTGAGCCAAAAAAAAGTTCGAAAAATTTTGGGACCAAAAAAATTTTGACCCAAAAAAAAGTTCGAAAAATTTTGGGACCAAAAAAATTTTGACCCAAAAAAAAGTTCGAAAAATTTTGGGACCAAAAAAATTTTGAGCCAAACAAAGTTCGAGAAATTTTGGGACCAAAAAAATTTTGACCCAAAAAAAAGTTCGAAAAATTTTGGGACCAAAAAAATTTTGACCCAAAAAAAGTTCGAAAAAATTTTGACCCAAAAAAATTTTGAGCCAAACAAAAGTTCGAAAAATTTTGGGACCAAAAAATTTTGACCCAAAAAAAAGTTCGAAAAATTTTGGGACCAAAAAAATTTTGACCCAAAAAAAAGTTCGAAAAATTTTGGGACCAAAAAAATTTTGACCCAAAAAAAAGGTCGAGAAATTTTGGGACCAAAAAAATTTTGAGCCAAAAAAAAAGTTTGAAAAAATTTTGGGACCAAAAAAATTTTGACCCAAAAAAAAGTTCGAAAAATTTTGGGACCAAAAAAATTTTGACCCAAAAAAAAGTTCGAAAAAATTTTGGGACCAAAAAAATTTTGAGCCAAAAAAAAAGTTCGAAAAATTTTGGGACCAAAAAAATTTTGACCCAAAAAAAAGTTCGAAAAATTTTGGGACCAAAAAAATTTTGACCCAAAAAAAAGGTCGAAAAATTTTGGGACCAAAAAAATTTTGACCCAAAAAAAAGTTCGAAAAATTTTGGGACCAAAAAAATTTTGACCCAAAAAAAAGTTCGAAAAATTTTGGGACCAAAAAAATTTTGACCCAAAAAAAAGTTCGAAAAATTTTGGGACCAAAAAAATTTTGACCCAAAAAAAAGTTCGAAAAATTTTAGACCAAAAAAATTTTGACCCAAAAAAAGTTCGAGAAATTTTGGGACCAAAAAAATTTTGACCCAAAAAAAAGTTCGAAAAATTTTGGGACCAAAAAAATTTTGACCCAAAAAAAGTTCGAAAAAATTTTGACCCAAAAAAATTTTGAGCCAAACAAAAGTTCGAAAAATTTTGGGACCAAAAAAATTTTGACCCAAAAAAAAGTTCGAAAAATTTTGGGACCAAAAAAATTTTGACCCAAAAAAAAGTTCGAAAAAATTTTGGGACCAAAAAAATTTTGAGCCAAAAAAAAGTTCGAAAAATTTTGGGACCAAAAAAATTTTGACCCAAAAAAAAGTTCGAAAAATTTTGGGACCAAAAAAATTTTGACCCAAAAAAAGTTCGAGAAATTTTGGGACCAAACAAATTTTGACCCAAAAAAAAGTTCGAAAAATTTTGGGACCAAAAAAATTTTGACCCAAAAAAAAGTTCGAAAAATTTTGGGACCAAAAAAATTTTGACCCAAAAAAAAGTTCGAAAAATTTTGGGACCAAAAAAATTTTGACCCAAACAAAGTTCGAGAAATTTTGGGACCAAAAAAATTTTGACCCAAAAAAAAGTTCGAAAAATTTTGGGACCAAAAAAATTTTGACCCAAAAAAAGTTCGAAAAAATTTTGACCCAAAAAAATTTTGAGCCAAACAAAAGTTCGAAAAATTTTGGGACCAAAAAATTTTGACCCAAAAAAAAGTTCGAAAAATTTTGGGACCAAAAAAATTTTGACCCAAAAAAAAGTTCGAAAAAATTTTGGGACCAAAAAAATTTTGAGCCAAAAAAAAGTTCGAAAAATTTTGGGACCAAAAAAATTTTGACCCAAAAAAAAGTTCGAAAAATTTTGGGACCAAAAAAATTTTGACCCAAAAAAAAGGTCGAGAAATTTTGGGACCAAAAAAATTTTGAGCCAAAAAAAAAGTTTGAAAAAATTTTGGGACCAAAAAAATTTTGACCCAAAAAAAAGTTCGAAAAATTTTGGGACCAAAAAAATTTTGACCCAAAAAAAAGTTCGAAAAAATTTTGGGACCAAAAAAATTTTGAGCCAAAAAAAAAGTTCGAAAAATTTTGGGACCAAAAAAATTTTGAGCCAAAAAAAAGTTCGAAAAATTTTGGGACCAAAAAAATTTTGACCCAAAAAAAAGGTCGAAAAATTTTGGGACCAAAAAAATTTTGACCCAAAAAAAAGTTCGAAAAATTTTGGGACCAAAAAAATTTTGACCCAAAAAAAAGTTCGAAAAATTTTGGGACCAAAAAAATTTTGACCCAAAAAAAAGTTCGAAAAATTTTGGGACCAAAAAAATTTTGACCCAAAAAAAAGTTCGAAAAATTTTAGACCAAAAAAATTTTGACCCAAAAAAAGTTCGAGAAATTTTGGGACCAAAAAAATTTTGACCCAAAAAAAAGTTCGAAAAATTTTGGGACCAAAAAAATTTTGACCCAAAAAAAAGTTCGAAAAATTTTGGGACCAAAAAAATTTTGACCCAAAAAAAAGTTCGAGAAATTTTGGGACCAAAAAAATTTTGACCCAAAAAATAGTTCGAAAAATTTTGGGACCAAAAAAATTTGGAGCCAAAAAAAAGTTCGAAAAATTTTGGGACCAAAAAAATTTTGACCCAAAAAAAAGTTCGAGAAATTTTGGGACCAAAAAAATTTTGACCCAAAAAAAAGTTCGAAAAATTTTGGGACCAAAAAAATTTTGACCCAAAAAAAGTTCGAGAAATTTTGGGACCAAAAAAATTTTGACCCAAAAAAAAGTTCGAAAAATTTTGGGACCAAAAAAATTTTGACCCAAAAAAAGTTCGAAAAAATTTTGACCCAAAAAAATTTTGAGCCAAACAAAAGTTCGAAAAATTTTGGGACCAAAAAAATTTTTGACCCAAAAAAAAGTTCGAAAAATTTTGGGACCAAAAAAATTTTGACCCAAAAAAAAGTTCGAAAAATTTTGGGACCAAAAAAATTTTGAGCCAAACAAAAGTTCGAAAAATTTTGGGACCAAAAAATTTTGACCCAAAAAAAAGTTCGAAAAATTTTGGGACCAAAAAAATTTTGACCCAAAAAAAAGTTCGAAAAATTTTGGGACCAAAAAAATTTTGACCCAAAAAAAAGGTCGAGAAATTTTGGGACCAAAAAAATTTTGAGCCAAAAAAAAAAGTTTGAAAAAATTTTGGGACCAAAAAAATTTTGACCCAAAAAAAAGTTCGAAAAATTTTGGGACCAAAAAAATTTTGACCCAAAAAAAAGTTCGAAAAAATTTTGGGACCAAAAAAATTTTGAGCCAAAAAAAAAGTTCGAAAAATTTTGGGACCAAAAAAATTTTGACCCAAAAAAAAGTTCGAAAAATTTTGGGACCAAAAAAATTTTGACCCAAAAAAAAGGTCGAAAAATTTTGGGACCAAAAAAATTTTGACCCAAAAAAAAGTTCGAAAAATTTTGGGACCAAAAAAATTTTGACCCAAAAAAAAGTTCGAAAAATTTTGGGACCAAAAAAATTTTGACCCAAAAAAAAGTTCGAAAAATTTTGGGACCAAAAAAATTTTGACCCAAAAAAAAGTTCGAAAAATTTTAGACCAAAAAAATTTTGACCCAAAAAAAGTTCGAGAAATTTTGGGACCAAAAAAATTTTGACCCAAAAAAAAGTTCGAAAAATTTTGGGACCAAAAAAATTTTGACCCAAAAAAAGTTCGAAAAAATTTTGACCCAAAAAAATTTTGAGCCAAACAAAAGTTCGAAAAATTTTGGGACCAAAAAAATTTTGACCCAAAAAAAAGTTCGAAAAATTTTGGGACCAAAAAAATTTTGACCCAAAAAAAAGTTCGAAAAAATTTTGGGACCAAAAAAATTTTGAGCCAAAAAAAAGTTCGAAAAATTTTGGGACCAAAAAAATTTTGACCCAAAAAAAAGTTCGAAAAATTTTGGGACCAAAAAAATTTTGACCCAAAAAAAAGTTCGAAAAATTTTGGGACCAAAAAAATTTTGAGCCAAACAAAGTTCGAGAAATTTTGGGACCAAAAAAATTTTGACCCAAAAAAAAGTTCGAAAAATTTTGGGACCAAAAAAATTTTGACCCAAAAAAAGTTCGAAAAAATTTTGACCCAAAAAAATTTTGAGCCAAACAAAAGTTCGAAAAATTTTGGGACCAAAAAATTTTGACCCAAAAAAAAGTTCGAAAAATTTTGGGACCAAAAAAATTTTGACCCAAAAAAAAGTTCGAAAAATTTTGGGACCAAAAAAATTTTGACCCAAAAAAAAGGTCGAGAAATTTTGGGACCAAAAAAATTTTGAGCCAAAAAAAAAGTTTGAAAAAATTTTGGGACCAAAAAAATTTTGACCCAAAAAAAAGTTCGAAAAATTTTGGGACCAAAAAAATTTTGACCCAAAAAAAAGTTCGAAAAAATTTTGGGACCAAAAAAATTTTGAGCCAAAAAAAAAGTTCGAAAAATTTTGGGACCAAAAAAATTTTGACCCAAAAAAAAGTTCGAAAAATTTTGGGACCAAAAAAATTTTGACCCAAAAAAAAGGTCGAAAAATTTTGGGACCAAAAAAATTTTGACCCAAAAAAAAGTTCGAAAAATTTTGGGACCAAAAAAATTTTGACCCAAAAAAAAGTTCGAAAAATTTTGGGACCAAAAAAATTTTGACCCAAAAAAAAGTTCGAAAAATTTTGGGACCAAAAAAATTTTGACCCAAAAAAAGTTCGAGAAATTTTGGGACCAAAAAAATTTTGACCCAAAAAAAAGTTCGAAAAATTTTGGGACCAAAAAAATTTTGACCCAAAAAAAGTTCGAAAAAATTTTGACCCAAAAAAATTTTGAGCCAAACAAAAGTTCGAAAAATTTTGGGACCAAAAAAATTTTGACCCAAAAAAAAGTTCGAAAAATTTTGGGACCAAAAAAATTTTGACCCAAAAAAAAGTTCGAAAAAATTTTGGGACCAAAAAAATTTTGAGCCAAAAAAAAGTTCGAAAAATTTTGGGACCAAAAAAATTTTGACCCAAAAAAAAGTTCGAAAAATTTTGGGACCAAAAAAATTTTGACCCAAAAAAAAGTTCGAAAAATTTTGGGACCAAAAAAATTTTGACCCAAAAAAAAGTTCGAGAAATTTTGGGACCAAAAAATTTTTGACCCAAAAAAAAGTAAAAAAATTTTGGGACCAAAAAAATTTTGAGCCAAAAAAAAGTTTGAAAAAATTTTGGGACCAAAAAAATTTTGACCCAAAAAAAAGTTCGAAAAATTTTGGGACCAAAAAAATTTTGACCCAAAAAAAAGTTCGAAAAATTTTGGGACCAAAAAAATTTTGACCCAAAAAAAGTTCGAAAAAATTTTGACCCAAAAAAATTTTGAGCCAAACAAAAGTTCGAAAAATTTTGGGACCAAAAAAATTTTGACCCAAAAAAAAGTTCGAAAAATTTTGGGACCAAAAAAATTTTGACCCAAAAAAAAGTTCGAAAAATTTTGGGACCAAAAAAATTTTGACCCAAAAAAAGTTCGAGAAATTTTGGGACCAAAAAAATTTTGACCCAAAAAAAAGTTCGAAAAATTTTGGGACCAAAAAAATTTTGACCCAAAAAAAGTTCGAAAAAATTTTGACCCAAAAAAATTTTGAGCCAAACAAAAGTTCGAAAAATTTTGGGACCAAAAAAATTTTGACCCAAAAAAAAGTTCGAAAAAATTTTGACCCAAAAAAATTTTGAGCCAAACAAAAGTTCGAAAAATTTTGGGACCAAAAAAATTTTGAGCCAAAAAAAAGTTCGAAAAATTTTGGGACCAAAAAAATTTTGACCCAAAAAAAAGTTCGAAAAAATTTTGGGACCAAAAAAATTTTGAGCCAAAAAAAAGTTCGAAAAATTTTGGGACCAAAAAATTTTTGACCCAAAAAAAAGTTCGAAAAATTTTGGGACCAAAAAAATTTTGACCCAAAAAAAAGGTCGAGAAATTTTGGGACCAAAAAAATTTTGAGCCAAAAAAAAAGTTTGAAAAAATTTTGGGACCAAAAAAATTTTGACCCAAAAAAAAGTTCGAAAAATTTTGGGACCAAAAAAATTTTGACCCAAAAAAAAGTTCGAAAAAATTTTGGGACCAAAAAAATTTTGAGCCAAAAAAAAAGTTCGAAAAATTTTGGGACCAAAAAAATTTTGACCCAAAAAAAAGTTCGAAAAATTTTGGGACCAAAAAAATTTTGACCCAAAAAAAGTTCGAAAAAATTTTGACCCAAAAAAATTTTGAGCCAAACAAAAGTTCGAAAAATTTTGGGACCAAAAAAATTTTGACCCAAAAAAAAGTTCGAAAAATTTTGGGACCAAAAAAATTTTGACCCAAAAAAAAGTTCGAAAAAATTTTGGGACCAAAAAAATTTTGAGCCAAAAAAAAGTTCGAAAAATTTTGGGACCAAAAAAATTTTGACCCAAAAAAAAGTTCGAAAAATTTTGGGACCAAAAAAATTTTGACCCAAAAAAAAGTTCGAAAAATTTTGGGACCAAAAAAATTTTGAGCCAAACAAAGTTCGAGAAATTTTGGGACCAAAAAAATTTTGACCCAAAAAAAAGTTCGAAAAATTTTGGGACCAAAAAAATTTTGACCCAAAAAAAGTTCGAAAAAATTTTGACCCAAAAAAATTTTGAGCCAAACAAAAGTTCGAAAAATTTTGGGACCAAAAAATTTTGACCCAAAAAAAAGTTCGAAAAATTTTGGGACCAAAAAAATTTTGACCCAAAAAAAAGTTCGAAAAATTTTGGGACCAAAAAAATTTTGACCCAAAAAAAAGGTCGAGAAATTTTGGGACCAAAAAAATTTTGAGCCAAAAAAAAAGTTTGAAAAAATTTTGGGACCAAAAAAATTTTGACCCAAAAAAAAGTTCGAAAAATTTTGGGACCAAAAAAATTTTGACCCAAAAAAAAGTTCGAAAAAATTTTGGGACCAAAAAAATTTTGAGCCAAAAAAAAAGTTCGAAAAATTTTGGGACCAAAAAAATTTTGACCCAAAAAAAAGTTCGAAAAATTTTGGGACCAAAAAAATTTTGACCCAAAAAAAAGGTCGAAAAATTTTGGGACCAAAAAAATTTTGACCCAAAAAAAAGTTCGAAAAATTTTGGGACCAAAAAAATTTTGACCCAAAAAAAAGTTCGAAAAATTTTGGGACCAAAAAAATTTTGACCCAAAAAAAAGTTCGAAAAATTTTGGGACCAAAAAAATTTTGACCCAAAAAAAGTTCGAGAAATTTTGGGACCAAAAAAATTTTGACCCAAAAAAAAGTTCGAAAAATTTTGGGACCAAAAAAATTTTGACCCAAAAAAAGTTCGAAAAAATTTTGACCCAAAAAAATTTTGAGCCAAACAAAAGTTCGAAAAATTTTGGGACCAAAAAAATTTTGACCCAAAAAAAAGTTCGAAAAATTTTGGGACCAAAAAAATTTTGACCCAAAAAAAAGTTCGAAAAAATTTTGGGACCAAAAAAATTTTGAGCCAAAAAAAAGTTCGAAAAATTTTGGGACCAAAAAAATTTTGACCCAAAAAAAAGTTCGAAAAATTTTGGGACCAAAAAAATTTTGACCCAAAAAAAAGTTCGAAAAATTTTGGGACCAAAAAAATTTTGACCCAAAAAAAAGTTCGAGAAATTTTGGGACCAAAAAATTTTTGACCCAAAAAAAAGTTCGAAAAATTTTGGGACCAAAAAAATTTTGAGCCAAAAAAAAGTTTGAAAAAATTTTGGGACCAAAAAAATTTTGACCCAAAAAAAAGTTCGAAAAATTTTGGGACCAAAAAAATTTTGACCCAAAAAAAAGTTCGAAAAATTTTGGGACCAAAAAAATTTTGACCCAAAAAAAGTTCGAAAAAATTTTGACCCAAAAAAATTTTGAGCCAAACAAAAGTTCGAAAAATTTTGGGACCAAAAAAATTTTGACCCAAAAAAAAGTTCGAAAAATTTTGGGACCAAAAAAATTTTGACCCAAAAAAAAGTTCGAAAAATTTTGGGACCAAAAAAATTTTGACCCAAAAAAAGTTCGAGAAATTTTGGGACCAAAAAAATTTTGACCCAAAAAAAAGTTCGAAAAATTTTGGGACCAAAAAAATTTTGACCCAAAAAAAGTTCGAAAAAATTTTGACCCAAAAAAATTTTGAGCCAAACAAAAGTTCGAAAAATTTTGGGACCAAAAAAATTTTGACCCAAAAAAAAGTTCGAAAAAATTTTGACCCAAAAAAATTTTGAGCCAAACAAAAGTTCGAAAAATTTTGGGACCAAAAAAATTTTGAGCCAAAAAAAAGTTCGAAAAATTTTGGGACCAAAAAAATTTTGACCCAAAAAAAAGTTCGAAAAAATTTTGGGACCAAAAAAATTTTGAGCCAAAAAAAAGTTCGAAAAATTTTGGGACCAAAAAATTTTTGACCCAAAAAAAAGTTCGAAAAATTTTGGGACCAAAAAAATTTTGACCCAAAAAAAAGGTCGAGAAATTTTGGGACCAAAAAAATTTTGAGCCAAAAAAAAAGTTTGAAAAAATTTTGGGACCAAAAAAATTTTGACCCAAAAAAAAGTTCGAAAAATTTTGGGACCAAAAAAATTTTGACCCAAAAAAAAGTTCGAAAAAATTTTGGGACCAAAAAAATTTTGAGCCAAAAAAAAAGTTCGAAAAATTTTGGGACCAAAAAAATTTTGACCCAAAAAAAAGTTCGAAAAATTTTGGGACCAAAAAAATTTTGACCCAAAAAAAAGGTCGAAAAATTTTGGGACCAAAAAAATTTTGACCCAAAAAAAAGTTCGAAAAATTTTGGGACCAAAAAAATTTTGACCCAAAAAAAAGTTCGAAAAATTTTGGGACCAAAAAAATTTTGACCCAAAAAAAGTTCGAGAAATTTTGGGACCAAAAAAATTTTGACCCAAAAAAAAGTTCGAAAAATTTTGGGACCAAAAAATTTTTGACTCAAAAAAAGTTCGAAAAAATTTTGACCCAAAAAAATTTTGAGCCAAACAAAAGTTCGAAAAATTTTGGGACCAAAAAAATTTTGAGCCAAAAAAAAGTTCGAAAAATTTTGGGACCAAAAAAATTTTGACCCAAAAAAAAGTTCGAAAAAATTTTGGGACCCAAAAAATTTTGAGCCAAAAAAAAGTTCGAAAAATTTTGGGACCAAAAAAATTTTGAGCCAAAAAAAAAGGTCGAAAAATTTTGGGACGAAAAAAATTTTGAGCCAAAAAAAAGTTCGAAAAATTTTGGGACCAAAAAAATTTTGACCCAAAAAAAAGTTCGAAAAAATTTTGGGACCCAAAAAATTTTGAGCCAAAAAAAAGTTCGAAAAATTTTGGGACCAAAAAAATTTTGAGCCAAAAAAAAAGGTCGAAAAATTTTGGGACGAAAAAAATTTTGAGCCAAAAAAAAGTTCTAAAAATTTTGGGACCAAAAAAATTTTGACCCAAAAAAAAGTTCGAAAAATTTTGGGACCAAAAAAATTTTGACCCAAAAAAAACTTCAAAAAATTTTGGGACCAAAAAAAATTTGACCCAAAAAAAAATTTGAAAAATTTTGGGACCAAAAAAATTTTGACCCAAAAAAAGTTCGAAAAAATTTTGACCCAAAAAAATTTTGACCCAAAAAAAACTTCGAAAAAATTTTGACCCAAAAAAATTTTGAGCCAAAAAAATTTTGAAAAATTTTGGGACCAAAAAAATTTTGACCCAAAAAAAAGTTCGAAAAATTTTGGGACCAAAATAATTTTGAGCCAAAAAAAAGTTGGAAAATTTTGGGACCAAAAAAAATTTGACCCAAAAAAATATTCTACAACTTTTGGGACCAAAAAAATTTTGACCCAAAAAAAAGTTCGAAAAATTTTGGGACCAAAAAAATTTTGACCCAAAAAAAAGTTCGAAAAATTTTGGGACCAAAAAAATTTTGACCCAAAAAAAGTTCGAGAAATTTTGGGACCAAAAAAATTTTGACCCAAAAAAAAGTTCGAAAAATTTTGGGACCAAAAAAATTTTGACCCAAAAAAAGTTCGAAAAAATTTTGACCCAAAAAAATTTTGAGCCAAACAAAAGTTCGAAAAATTTTGGGACCAAAAAAATTTTGAGCCAAAAAAAAGTTCGAAAAATATTGGGACCAAAAAAATTTTGACCCAAAAAAAAGTTCGAAAAATTTTGGGACGAAAAAAATTTTGACCCAAAAAAAAGTTCGAAAAATTTTGGGACCAAAAAAATTTTGAGCCAAAAAAAAGTTCGAAAAATTTTGGGACCTAAAAAATTTTGACCCAAAAAAAAGTTCGAGAAATTTTGGGACCAAAAAAATTTTGACCCAAAAAAAAGTTCGAAAAATTTTGGGACCAAAAAAATTTTGACCCAAAAAAAAGGTCGAAAAATTTAGGGACCAAAAAAATTTTGACCCAAAAAAAAGGTCGAAAAATTTTGGGACCAAAAAAATTTTGACCCAAAAAAAAGTTCGAAAAATTTTGGGACCAAAAAAATTTTGACCCAAAAAAAGTTCGAGAAATTTTGGGACCAAAAAAATTTTGACCCAAAAAAAAGATCGAAAAATTTTGGGACCAAAAAAATTTAGACTCAAAAAAAGTTCGAAAAAATTTTGACCCAAAAAAATTTTGAGCCAAACAAAAGTTCGAAAAATTTTGGGACCAAAAAAATTTTGAGCCAAAAAAAAGTTCGAAAAATTTTGGGACCAAAAAAATTTTGACCCAAAAAAAGTTCGAAAAAATTTTGACCCAAAAAAATTTTGAGCCAAACAAAAGTTCGAAAAATTTTGGGACCAAAAAAATTTTGACCCAAAAAAAAGTTCGAAAAAATTTTGACCCAAAAAAATTTTGAGCCAAACAAAAGTTCGAAAAATTTTGGGACCAAAAAAATTTTGAGCCAAAAAAAAGTTCGAAAAATTTTGGGACCAAAAAAATTTTGACCCAAAAAAAAGTTCGAAAAAATTTTGGGACCAAAAAAATTTTGAGCCAAAAAAAAGTTCGAAAAATTTTGGGACCAAAAAATTTTGACCCAAAAAAAAGTTCGAAAAATTTTGGGACCAAAAAAATTTTGACCCAAAAAAAAAGTTTGAAAAAATTTTGGGACCAAAAAAATTTTGACCCAAAAAAAAAGTTTGAAAAAATTTTGGGACCAAAAAAATTTTGACCCAAAAAAAAGTTCGAAAAAATTTTGGGACCAAAAAAATTTTGAGCCAAAAAAAAAAGTTCGAAAAATTTTGGGACCAAAAAAATTTTGACCCAAAAAAAAGTTCGAAAAATTTTGGGACCAAAAAAATTTTGACCCAAAAAAAAGGTCGAAAAATTTTGGGACCAAAAAAATTTTGACCCAAAAAAAAGTTCGAAAAATTTTGGGACCAAAAAAATTTTGACCCAAAAAAAAGTTCGAAAAATTTTGGGACCAAAAAAATTTTGACCCAAAAAAAGTTCGAGAAATTTTGGGACCAAAAAAATTTTGACCCAAAAAAAAGTTCGAAAAATTTTGGGACCAAAAAAATTTTGACTCAAAAAAAGTTCGAAAAAATTTTGACCCAAAAAAATTTTGAGCCAAACAAAAGTTCGAAAAATTTTGGGACCAAAAAAATTTTGAGCCAAAAAAAAGTTCGAAAAATTTTGGGACCAAAAAAATTTTGACCCAAAAAAAAGTTCGAAAAAATTTTGGGACCCAAAAAATTTTGAGCCAAAAAAAAGTTCGAAAAATTTTGGGACCAAAAAAATTTTGAGCCAAAAAAAAAGGTCGAAAAATTTTGGGACGAAAAAAATTTTGAGCCAAAAAAAAGTTCGAAAAATTTTGGGACCAAAAAAATTTTGACCCAAAAAAAAGTTCGAAAAAATTTTGGGACCCAAAAAATTTTGAGCCAAAAAAAAGTTCGAAAAATTTTGGGACCAAAAAAATTTTGAGCCAAAAAAAAAGGTCGAAAAATTTTGGGACGAAAAAAATTTTGAGCCAAAAAAAAGTTCTAAAAATTTTGGGACCAAAAAAATTTTGACCCAAAAAAAAGTTCGAAAAATTTTGGGACCAAAAAAATTTTGACCCAAAAAAAACTTCAAAAAATTTTGGGACCAAAAAAAATTTGACCCAAAAAAAAATTTGAAAAATTTTGGGACCAAAAAAATTTTGACCCAAAAAAAGTTCGAAAAAATTTTGACCCAAAAAAATTTTGACCCAAAAAAAACTTCGAAAAAATTTTGACCCAAAAAAATTTTGAGCCAAAAAAATTTTGAAAAATTTTGGGACCAAAAAAATTTTGACCCAAAAAAAAGTTCGAAAAATTTTGGGACCAAAATAATTTTGAGCCAAAAAAAAGTTGGAAAATTTTGGGACCAAAAAAAATTTGACCCAAAAAAATATTCTACAACTTTTGGGACCAAAAAAATTTTGACCCAAAAAAAAGTTCGAAAAATTTTGGGACCAAAAAAATTTTGACCCAAAAAAAAGTTTGAAAAATTTTGGGACCAAAAAAATTTTGACCCAAAAAAAGTTCGAGAAATTTTGGGACCAAAAAAATTTTGACCCAAAAAAAAGTTCGAAAAATTTTGGGACCAAAAAAATTTTGACCCAAAAAAAGTTCGAAAAAATTTTGACCCAAAAAAATTTTGAGCCAAACAAAAGTTCGAAAAATTTTGGGACCAAAAAAATTTTGAGCCAAAAAAAAGTTCGAAAAATATTGGGACCAAAAAAATTTTGACCCAAAAAAAAGTTCGAAAAATTTTGGGACGAAAAAAATTTTGACCCAAAAAAAAGTTCGAAAAATTTTGGGACCAAAAAAATTTTGAGCCAAAAAAAAGTTCGAAAAATTTTGGGACCTAAAAAATTTTGACCCAAAAAAAAGTTCGAGAAATTTTGGGACCAAAAAAATTTTGACCCAAAAAAAAGTTCGAAAAATTTTGGGACCAAAAAAATTTTGACCCAAAAAAAAGGTCGAAAAATTTAGGGACCAAAAAAATTTTGACCCAAAAAAAAGGTCGAAAAATTTTGGGACCAAAAAAATTTTGACCCAAAAAAAAGTTCGAAAAATTTTGGGACCAAAAAAATTTTGACCCAAAAAAAAAGTTTGAAAAAATTTTGGGACCAAAAAAATTTTGACCCAAAAAAAAGTTCGAAAAAATTTTGGGACCAAAAAAATTTTGAGCCAAAAAAAAAAGTTCGAAAAATTTTGGGACCAAAAAAATTTTGACCCAAAAAAAAGTTCGAAAAATTTTGGGACCAAAAAAATTTTGACCCAAAAAAAAGGTCGAAAAATTTTGGGACCAAAAAAATTTTGACCCAAAAAAAAGTTCGAAAAATTTTGGGACCAAAAAAATTTTGACCCAAAAAAAAGTTCGAAAAATTTTGGGACCAAAAAAATTTTGACCCAAAAAAAGTTCGAGAAATTTTGGGACCAAAAAAATTTTGACCCAAAAAAAAGTTCGAAAAATTTTGGGACCAAAAAAATTTTGACTCAAAAAAAGTTCGAAAAAATTTTGACCCAAAAAAATTTTGAGCCAAACAAAAGTTCGAAAAATTTTGGGACCAAAAAAATTTTGAGCCAAAAAAAAGTTCGAAAAATTTTGGGACCAAAAAAATTTTGACCCAAAAAAAAGTTCGAAAAAATTTTGGGACCCAAAAAATTTTGAGCCAAAAAAAAGTTCGAAAAATTTTGGGACCAAAAAAATTTTGAGCCAAAAAAAAAGGTCGAAAAATTTTGGGACGAAAAAAATTTTGAGCCAAAAAAAAGTTCGAAAAATTTTGGGACCAAAAAAATTTTGACCCAAAAAAAAGTTCGAAAAAATTTTGGGACCCAAAAAATTTTGAGCCAAAAAAAAGTTCGAAAAATTTTGGGACCAAAAAAATTTTGAGCCAAAAAAAAAGGTCGAAAAATTTTGGGACGAAAAAAATTTTGAGCCAAAAAAAAGTTCTAAAAATTTTGGGACCAAAAAAATTTTGACCCAAAAAAAAGTTCGAAAAATTTTGGGACCAAAAAAATTTTGACCCAAAAAAAACTTCAAAAAATTTTGGGACCAAAAAAAATTTGACCCAAAAAAAAATTTGAAAAATTTTGGGACCAAAAAAATTTTGACCCAAAAAAAGTTCGAAAAAATTTTGACCCAAAAAAATTTTGACCCAAAAAAAACTTCGAAAAAATTTTGACCCAAAAAAATTTTGAGCCAAAAAAATTTTGAAAAATTTTGGGACCAAAAAAATTTTGACCCAAAAAAAAGTTCGAAAAATTTTGGGACCAAAATAATTTTGAGCCAAAAAAAAGTTGGAAAATTTTGGGACCAAAAAAAATTTGACCCAAAAAAATATTCTACAACTTTTGGGACCAAAAAAATTTTGACCCAAAAAAAAGTTCGAAAAATTTTGGGACCAAAAAAATTTTGACCCAAAAAAAAGTTTGAAAAATTTTGGGACCAAAAAAATTTTGACCCAAAAAAAGTTCGAGAAATTTTGGGACCAAAAAAATTTTGACCCAAAAAAAAGTTCGAAAAATTTTGGGACCAAAAAAATTTTGACCCAAAAAAAGTTCGAAAAAATTTTGACCCAAAAAAATTTTGAGCCAAACAAAAGTTCGAAAAATTTTGGGACCAAAAAAATTTTGAGCCAAAAAAAAGTTCGAAAAATATTGGGACCAAAAAAATTTTGACCCAAAAAAAAGTTCGAAAAATTTTGGGACGAAAAAAATTTTGACCCAAAAAAAAGTTCGAAAAATTTTGGGACCAAAAAAATTTTGAGCCAAAAAAAAGTTCGAAAAATTTTGGGACCTAAAAAATTTTGACCCAAAAAAAAGTTCGAGAAATTTTGGGACCAAAAAAATTTTGACCCAAAAAAAAGTTCGAAAAATTTTGGGACCAAAAAAATTTTGACCCAAAAAAAAGGTCGAAAAATTTAGGGACCAAAAAAATTTTGACCCAAAAAAAAGGTCGAAAAATTTTGGGACCAAAAAAATTTTGACCCAAAAAAAAGTTCGAAAAATTTTGGGACCAAAAAAATTTTGACCCAAAAAAAGTTCGAGAAATTTTGGGACCAAAAAAATTTTGACCCAAAAAAAAGTTCGAAAAATTTTGGGACCAAAAAAATTTAGACTCAAAAAAAGTTCGAAAAAATTTTGACCCAAAAAAATTTTGAGCCAAACAAAAGTTCGAAAAATTTTGGGACCAAAAAAATTTTGAGCCAAAAAAAAGTTCGAAAAATTTTGGGACCAAAAAAATTTTGACCCAAAAAAAAGTTCGAAAAAATTTTGGGACCCAAAAAATTTTGAGCCAAAAAAAAGTTCGAAAAATTTTGGCACCAAAAAAATTTTGAGCCAAAAAAAAAGGTCGAAAAATTTTGGGACGAAAAAAATTTTGAGCCAAAAAAAAGTTCTAAAAATTTTGGGACCAAAAAAATTTTGACCCAAAAAAAAGTTCGAAAAATTTTGGGACCAAAAAAATTTTGACCCAAAAAAAAGTTCGAAAAATTTTGGGACCAAAAAAATTTTGACCCAAAAAAAACTTCAAAAAATTTTGGGACCAAAAAAAATTTGACCCAAAAAAAAATTTGAAAAATTTTGGGACCAAAAAAATTTTGACCCAAAAAAAGTTCGAAAAAATTTTGACCCAAAAAAATTTTGACCCAAAAAAAACTTCGAAAAAATTTTGACCCAAAAAAATTTTGAGCCAAAAAAATTTTGAAAAATTTTGGGACCAAAAAAATTTTGACCCAAAAAAAAGTTCGAAAAATTTTGGGACCAAAATAATTTTGAGCCAAAAAAAAGTTGGAAAATTTTGGGACCAAAAAAAATTTGACCCAAAAAAATATTCTAAAACTTTTGGGACCAAAAAAATTTTGACCCAAAAAAAAGTTCGAAAAATTTTGGGACCAAAAAAATTTTGACCCAAAAAAAAGTTCGAAAAATTTTGGGACCAAAAAAATTTTGACCCAAAAAAAGTTCGAGAAATTTTGGGACCAAAAAAATTTTGACCCAAAAAAAAGTTCGAAAAATTTTGGGACCAAAAAAATTTTGACCCAAAAAAAGATCGAAAAAATTTTGACCCAAAAAAATTTTGAGCCAAATAAAAGTTCGAAAAATTTTGGGACCAAAAAAATTTTGAGCCAAAAAAAAGTTCGAAAAATTTTGGGACCAAAAAAATTTTGAGCCAAAAAAAAGTTCGAAAAATTTTGGGACCAAAAAAATTTTGACCCAAAAAAAAGTTCGAAAAAATTTTGGGACCCAAAAAATTTTGAGCCAAAAAAAAGTTCGAAAAATTTTGGCACCAAAAAAATTTTGAGCCAAAAAAAAAGGTCGAAAAATTTTGGGACGAAAAAAATTTTGAGCCAAAAAAAAGTTCTAAAAATTTTGGGACCAAAAAAATTTTGACCCAAAAAAAAGTTCGAAAAATTTTGGGACCAAAAAAATTTTGACCCAAAAAAAAGTTCGAAAAATTTTGGGACCAAAAAAATTTTGACCCAAAAAAAACTTCAAAAAATTTTGGGACCAAAAAAAATTTGACCCAAAAAAAAATTTGAAAAATTTTGGGACCAAAAAAATTTTGACCCAAAAAAAGTTCGAAAAAATTTTGACCCAAAAAAATTTTGACCCAAAAAAAACTTCGAAAAAATTTTGACCCAAAAAAATTTTGAGCCAAAAAAATTTTGAAAAATTTTGGGACCAAAAAAATTTTGACCCAAAAAAAAGTTCGAAAAATTTTGGGACCAAAATAATTTTGAGCCAAAAAAAGGTGGAAAATTTTGGGACCAAAAAAAATTTGACCCAAAAAAATATTCTAAAACTTTTGGGACCAAAAAAATTTTGACCCAAAAAAAAGTTCGAAAAATTTTGGGACCAAAAAAATTTTGACCCAAAAAAAAGTTCGAAAAATTTTGGGACCAAAAAAATTTTGACCCAAAAAAAGTTCGAGAAATTTTGGGACCAAAAAAATTTTGACCCAAAAAAAAGTTCGAAAAATTTTGGGACCAAAAAAATTTTGACCCAAAAAAAGATCGAAAAAATTTTGACCCAAAAAAATTTTGAGCCAAACAAAAGTTCGAAAAATTTTGGGACCAAAAAAATTTTGAGCCAAAAAAAAGTTCGAAAAATTTTGGGACCAAAAAAATTTTGACCCAAAAAAAAGTTCGAAAAATTTTGGGACCTAAAAAATTTTGACCCAAAAAAAAGTTCGAGAAATTTTGGGACCAAAAAAATTTTGACCCAAAAAAAAGTTCGAAAAATTTTGGGACCAAAAAAATTTTGACCCAAAAAAAAGGTCGAAAAATTTAGGGACCAAAAAAATTTTGACCCAAAAAAAAGGTCGAAAAATTTTGGGACCAAAAAAATTTTGACCCAAAAAAAAGTTCGAAAAATTTTGGGACCAAAAAAATTTTGACCCAAAAAAAGTTCGAGAAATTTTGGGACCAAAAAAATTTTGACCCAAAAAAAAGTTCGAAAAATTTTGGGACCAAAAAAATTTAGACTCAAAAAAAGTTCGAAAAAATTTTGACCCAAAAAAATTTTGAGCCAAACAAAAGTTCGAAAAATTTTGGGACCAAAAAAATTTTGAGCCAAAAAAAAGTTCGAAAAATTTTGGGACCAAAAAAATTTTGACCCAAAAAAAAGTTCGAAAAAATTTTGGGACCCAAAAAATTTTGAGCCAAAAAAAAGTTCGAAAAATTTTGGCACCAAAAAAATTTTGAGCCAAAAAAAAAGGTCGAAAAATTTTGGGACGAAAAAAATTTTGAGCCAAAAAAAAGTTCTAAAAATTTTGGGACCAAAAAAATTTTGACCCAAAAAAAAGTTCGAAAAATTTTGGGACCAAAAAAATTTTGACCCAAAAAAAAGTTCGAAAAATTTTGGGACCAAAAAAATTTTGACCCAAAAAAAACTTCAAAAAATTTTGGGACCAAAAAAAATTTGACCCAAAAAAAAATTTGAAAAATTTTGGGACCAAAAAAATTTTGACCCAAAAAAAGTTCGAAAAAATTTTGACCCAAAAAAATTTTGACCCAAAAAAAACTTCGAAAAAATTTTGACCCAAAAAAATTTTGAGCCAAAAAAATTTTGAAAAATTTTGGGACCAAAAAAATTTTGACCCAAAAAAAAGTTCGAAAAATTTTGGGACCAAAATAATTTTGAGCCAAAAAAAAGTTGGAAAATTTTGGGACCAAAAAAAATTTGACCCAAAAAAATATTCTAAAACTTTTGGGACCAAAAAAATTTTGACCCAAAAAAAAGTTCGAAAAATTTTGGGACCAAAAAAATTTTGACCCAAAAAAAAGTTCGAAAAATTTTGGGACCAAAAAAATTTTGACCCAAAAAAAGTTCGAGAAATTTTGGGACCAAAAAAATTTTGACCCAAAAAAAAGTTCGAAAAATTTTGGGACCAAAAAAATTTTGACCCAAAAAAAGATCGAAAAAATTTTGACCCAAAAAAATTTTGAGCCAAACAAAAGTTCGAAAAATTTTGGGACCAAAAAAATTTTGAGCCAAAAAAAAGTTCGAAAAATTTTGGGACCAAAAAAATTTTGACCCAAAAAAAAGTTCGAAAAATTTTGGGACCAAAAAAATTTTGACCCAAAAAAAAGTTCGAAAAATTTTGGGACCAAAAAAATTTTGAGCCAAAAAAAAGTTCGAAAAATTTTGGGACCAAAAAAATTTTGACCCAAAAAAAAGTTCGAGAAATTTTGGGACCAAAAAATTTTTGACCCAAAAAAAAGTTCGAAAAATTTTGGGACCAAAAAAATTTTGAGCCAAAAAAAAGTTTGAAAAAATTTTGGGACCAAAAAAATTTTGACCCAAAAAAAGTTCGAGAAATTTTGGGACCAAAAAAATTTTGACCCAAAAAAAAGTTCGAAAAATTTTGGGACCAAAAAAATTTTGACCCAAAAAAAGTTCGAAAAAATTTTGACCCAAAAAAATTTTGAGCCAAACAAAAGTTCGAAAAATTTTGGGACCAAAAAAATTTTGACCCAAAAAAAAGTTCGAGAAATTTTGGGACCAAAAAATTTTTGACCCAAAAAAAAGTTCGAAAAATTTTGGGACCAAAAAAATTTTGAGCCAAAAAAAAGTTTGAAAAAATTTTGGGACCAAAAAAATTTTGACCCAAAAAAAGTTCGAGAAATTTTGGGACCAAAAAAATTTTGACCCAAAAAAAAGTTCGAAAAATTTTGGGACCAAAAAAATTTTGACCCAAAAAAAGTTCGAAAAAATTTTGACCCAAAAAAATTTTGAGCCAAACAAAAGTTCGAAAAATTTTGGGACCAAAAAAATTTTGACCCAAAAAAAAGTTCGAAAAATTTTGGGACCAAAAAAATTTTGACCCAAAAAAAAGTTCGAAAAATTTTGGGACCAAAAAAATTTTGACCCAAAAAAAGTTCGAGAAATTTTGGGACCAAAAAAATTTTGACCCAAAAAAAAGTTCGAAAAATTTTGGGACCAAAAAAATTTTGACCCAAAAAAAGTTCGAAAAAATTTTGACCCAAAAAAATTTTGAGCCAAACAAAAGTTCGAAAAATTTTGGGACCAAAAAAATTTTGACCCAAAAAAAAGTTCGAAAAAATTTTGACCCAAAAAAATTTTGAGCCAAACAAAAGTTCGAAAAATTTTGGGACCAAAAAAATTTTGACCCAAAAAAAAGTTCGAAAAATTTTGGGACCAAAAAAATTTTGACCCAAAAAAAAGTTCGAAAAAATTTTGGGACCAAAAAAATTTTGAGCCAAAAAAAAGTTCGAAAAATTTTGGGACCAAAAAATTTTTGACCCAAAAAAAAGTTCGAAAAATTTTGGGACCAAAAAAATTTTGACCCAAAAAAAAGGTCGAGAAATTTTGGGACCAAAAAAATTTTGAGCCAAAAAAAAAGTTTGAAAAAATTTTGGCACCAAAAAAATTTTGACCCAAAAAAAAGTTCGAAAAATTTTGGGACCAAAAAAATTTTGACCCAAAAAAAAGTTCGAAAAAATTTTGGGACCAAAAAAATTTTGAGCCAAAAAAAAAGTTCGAAAAATTTTGGGACCAAAAAAATTTTGACCCAAAAAAAAGTTCGAAAAATTTTGGGACCAAAAAAATTTTGACCCAAAAAAAAGTTCGAAAAATTTTGGGACCAAAAAAATTTTGACCCAAAAAAAAGTTCGAAAAATTTTGGGACCAAAAAAATTTTGACCCAAAAAAAAGTTCGAAAAATTTTGGGACCAAAAAATTTTGACCCAAAAAAAGTTCGAGAAATTTTGGGACCAAAAAAATTTTGACCCAAAAAAAAGTTCGAAAAATTTTGGGACCAAAAAAATTTTGACTCAAAAAAAGTTCGAAAAAATTTTGAGCCAAACAAAAGTTCGAAAAATTTTGGGACCAAAAAAATTTTGAGCCAAAAAAAAGTTCGAAAAAATTTTGGGACCCAAAAAATTTTGAGCCAAAAAAAAGTTCGAAAAATTTTGGGACCAAAAAAATTTTAAGGCCAAAAAAAAAGGTCGAAAAATTTTGGGACGAAAAAAATTTTGAGCCAAAAAAAAGTTCTAAAAATTTTGGGACCAAAAAAATTTTGACCCAAAAAAAAGTTCGAAAAATTTTGGGACCAAAAAAATTTTGACCCAAAAAAAACTTCAAAAAAATTTGGGACCAAAAAAAATTTGACCCAAAAAAAAATTTGAAAAATTTTGGGACCAAAAAAATTTTGACCCAAAAAAAGTTCGAAAAAATTTTGACCCAAAAAAATTTTGACCCAAAAAAAACTTCGAAAAAATTTTGACCCAAAAAAATTTTGAGCCAAAAAAATTTTGAAAAATTTTGGGACCAAAAAAATTTTGACCCAAAAAAAAGTTCGAAAAATTTTGGGACCAAAATAATTTTGAGCCAAAAAAAAGTTGGAAAATTTTGGGACCAAAAAAAATTTGACCCAAAAAAATATTCTACAACTTTTGGGACCAAAAAAATTTTGACCCAAAAAAAAGTTCGAAAAATTTTGGGACCAAAAAAATTTTGACCCAAAAAAAAGTTCGAAAAATTTTGGGACCAAAAAAATTTTGACCCAAAAAAAGTTCGAGAAATTTTGGGACCAAAAAAATTTTGACCCAAAAAAAAGTTCGAAAAATTTTGGGACCAAAAAAATTTTGACCCAAAAAAAGTTCGAAAAAATTTTGACCCAAAAAAATTTTGAGCCAAACAAAAGTTCGAAAAATTTTGGGACCAAAAAAATTTTGAGCCAAAAAAAAGTTCGAAAAATATTGGGACCAAAAAAATTTTGACCTAAAAAAAAGTTCGAAAAATTTTGGGACGAAAAAAATTTTGACCCAAAAAAAAGTTCGAAAAATTTTGGGACCAAAAAAATTTTGAGCCAAAAAAAAGTTCGAAAAATTTTGGGACCTAAAAAATTTTGACCCAAAAAAAAGTTCGAAAAATTTTGGGACCAAAAAAATTTTGACCCAAAAAAAAGTTCGAAAAATTTTGGGACCAAAAAAATTTTGACCCAAAAAAAAGGTCGAAAAATTTTGGGACCAAAAAAATTTTGACCCAAAAAAAAGTTCGAAAAATTTTGGGACCAAAAAAATTTTGACCCAAAAAAAGTTCGAGAAATTTTGGGACCAAAAAAATTTTGACCCAAAAAAAAGTTCGAAAAATTTTGGGACCAAAAAAATTTAGACTCAAAAAAAGTTCGAAAAAATTTTGACCCAAAAAAATTTTGAGCCAAACAAAAGTTCGAAAAAATTTTGACCCAAAAAAATTTTGAGCCAAACAAAAGTTCGAAAAATTTTGGGACCAAAAAAATTTTGAGCCAAAAAAAAGTTCGAAAAATTTTGGGACCAAAAAAATTTTGACCCAAAAAAAAGTTCGAAAAAATTTTGGGACCCAAAAAATTTTGAGCCAAAAAAAAGTTCGAAAAATTTTGGGACCAAAAAAATTTTGAGCCAAAAAAAAAGGTCGAAAAATTTTGGGACGAAAAAAATTTTGAGCCAAAAAAAAGTTCTAAAAATTTTGGGACCAAAAAAATTTTGACCCAAAAAAAAGTTCGAAAAATTTTGGGACCAAAAAAATTTTGACCCAAAAAAAAGTTCGAAAAATTTTGGGACCAAAAAAATTTTGACCCAAAAAAAACTTCAAAAAATTTTGGGACCAAAAAAAATTTGACCCAAAAAAAAATTTGAAAAATTTTGGGACCAAAAAAATTTTGACCCAAAAAAAGTTCGAAAAAATTTTGACCCAAAAAAATTTTGACCCAAAAAAAACTTCGAAAAAATTTTGACCCAAAAAAATTTTGAGCCAAAAAAATTTTGAAAAATTTTGGGACCAAAAAAATTTTGACCCAAAAAAAAGTTCGAAAAATTTTGGGACCATAATAATTTTGAGCCAAAAAAAAGTTGGAAAATTTTGGGACCAAAAAAAATTTGACCCAAAAAAATATTCTAAAACTTTTGGGACCAAAAAAATTTTGACCCAAAAAAAAGTTCGAAAAATTTTGGGACCAAAAAAATTTTGACCCAAAAAAAAGTTCGAAAAATTTTGGGACCAAAAAAATTTTGACCCAAAAAAAGTTCGAGAAATTTTGGGACCAAAAAAATTTTGACCCAAAAAAAAGTTCGAAAAATTTTGGGACCAAAAAAATTTTGACCCAAAAAAAGTTCGAAAAAATTTTGACCCAAAAAAATTTTGAGCCAAACAAAAGTTCGAAAAATTTTGGGACCAAAAAAATTTTGAGCCAAAAAAAAGTTCGAAAAATTTTGGGACCAAAAAAATTTTGACCCAAAAAAAAGTTCGAAAAATTTTGGGACGAAAAAAATTTTGACCCAAAAAAAAGTTCGAAAAATTTTGGGACCAAAAAAATTTTGAGCCAAAAAAAAGTTCGAAAAATTTTGGGACCAAAAAAATTTTGACCCAAAAAAAAGTTCGAGAAATTTTGGGACCAAAAAAATTTTGACCCAAAAAAAAGTTCGAAAAATTTTGGGACCAAAAAAATTTTGACCCAAAAAAAAGTTCGAAAAAATTTTGGGACCAAAAAAATTTTGAGCCAAAAAAAAAGGTCGAAAAATTTTGGGACCAAAAAAATTTTGACCCAAAAAAAAGTTCTAAAAATTTTGGGACCAAAAAAATTTTGACCCAAAAAAAGTTTGAAAAATTTTGGGACCAAAAAAATTTTGACCCAAAAAAAAGTTCGAAAAATTTTGGGACCAAAAAAATTTTGACCCAAAAAAAGTTCGAGAAATTTTGGGACCAAAAAAATTTTGACCCAAAAAAAAGTTCGAAAAATTTTGGGACCAAAAAAATTTTGACCCAAAAAAAGTTCGAAAAAATTTTGACCCAAAAAAATTTTGAGCCAAACAAAAGTTCGAAAAATTTTGGGACCAAAAAAATTTTGAGCCAAAAAAAAGTTCGAAAAATTTTGGGACCAAAAAAATTTTGACCCAAAAAAAAGTTCGAAAAAATTTTGGGACCAAAAAAATTTTGAGCCAAAAAAAAGTTCGAAAAATTTTGGGACGAAAAAAATTTTGACCCAAAAAAAAGTTCGAAAAATTTTGGGACGAAAAAAATTTTGACCCAAAAAAAAGTTCGAAAAATTTTGGGACGAAAAAAATTTTGAGCCAAAAAAAAGTTCGAAAAATTTTGGGACCAAAAAAATTTTGACCCAAAAAAAAGTTCGAAAAATTTTGGGACCAAAAAAATTTTGAGCCAAAAAAAAGTTCGAGAAATTTTGGGACCAAAAAAATTTTGACCCAAAAAAAAGTTCGAAAAATTTTGGGACCAAAAAAATTTTGAGCCAAAAAAAAGTTCGAAAAATTTTGGGACCAAAAAAATTTTGACCCAAAAAAAAGTTCGAAAAATTTTGGGACCAAAAAAATTTTGACCCAAAAAAAACTTCAAAAAATTTTGGGACCAAAAAAAATTTGACCCAAAAAAAAATTTGAAAAATTTTGGGACCAAAAAAATTTTGACCCAAAAAAAGTTCGAAAAAATTTTGACCCAAAAAAATTTTGACCCAAAAAAAACTTCGAAAAAATTTTGACCCAAAAAAATTTTGAGCCAAAAAAATTTTGAAAAATTTTGGGACCAAAAAAATTTTGACCCAAAAAAAAGTTCGAAAAATTTTGGGACCAAAATAATTTTGAGCCAAAAAAAAGTTGGAAAATTTTGGGACCAAAAAAAATTTGACCCAAAAAAATATTCTAAAACTTTTGGGACCAAAAAAATTTTGACCCAAAAAAAAGTTCGAAAAATTTTGGGACCAAAAAAATTTTGACCCAAAAAAAAGTTCGAAAAATTTTGGGACCAAAAAAATTTTGACCCAAAAAAAGTTCGAGAAATTTTGGGACCAAAAAAATTTTGACCCAAAAAAAAGTTCGAAAAATTTTGGGACCAAAAAAATTTTGACCCAAAAAAAGTTCGAAAAAATTTTGACCCAAAAAAATTTTGAGCCAAACAAAAGTTCGAAAAATTTTGGGACCAAAAAAATTTTGAGCCAAAAAAAAGTTCGAAAAATTTTGGGACCAAAAAAATTTTGACCCAAAAAAAAGTTCGAAAAATTTTGGGACGAAAAAAATTTTGACCCAAAAAAAAGTTCGAAAAATTTTGGGACCAAAAAAATTTTGAGCCAAAAAAAAGTTCGAAAAATTTTGGGACCAAAAAAATTTTGACCCAAAAAAAAGTTCGAGAAATTTTGGGACCAAAAAAATTTTGACCCAAAAAAAAGTTCGAAAAATTTTGGGACCAAAAAAATTTTGACCCAAAAAAAAGTTCGAAAAAATTTTGGGACCAAAAAAATTTTGAGCCAAAAAAAAAAGGTCGAAAAATTTTGGGACCAAAAAAATTTTGACCCAAAAAAAAGTTCTAAAAATTTTGGGACCAAAAAAATTTTGACCCAAAAAAAGTTCGAAAAATTTTGGGACCAAAAAAATTTTGACCCAAAAAAAAGTTCGAAAAATTTTGGGACCAAAAAAATTTTGACCCAAAAAAAGTTCGAGAAATTTTGGGACCAAAAAAATTTTGACCCAAAAAAAAGTTCGAGAAATTTTGGGACCAAAA
Source organism: Astyanax mexicanus (assembly GCF_023375975.1). NCBI lineage: Eukaryota > Metazoa > Chordata > Actinopteri > Characiformes > Acestrorhamphidae > Astyanax > Astyanax mexicanus. The sequence goes on from NC_064410.1 coordinate 25,087,789, forward strand.
AAATTTTGACCCAAAAAAAGTTCGAAAAAATTTTGACCCAAAAAAATTTTGAGCCAAACAAAAGTTCGAAAAATTTTGGGACCAAAAAAATTTTGAGCCAAAAAAAAGTTCGAAAAATTTTGGGACCAAAAAAATTTTGACCCAAAAAAAAGTTCGAAAAAATTTTGGGACCAAAAAAATTTTGAGCCAAAAAAAAGTTCGAAAAATTTTGGGACGAAAAAAATTTTGACCCAAAAAAAAGTTCGAAAAATTTTGGGACGAAAAAAATTTTGACCCAAAAAAAAGTTCGAAAAATTTTGGGACGAAAAAAATTTTGAGCCAAAAAAAAGTTCGAAAAATTTTGGGACCAAAAAAATTTTGACCCAAAAAAAAGTTCGAAAAATTTTGGGACCAAAAAAATTTTGAGCCAAAAAAAAGTTCGAGAAATTTTGGGACCAAAAAAATTTTGACCCAAAAAAAAGTTCGAAAAATTTTGGGACCAAAAAAATTTTGAGCCAAAAAAAAGTTCGAAAAATTTTGGGACCAAAAAAATTTTGACCCAAAAAAAAGTTCGAAAAATTTTGGGACCAAAAAAAGTTTGACCCAAAAAAAAGTTCGAGAAATTTTGGGACCAAAAAAATTTTGACCCAAAAAATAGTTCGAAAAATTTTGGGACCAAAAAAATTTTGAGCCAAAAAAAAGTTCGAAAAATTTTGGGACCAAAAAAATTTTGACCCAAAAAAAAGTTCGAGAAATTTTGGGACCAAAAAAATTTTGACCCAAAAAAAAGTTCGAGAAATTTTGGGACCAAAAAAATTTTGACCCAAAAAAAGTTCGAAAAATTTTGGGACCAAAAAAATTTTGACCCAAAAAAAAGTTCGAGAAATTTTGTGACCAAAAAAATTTTGAGCCAAAAAAAAGTTCGAAAAATTTTGGGACCAAAAAAATTTTGACCCAAAAAAAAGTTCGAAAAATTTTGGGACGAAAAAAATTTTGACCCAAAAAAAAGTTCGAAAAATTTTGGGACCAAAAAAATTTTGACCCAAAAAAAAGTTCGAAAAAATTTTGGGACCAAAAAAATTTTGAGCCAAAAAAAAGTTCGAAAAATTTTGGGACCAAAAAAATTTTGACCCAAAAAAAAGTTTGAAAAATTTTGGGACGAAAAAAATTTTGACCCAAAAAAAAGTTCGAAAAATTTTGGGACCAAAAAAATTTTGAGCCAAAAAAAAGTTCGAAAAATTTTGGGACCAAAAAAATTTTGACCCAAAAAAAAGTTCGAGAAATTTTGGGACCAAAAAAATTTTGACCCAAAAAAAGTTCGAAAAATTTTGGGACCAAAAAAATTTTGACCCAAAAAAAAGTTCGAGAAATTTTGTGACCAAAAAAATTTTGAGCCAAAAAAAAGTTCGAAAAATTTTGGGACCAAAAAAATTTTGACCCAAAAAAAAGTTCGAAAAATTTTGGGACGAAAAAAATTTTGACCCAAAAAAAAGTTCGAAAAATTTTGGGACCAAAAAAATTGACCCAAAAAAAAGTTCGAAAAAATTTTGGGACCAAAACAATTTTGAGCCAAAAAAAAGTTCGAAAAATTTTGGGACCAAAAAAATTTTGACCCAAAAAAAAGTTCGAAAAATTTTGGGACGAAAAAAATTTTGACCCAAAAAAAAGTTCGAAAAATTTTGGGACCAAAAAAATTTTGAGCCAAAAAAAAGTTCGAAAAATTTTGGGACCAAAAAAATTTTGACCCAAAAAAAAGTTCGAGAAATTTTGGGACCAAAAAAATTTTGACCCAAAAAAAAGTTCGAAAAATTTTGGGACCAAAAAAATTTTGAGCCAAAAAAAAGTTTGAAAAAATTTTGGGACCAAAAAAATTTTGACCCAAAAAAAAGTTCGAAAAATTTTGGGACCAAAAAAATTTTGACCCAAAAAAAAGTTCGAAAAAATTTTGGGACCAAAAAAATTTTGAGCCAAAAAAAAAGGTCGAAAAATTTTGGGACCAAAAAAATTTTGACCCAAAAAAAAGTTCTAAAAATTTTGGGACCAAAAAAATTTTGACCCAAAAAAAAGTTCGAAAAATTTTGGGACCAAAAAAATTTTGACCCAAAAAAAAGTTCGAAAAATTTTGGGACCAAAAAAATTTTGACCCAAAAAAAGTTCGAGAAATTTTGGGACCAAAAAAATTTTGACCCAAAAAAAAGTTCGAAAAATTTTGGGACCAAAAAAATTTTGACCCAAAAAAAAGTTCGAAAAAATTTTGACCCAAAAAAATTTTGAGCCAAACAAAAGTTCGAAAAATTTTGGGACCAAAAAAATTTTGACCCAAAAAAAAGTTCGAAAAATTTTGGGACCAAAAAAATTTTGACCCAAAAAAAAGTTCGAGAAATTTTGGGACCAAAAAAATTTTGACCCAAAAAAAGTTCGAAAAATTTTGGGACCAAAAAAATTTTGACCCAAAAAAAAGTTCGAGAAATTTTGTGACCAAAAAAATTTTGAGCCAAAAAAAAGTTCGAAAAATTTTGGGACCAAAAAAATTTTGACCCAAAAAAAAGTTCGAAAAATTTTGGGACCAAAAAAATTTTGACCCAAAAAAAAGTTCGAAAAATTTTGGGACCAAAAAAATTTTGAGCCGAAAAAAAGTTCGAAAAATTTTGGGACCAAAAAAATTTTGACCCAAAAAAAAGTTCGAGAAATTTTGGGACCAAAAAAATTTTGACCCAAAAAAAAGTTCGAGAAATTTTGGGACCAAAAAAATTTTGACCCAAAAAAAGTTCGAAAAATTTTGGGACCAAAAAAATTTTGACCCAAAAAAAAGTTCGAGAAATTTTGTGACCAAAAAAATTTTGACCCAAAAAAAAGTTCGAGAAATTTTGGGACCAAAAAAATTTTGAGCCAAAAAAAAGTTCGAAAAATTTTGGGACCAAAAAAATTTTGACCCAAAAAAAAGTTCGAGAAATTTTGGGACCAAAAAAATTTTGACCCAAAAAAAAGTTCGAAAAATTTTGGGACCAAAAAAATTTTGAGCCAAAAAAAAGTTTGAAAAAATTTTGGGACCAAAAAAATTTTGACCCAAAAAAAAGTTCGAAAAATTTTGGGACCAAAAAAATTTTGACCCAAAAAAAAGTCCGAAAAAATTTTGGGACCAAAAAAATTTTGAGCCAAAAAAAAAGGTCGAAAAATTTTGGGACCAAAAAAATTTTGACCCAAAAAAAAGTTCTAAAAATTTTGGGACCAAAAAAATTTTGACCCAAAAAAAAGTTCGAAAAATTTTGGGACCAAAAAAATTTTGACCCAAAAAAAAGTTCGAAAAATTTTGGGACCAAAAAAATTTTGACCCAAAAAAAGTTCGAGAAATTTTGGGACCAAAAAAATTTTGACCCAAAAAAAAGTTCGAAAAATTTTGGGACCAAAAAAATTTTGACCCAAAAAAAGTTCGAAAAAATTTTGACCCAAAAAAATTTTGAGCCAAACAAAAGTTCGAAAAATTTTGGGACCAAAAAAATTTTGACCCAAAAAAAAGTTCGAAAAATTTTGGGACCAAAAAAATTTTGACCCAAAAAAAAGTTCGAGAAATTTTGGGACCAAAAAAATTTTGAGCCGAAAAAAAGTTCGAAAAATTTTGGGACCAAAAAAATTTTGACCCAAAAAAAAGTTCGAGAAATTTTGGGACCAAAAAAATTTTGACCCAAAAAAAAGTTCGAGAAATTTTGGGACCAAAAAAATTTTGACCCAAAAAAAGTTCGAAAAATTTTGGGACCAAAAAAATTTTGACCCAAAAAAAAGTTCGAGAAATTTTGTGACCAAAAAAATTTTGAGCCAAAAAAAAGTTCGAAAAATTTTGGGACCAAAAAAATTTTGACCCAAAAAAAAGTTCGAAAAATTTTGGGACGAAAAAAATTTTGACCCAAAAAAAAGTTCGAAAAATTTTGGGACCAAAAAAATTTTGACCCAAAAAAAAGTTCGAGAAATTTTGGGACCAAAAAAATTTTGACCCAAAAAAAAGTTCGAAAAATTTTGGGACCAAAAAAATTTTGAGCCAAAAAAAAGTTTGAAAAAATTTTGGGACCAAAAAAATTTTGACCCAAAAAAAAGTTCTAAAAATTTTGGGACCAAAAAAATTTTGACCCAAAAAAAAGTTCAAAAAATTTTGGGACCAAAAAAATTTTGACCCAAAAAAAAGTTCGAAAAATTTTGGGACCAAAAAAATTTTGACCCAAAAAAAGTTCGAGAAATTTTGGGACCAAAAAAATTTTGACCCAAAAAAAAGTTCGAAAAATTTTGGGACCAAAAAAATTTTGACCCAAAAAAAGTTCGAAAAAATTTGGGACCAAAAAAATTTTGACCCAAAAAAAAGTTCGAAAAAATTTTGGGACCAAAAAAATTTTGAGCCAAAAAAAAGTTCGAAAAATTTTGGGACCAAAAAAGTTTTGACCCAAAAAAAAGTTCGAAAAATTTTGGGACGAAAAAAATTTTGACCCAAAAAAAAGTTCGAAAAATTTTGGGACCAAAAAAATTTTGAGCCAAAAAAAAGTTCGAAAAATTTTGGGACCAAAAAAATTTTGAGCCAAAAAAAAGTTCGAAAAATTTTGGGACCAAAAAAATTTTGACCCAAAAAAAAGTTCGAGAAATTTTGGGACCAAAAAAATTTTGACCCAAAAAAAAGTTCGAAAAATTTTGGGACCAAAAAAATTTTGAGCCAAAAAAAAGTTCGAAAAATTTTGGGACCAAAAAAATTTTGACCCAAAAAAAAGTTCGAAAAATTTTGGGACCAAAAAAATTTTGACCCAAAAAAAAGTTCGAGAAATTTTGGGACCAAAAAAATTTTGACCCAAAAAATAGTTCGAAAAATTTTGGGACCAAAAAAATTTTGAGCCAAAAAAAAGTTCGAAAAATTTTGGGACCAAAAAAATTTTGACCCAAAAAAAAGTTCGAGAAATTTTGGGACCAAAAAAATTTTGACCCAAAAAAAAGTTCGAGAAATTTTGGGACCAAAAAAATTTTGACCCAAAAAAAGTTCGAAAAATTTTGGGACCAAAAAAATTTTGACCCAAAAAAAAGTTCGAGAAATTTTGTGACCAAAAAAATTTTGAGCCAAAAAAAAAGTTCGAAAAATTTTGTGACCAAAAAAATTTTGAGCCAAAAAAAAGTTCGAAAAATTTTGGGACGAAAAAAATTTTGACCCAAAAAAAAGTTCGAAAAATTTTGGGACGAAAAAAATTTTGAGCCAAAAAAAAGTTCGAAAAATTTTGGGACCAAAAAAATTTTGACCCAAAAAAAAGTTCGAGAAATTTTGGGACCAAAAAAATTTTGACCCAAAAAAAAGTTCGAAAAATTTTGGGACCAAAAAAATTTTGACCCAAAAAAAAGTTCGAAAAAATTTTGGGACCAAAAAAATTTTGAGCCAAAAAAAAAGGTCGAAAAATTTTGGGACCAAAAAAATTTTGACCCAAAAAAAAGTTCGAAAAATTTTGGGACCAAAAAAATTTTGACCCAAAAAAAAGTTCGAAAAATTTTGGGACCAAAAAAATTTTGACCCAAAAAAAAGTTCGAAAAATTTTGGGACCAAAAAAATTTTGACCCAAAAAAAGTTCGAGAAATTTTGGGACCAAAAAAATTTTGACCCAAAAAAAAGTTCGAAAAATTTTGGGACCAAAAAAATTTTGACCCAAAAAAAGTTCGAAAAAATTTTGACCCAAAAAAATTTTGAGCCAAACAAAAGTTCGAAAAATTTTGGGACCAAAAAAATTTTGACCCAAAAAAAAGTTCGAAAAATTTTGGGACCAAAAAAATTTTGACCCAAAAAAAAGTTCGAAAAAATTTTGGGACCAAAAAAATTTTGAGCCAAAAAAAAGTTCGAAAAATTTTGGGACCAAAAAAGTTTTGACCCAAAAAAAAGTTCGAAAAATTTTGGGACGAAAAAAATTTTGACCCAAAAAAAAGTTCGAAAAATTTTGGGACCAAAAAAATTTTGAGCCAAAAAAAAGTTCGAAAAATTTTGGGACCAAAAAAATTTTGACCCAAAAAAAAGTTCGAAAAATTTTGGGACCAAAAAAATTTTGACCCAAAAAAAAGTTCGAGAAATTTTGGGACCAAAAAAATTTTGACCCAAAAAAAAGTTCGAAAAATTTAGGGACCAAAAAAATTTTGAGCCAAAAAAAAGTTCGAAAAATTTTGGGATCAAAAAAATTTTGACCCAAAAAAAAATTCGAAAAATTTTGGGACCAAAAAAATTTTGACCCAAAAAAAAGTTCGAAAAATTTTGGGACCAAAAAAATTTTGACCCAAAAAAAAGTTCGAAAAATTTTGGGACCAAAAAAATTTTGACCCAAAAAATAGTTCGAAAAATTTTGGGACCAAAAAAATTTTGAGCCAAAAAAAAGTTCGAAAAATTTTGGGACCAAAAAAATTTTGACCCAAAAAAAAGTTCGAAAAATTTTGGGACCAAAAAAATTTTGACCCAAAAAAAAGTTCGAGAAATTTTGGGACCAAAAAAATTTTGACCCAAAAAATAGTTCGAAAAATTTTGGGACCAAAAAAATTTTGAGCCAAAAAAAAGTTCGAAAAATTTTGGGACCAAAAAAATTTTGACCCAAAAAAAAGTTCGAGAAATTTTGGGACCAAAAAAATTTTGACCCAAAAAAAAGTTCGAGAAATTTTGGGACCAAAAAAATTTTGACCCAAAAAAAGTTCGAAAAATTTTGGGACCAAAAAAATTTTGACCCAAAAAAAAGTTCGAGAAATTTTGTGACCAAAAAAATTTTGAGCCAAAAAAAAAGTTCGAAAAATTTTGTGACCAAAAAAATTTTGAGCCAAAAAAAAGTTCGAAAAATTTTGGGACGAAAAAAATTTTGACCCAAAAAAAAGTTCGAAAAATTTTGGGACGAAAAAAATTTTGAGCCAAAAAAAAGTTCGAAAAATTTTGGGACCAAAAAAATTTTGACCCAAAAAAAAGTTCGAGAAATTTTGGGACCAAAAAAATTTTGACCCAAAAAAAAGTTCGAAAAATTTTGGGACGAAAAAAATTTTGAGCCAAAAAAAAGTTTGAAAAAATTTTGGGACCAAAAAAATTTTGACCCAAAAAAAAGTTCGAAAAATTTTGGGACCAAAAAAATTTTGACCCAAAAAAAAGTTCGAAAAAATTTTGGGACCAAAAAAATTTTGACCCAAAAAAAAAGGTCAAAAAATTTTGGGACCAAAAAAATTTTGACCCAAAAAAAAGTTCGAAAAATTTTGGGACCAAAAAAATTTTGACCCAAAAAAAAGTTCGAAAAATTTTGGGACCAAAAAAATTTTGACCCAAAAAAAAGTTCGAAAAATTTTGGGACCAAAAAAATTTTGACCCAAAAAAAGTTCGAGAAATTTTGGGACCAAAAAAATTTTGACCCAAAAAAAAGTTCGAAAAATTTTGGGACCAAAAAAATTTTGACCCAAAAAAAGTTCGAAAAAATTTTGACCCAAAAAAATTTTGAGCCAAACAAAAGTTCGAAAAATTTTGGGACCAAAAAAATTTTGACCCAAAAAAAAGTTCGAAAAATTTTGGGACCAAAAAAATTTTGACACAAAAAAAAGTTCGAAAAAATTTTGGGACCAAAAAAATTTTGAGCCAAAAAAAAGTTCGAAAAATTTTGGGACCAAAAAAGTTTTGACCCAAAAAAAAGTTCGAAAAATTTTGGGACGAAAAAAATTTTGACCCAAAAAAAAGTTCGAAAAATTTTGGGACCAAAAAAATTTTGAGCCAAAAAAAAGTTCGAAAAATTTTGGGACCAAAAAAATTTTGACCCAAAAAAAAGTTCGAAAAATTTTGGGACCAAAAAAATTTTGACCCAAAAAAAAGTTCGAGAAATTTTGGGACCAAAAAAATTTTGACCCAAAAAAAAGTTCGAAAAATTTAGGGACCAAAAAAATTTTGAGCCAAAAAAAAGTTCGAAAAATTTTGGGACCAAAAAAATTTTGACCCAAAAAAAAGTTCGAGAAATTTTGTGACCAAAAAAATTTTGAGCCAAAAAAAAGTTCGAAAAATTTTGGGACCAAAAAAATTTTGAGCCAAAAAAAAGTTCGAAAAATTTTGGGACCAAAAAAATTTTGACCCAAAAAAAAGTTCGAAAAATTTTGGGACCAAAAAAATTTTGACACAAAAAAAGTTCGAAAAAATTTTGACCCAAAAAAATTTTGAGCCAAACAAAAGTTCGAAAAATTTTGGGACCAAAAAAATTTTGACCCAAAAAAAAGTTCGAAAAATTTTGGGACCAAAAAAATTTTGACCCAAACAAAAGTTCGAAAAATTTTGGGACCAAAAAAATTTTGAGCCAAAAAAAAGTTCGAAAAATTTTGGGACCAAAAAAAATTTGACCCAAAAAAAAGTTCGAAAAATTTTGGGACCAAAAAAATTTTGACCCAAAAAAAAGTTCGAGAAATGTTGGGACCAAAAAAATTTTGACCCAAAAAAAAGTTCGAAAAATTTTGGGACCAAAAAAATTTTGACCCAAAAAAAAGTTCGAAAAATTTTGGGACCAAAAAAATTTTGACCCAAAAAAAAGTTCGAGAAATTTTGGGACCAAAAAAATTTTGACCCAAAAAAAAGTTCGAAAAATTTTGGGACCAAAAAAATTTTGACCCAAAAAAAAGTTCGAAAAATTTTGGGACCAAAAAAATTTTGACCCAAAAAAAGTTCGAAAAAATTTTGACCCAAAAAAAAGTTCGAGAAATTTTGGGACCAAAAAAATTTTCACCCAAAAAAAAGTTCGAAAAATTTTGGGACCAAAAAAATTTTGACCTAAAAAAAAGTTCGAAAAATTTTGGGACCAAAAAAATTTTGACCCAAAAAAAAGGTCGAAAAATTTTGGTACCAAAAAAATTTTGACCCAAAAAAAAGTTCGAGAAATTTTGGGACCAAAAAAATTTTGACCCAAAAAAAAGTTCGAAAAATTTTGGGACAAAAAAAATTTTGACCCAAAAAAAAGTTCGAAAAATTTTGGGACCAAAAAAATTTTGACCCAAAAAAAGTTCGAGAAATTTTGGGACCAAAAAAATTTTGACCCAAAAAAAAGTTCGAAAAATTTTGGGACCAAAAAAATTTTGACCCAAAAAAAAGTTCGAAAAATTTTGGGACCAAAAAAATTTTGACCCAAAAAAAAGTTCGAGAAATTTTGGGACCAAAAAAATTTTGACCAAAAAAAAAGTTCGAAAAATTTTGGGACCAAAAAAATTTTGACCCAAAAAAAAGTTCGAGAAATTTTGGGACCAAAAAAATTTTGACCCAAAAAAAAGTTCGAAAAATTTTGGGACCAAAAAAATTTTGACCCAAAAAAAAGTTCGAGAAATTTTGGGACCAAAAAAATTTTGACCAAAAAAAAACTTCGAAAAATTTTGGGACCAAAAAAATTTTGACCCAAAAAAAAGTTCGAGAAATTTTGGGACCAAAAAAATTTTGACCCAAAAAAAAGTTCGAAAAATTTTGGGACCAAAAAAATTTTGAGCCAAAAAAAAGTTCGAAAAATTTTGGGACCAAAAAAATTTTGACCCAAAAAAAAGTTCGAGAAATTTTGGGACCAAAAAAATTTTGACCCAAAAAAAAGTTCGAGAAATTTTGGGACCAAAAAAATTTTGACCCAAAAAAAAGTTCGAAAAATTTTGGGACCAAAAAAATTTTGACCCAAAAAAAAGTTCGAAAAATTTTGGGACCAAAAAAATTTTGACCCAAAAAAAAGTTCGAGAAATTTTGGGACCAAAAAAATTTTGACCCAAAAAAAAGTTCGAAAAATTTTGGGACCAAAAAAATTTTGACCCAAAAAAAAGTTCGAGAAATTTTGGGACCAAAAAAATTTTGACCCAAAAAAAAGTTCGAAAAATTTTGGGACCAAAAAAATTTTGACCCAAAAAAAAGTTCGAAAAATTTTGGGACCAAAAAAATTTTGACCCAAAAAAAAGTTCGAGAAATTTTGGGACCAAAAAAATTTTGACCCAAAAAAAAGTTCGAAAAATTTTGGGACCAAAAAAATTTTGACCCAAAAAAAAGTTCGAGAAATTTTGGGACCAAAAAAATTTTGACCCAAAAAAAAGTTCGAAAAATTTTGGGACCAAAAAAATTTTGAGCCAAAAAAAAGTTCGAAAAATTTTGGGACCAAAAAAATTTTGACCCAAAAAAAAGTTAGAGAAATTTTGGGACCAAAAAAATTTTGACCCAAAAAAAAGGTCGAGAAATTTTGGGACCAAAAAAATTTTGACCCAAAAAAAAGTTCGAAAAATTTTGGGACCAAAAAAATTTTGACCCAAAAAAAAGTTCGAAAAATTTTGGGACCAAAAAAATTTTGACCCAAAAAAAAGTTCGAAAAATTTTGGGACCAAAAAAATTTTGACCCAAAAAAAAGTTTGAGAAATTTTGGGACCAAAAAAATTTTGAGCCAAAAAAAAGTTCGAAAAATTTTGGGACCAAAAAAAGTTTGAGCCAAAAAAAAGTTCGAAAAATTTTGGGACCAAAAAAATTTTGACCCAAAAAAAAGTTCGAGAAATTTTGGGACCAAAAAAATTTTGACCCAAAAAAAAGTTCGAGAAATTTTGGGACCAAAAAAATTTTGACCCAAAAAAAAGTTTGAAAAAATTTTGGGACCAAAAAAATTTTGACAAAAAAAAGTTCGAAAAATTTTGGGACCAAAAAAATTTTGACCCAAAAAAAAGTTCGAAAAAATTTTGGGACCAAAAAAATTTTGACCCAAAAAAAAGTTCGAAAAATTTTGGGACCAAAAAAATTTTGACCCAAAAAAAAGTTCGAAAAATTTTGGGACCAAAAAAATTTTGACCCAAAAAAAAGTTCGAAAAATTTTGGGACCAAAAAAATTTTGACCCAAAAAAAAGTTTGAGAAATTTTGGGACCAAAAAAATTTTGACCCAAAAAATAGTTCGAAAAATTTTGGGACCAAAAAAATTTGGAGCCAAAAAAAAGTTCGAAAAATTTTGGGACCAAAAAAATTTTGACCCAAAAAAAAGTTCGAGAAATTTTGGGACCAAAAAAATTTTGAGCCAAAAAAAAGTTCGAAAAAATTTTGGGACCAAAAAATTTTGACCCAAAAAAAAGTTCGAAAAATTTTGGGACCAAAAAAATTTTGACCCAAAAAAAAGTTCGAAAAATTTTGGGACCAAAAAAATTTTGACCCAAAAAAAAGTTCGAAAAATTTTGGGACCAAAAAAATTTTGAGCCAAAAAAAAGTTCGAAAAATTTTGGGACCAAAAAAATTTTGACCCAAAAAAAAGTTCGAGAAATTTTGGGACCAAAAAAATTTTGAGCCAAAAAAAAGTTCGAAAAATTTTGGGACCAAAAAAATTTTGACCCAAAAAAAAGGTCGAGAAATTTTGGGACCAAAAAAATTTTGACCCAAAAAAAAGTTCGAAAAATTTTGGGACCAAAAAAATTTTGACCCAAAAAAAGTTCGAAAAATTTTGGGACCAAAAAAATTTTGACCCAAAAAAAAGTTCGAGAAATTTTGGGACCAAAAAAATTTTGACCCAAAAAAAAGTTCGAAAAATTTTGGGACCAAAAAAATTTTGACCCAAAAAAAAGTTCGAGAAATTTTGGGACCAAAAAAATTTTGACCCAAAAAAAAGTTTGAAAAAATTTTGGGACCAAAAAAATTTTGACCCAAAAAAAAGTTCGAAAAATTTTGGGACCAAAAAAATTTTGACCCAAAAAAAAGTTCGAGAAATTTTGGGACCAAAAAAATTTTGACCCAAAAAATAGTTCGAAAAATTTTGGGACCAAAAAAATTTGGAGCCAAAAAAAAGTTCGAAAAATTTTGGGACCAAAAAAATTTGGAGCCAAAAAAAAGTTCGAATAATTTTGGGACCAAAAAAATTTTGACCCAAAAAAAAGTTCGAGAAATTTTGGGACCAAAAAAATTTTGACCCAAAAAAAAGTTCGAAAAATTTTGGGACCAAAAAAATTTTGACCCAAAAAAAAGTTCGAAAAATTTTGGGACCAAAAAAATTTTGACCCAAAAAAAAGTTTGAGAAATTTTGGGACCAACAAAAATTTTGACCCAAAAAAAAGTTTGAAAAAATTTTGGGACCAAAAAAATTTTGACCCAAAAAAAAGTTCGAAAAATTTTGGGACCAAAAAAATTTTGACCCAAAAAAAAGTTCGAGAAATTTTGGGACCAAAAAAATTTTGACCCAAAAAATAGTTCGAAAAATTTTGGGACCAAAAAAATTTTGAGCCAAAAAAAAGTTTGAAAAATTTTGGGACCAAAAAAATTTGGAGCCAAAAAAAAGTTCGAATAATTTTGGGACCAAAAAAATTTTGACCCAAAAAAAAGTTCGAGAAATTTTGGGACCAAAAAAATTTTGACCCAAAAAAAAGTTCGAAAAATTTTGGGACCAAAAAAATTTTGACCCAAAAAAAAGTTCGAAAAATTTTGGGACCAAAAAAATTTTGACCCAAAAAAAAGTTTGAGAAATTTTGGGACCAACAAAAATTTTGACCCAAAAAAAAGTTCGAAAAATTTTGGGACCAAAAAAATTTTAAGCCAAAAAAAAGTTCGAAAAATTTTGGGACCAAAAAAATTTCGACCCAAAAAAAAGTTAGAGAAATTTTGGGACCAAAAAAATTTTGACCCAAAAAAAAGTTCGAAAAATTTTGGGACCAAAAAAATTTTGACCCAAAAAAAAGTTCGAAAAATTTTGGGACCAAAAAAATTTTGACCCAAAAAAAGTTCGAAAAAATTTTGACCCAAAAAAATTTTGAGCCAAACAAAAGTTCGAAAAATTTTGGGACCAAAAAAATTTTCACCCAAAAAAAAGTTCGAAAAATTTTGGGACCAAAAAAATTTTGACCCAAAAAAAAGTTCGAAAAATTTTGGGACCAAAAAAATTTTTAACCCAAAAAAAGTTCGAAAAAATTTTGACCCAAAAAAATTTTGAGCCAAACAAAAGTTCGAAAAATTTTGGGACCAAAAAAATTTTCACCCAAAAAAAAGTTCGAAAAATTTTGGGACCAAAAAAATTTTGAGCCAAAAAAAAGTTCGAAAAATTTTGGGACCAAAAAAATTTTGACCCAAAAAAAAGGTCGAGAAATTTTGGGACCAAAAAAATTTTGAGCCAAAAAAAAGTTTGAAAAAATTTTGGGACCAAAAAAATTTTGACCCAAAAAAAAGTTCGAAAAATTTTGGGACCAAAAAAATTTTGACCCAAAAAAAAGTTCGAAAAATTTTGGGACCAAAAAAATTTTGACCCAAAAAAAAGGTCGAAAAATTTTGGGACCAAAAAAATTTTGACCCAAAAAAAAGTTCGAAAAATTTTGGGACCAAAAAAATTTTGACCCAAAAAAAAGTTCGAAAAATTTTGGGACCAAAAAAATTTTGACCCAAAAAAAAGTTCGAGAAATTTTGGGACCAAAAAAATTTTGACCCAAAAAAAAGTTCGAAAAATTTTGGGACCAAAAAAATTTTGACCCAAAAAAAAGTTCGAGAAATTTTGGGACCAAAAAAATTTTGACCCAAAAAATAGTTCGAGAAATTTTGGGACCAAAAAAATTTTGACCCAAAAAAAAGTTCGAAAAATTTTGGGACCAAAAAATTTTTGACCCAAAAAAAAGTTCGAGAAATTTTGGGACCAAAAAAATTTTGACCCAAAAAAAAGTTTGAAAAAATTTTGGGACCAAAAAAATTTTGACCCAAAAAAAAGTTCGAAAAATTTTGGGACCAAAAAAATTTTGACCCAAAAAAAAGTTCGAGAAATTTTGGGACCAAAAAAATTTTGACCCAAAAAATAGTTCGAAAAATTTTGGGACCAAAAAAATTTTGAGCCAAAAAAAAGTTCGAAAAATTTTGGGACCAAAAAAATTTGGAGCCAAAAAAAAGTTCGAATAATTTTGGGACCAAAAAAATTTTGACCCAAAAAAAAGTTCGAGAAATTTTGGGACCAAAAAAATTTTGACCCAAAAAAAAGTTCGAAAAATTTTGGGACCAAAAAAATTTTGACCCAAAAAAAAGTTCGAAAAATTTTGGGACCAAAAAAATTTTGACCCAAAAAAAAGTTTGAGAAATTTTGGGACCAACAAAAATTTTGACCCAAAAAAAAGTTCGAAAAATTTTGGGACCAAAAAAATTTTAAGCCAAAAAAAAGTTCGAAAAATTTTGGGACCAAAAAAATTTTGACCCAAAAAAAAGTTAGAGAAATTTTGGGACCAAAAAAATTTTGACCCAAAAAAAAGTTCGAAAAATTTTGGGACCAAAAAAATTTTGACCCAAAAAAAAGTTCGAAAAATTTTGGGACCAAAAAAATTTTCACCCAAAAAAAAGTTCGAAAAATTTTGGGACCAAAAAAATTTTGACCCAATAAAAAGTTCGAAAAAATTTTGGGACCAAAAAAATTTTGACCCAAAAAAAAGTTCGAAAAATTTTGGGACCAAAAAAATTTTGACCCAAAAAAAAGTTCGAAAAATTTTGGGACCAAAAAAATTTTGACCCAAAAAAAAGTTCGAGAAATTTTGGGACCAAACAAATTTTGAGCCAAAAAAAAGTTCGAAAAATTTTGGGACCAAAAAACTTTTGACCCAAAAAAAAGGTCGAGAAATTTTGGGACCAAAAAAATTTTGACCCAAAAAAAAGTTCGAAAAATTTTGGGACCCAAAAAATTTTGAGCCAAAAAAAAGTTTGAAAAAATTTTGGGACCAAAAAAATTTTGACCCAAAAAAAAGTTCGAAAAATTTTGGGACCAAAAAAATTTTGACCCAAAAAAAAGTTCGAAAAAATTTTGGGACCAAAAAAATTTTGAGCCAAAAAAAAGTTCTAAAAATTTTGGGACCAAAAAAATTTTGACCCAAAAAAAGTTCGAAAAATTTTGGGACCAAAAAAATTTTGACCCAAAAAAAAGTTCGAAAAATTTTGGGACCAAAAAAATTTTGACCCAAAAAAAAGTTCGAAAAATTTTGGGACCAAAAAAATTTTGACCCAAAAAAAAGTTCGAGAAATTTTGGGACCAAAAAAATTTTGACCCAAAAAAAAGTTCGAAAAATTTTGGGACCAAAAAAATTTTGACCCAAAAAAAAGTTCGAGAAATTTTGGGACCAAAAAAATTTTGACCCAAAAAATAGTTCGAGAAATTTTGGGACCAAAAAAATTTTGACCCAAAAAAAAGTTCGAAAAATTTTGGGACCAAAAAATTTTTGACCCAAAAAAAAGTTCGAGAAATTTTGGGACCAAAAAAATTTTGACCCAAAAAAAAGTTTGAAAAAATTTTGGGACCAAAAAAATTTTGACCCAAAAAAAAGTTCGAAAAATTTTGGGACCAAAAAAATTTTGACCCAAAAAAAAGTTCGAGAAATTTTGGGACCAAAAAAATTTTGACCCAAAAAATAGTTCGAAAAATTTTGGGACCAAAAAAATTTTGAGCCAAAAAAAAGTTCGAAAACTTTTGGGACCAAAAAAATTTGGAGCCAAAAAAAAGTTCGAATAATTTTGGGACCAAAAAAATTTTGACCCAAAAAAAAGTTCGAGAAATTTTGGGACCAAAAAAATTTTGACCCAAAAAAAAGTTCGGGACTTCCGGTAATGGCGGCGAGCTAGAGAGACGCTGCTTTTTGGGCTCTGCACCAAGAATTATTTTACTCCCCTAAAAAGCCGTATAACGACAACAAATTGCTTACACAGGCACCTAAAAGCAAGATCAACTATGTTAGGCACAAGAAAGGGCAAAACTAAACCGGACAATCCATCTAACAAGCCTACAAAAACCTCGCCCAGTGGCAAACTCGATGCTAGCCCCGAACTAGCAGCCTCTTCAGCGGAGGATAGCGAGAGGATGGACGTAACAGACTATGGCCGAAGGGATAACCAAAACCAAGATGTGGTGCTAGAGGCCATTACTGGTCTTAAGACTGAAAGCTTGGCGCGTCACAGGGAAGTTATTGAAGGCATAGCACATATCAGAGCGGATTTGGATGTTATTAAAAGCAGAATGACCACAGCTGAACAACGCATAGGAGACACGGAGGACGTAACAGCACAGCTAACAGCAACGGTGTCTGAGCTGGAAGCTAAAGTAAAGCAACTTACTGAAAAGAATGTCGACCTTGAGAATCGCTCACGCCGTTCTAATCTTCGAATCATTGGGCTGGAGGAAAAGGCGGAGGGCGCTGACGCTGAATCCTTTCTGGAGAGCTGGCTCACCGAAGTCCTGGGTCCAGAGAACTTTCCCCACCCGTTGCGGATCGAGCGCGCTCACCGCATCGCGGTTGCTCCACCGGCTGGCTCTTCAGGTGAGCAGAGACGGAGACCAACCACTGAACGCCCTAGACCACTGATCGCGAAATTCCTGAACTTTAAAGATAAAGTTCGTGTGATGGACGTGGCACGAAAGAAGAAGGCGATTATGTACAACAACCGGCAGGTGAAGTTTTTCTCAGACTTTTCAGCCGACGTGCAGCGCCAACGGAACGCCTACTATGCAGTGAAACAGAAACTATTCTCCATGGGAATAAAGTATGGTCTTCAGTATCCTGCTAAACTCCGGGTGACATATGCGGGCAAAGATGTTGTCTTCCAGACGCCCGGGGAAGTGGATAAGTTCCTTCACCGCATTAATGACGAATCTAATTTAGAGTCAGGGTGATTTATTGCTGTAGGTGTAGTTGTAAGCCGGCAAGAGAGAAGCAATAGAAAAGGCTAATTTTCCTACCATAAGTGGCAAATTTGATTTGAGAGGGGTTTATAAGTCAAAAGGTAAAGAAAAATGGCTAATCTAGTTGAGCATAATGTTATTCTCCTGTCTCTTATGCTAAAGGGTGCCGCTAATTAAAATGGTAGGATTGCATTACCTAACCTATTTGTTTCTGGAAATGTTTAAAGATTAACCTTACATATGGTATAGGCTGTATTCTAGTTTAAAATTGTTATTTGCTCCATTATAAAGGGGGGTATTATTAATTTATTTGAGTATACAGAGTCCAAAGGTGGTCAATTTAACTTTTGATTTACTTTTGCTCCTATTTAGGGGCTAGTGGAAGGCGGATTTACTTAGCTTAGACTGTAAAGTAGGCAGTCGGTAGGTGGATGTCACCGGTTCAACATTTTGCATGTTCTAGCAAAATGTTTTTGGTGAGGTTTTTTTTTGTGTGGGTTTTTAGTATTTCAACGGTATTGTCAAAAATTTTTTTTTTTTTTTCTTTCCTCTCTTTTTTTCGTGTTTCCCTCTTCTCAGTCTCCCCTCATATTACCCAATTATACAATACAGTTCTTGCTCTTTATTAATGTTCCTCGTAGCACCCCCTAATGGCAGATAACCAGATATGCAAACTAACGTCATGGAACATAAGAGGCTTGGGTAGTTTGGTGAAAATAAAACAGGTAATGACTAGACTAAAGCACTTGGGCTCTAGAATTATATTTCTACAGGAAACACACTTGGTCTCCACTGAAATCATCAGAATACGTAGAAGATGGCAGGGGCAAGTGTTTGCGGCTAACTTTTCCTCTCATGCTAGAGGAGTAGCTATCTTAATTCACAGATCTATTCCAATTCAGGTAATCTCAACTATTATGGACCCGGGGGGCAGATATATTATTTTACAGTGTAGTCTATTTGGAAATGATCTTAATCTAGTTAATGTATATGGGCCTAATAAGGATGATCCTGATTTTTACAAGAATATTTTTCTAACGATTTCAACCTTACGGGGGGAAGTTATAATGGGGGGTGATTTCAACTGTGTTCTGAGACCTAATATAGACCGAGAGGGCGGTCAGGACTCCTCTCATAGCCATACAAGAAAGGTAATTCATCACTTCATGGCAGAGTTGGGGCTGTGTGACGTATTTAGGAAACATAATCCAGATAAGAGAGAGTTCTCGTGCCATTCTACTACATATAATACCTATTCCAGACTAGATTATTTTCTCATTTCTAACTCCGCACTATTTAAAATCCAGAGATGTTACTATAATGGTATAATAATATCTGATCATGCTGCAGTATCTTTAGATTATAAGGTTTATAAAGAATACAGTGGTCCTCCCATATATAGATTTGATAACAAATGGCTCCAAGATCCGGAATTTGTACAGTTCCTTAAGGTAAATATAGATTTGTTTTTCGAGCTTAATAAAAATGAAACATCATCGCTAACCAGATGGGATGCCTTTAAGGCATACATCAGAGGACAAATAATAAGCTATACCAAATTTAAATCTAAAGAATCTAAAAAGAAGCTGTTAGAAATCGAAAAAGAAATTAAAACATTAGAAGAGAAAATTGCAAATAATAAGACACCTACAGTAGAGCAAAGATTAACCACACTTAGAGCCCAGTATAATGAAATATCAGTAAATAAGGCCCTAAATAATCTAAATAAATTAAAACAACAATTCTATGACCAGGGGGAAAAGGCAGGCAAGTTACTTGCCTGGCGTATTAAAACTCTACAGAATGAGAGATCAATACATGAGATAGAACAATCAAATGGAACAATGACCTCAGACCCCAAAGAAATTAATGAAACATTTCAGAAATTTTATGAAACACTTTACAAATCTGATTTCTCAGCGGATACAACATCTTTAAATGGTTTTCTTGATGCCCTAAACTTCCCAATTCTTTCCCAAGAAGACATGGAAATTCTGGAGAGACCATTTGAGTTAGAGGAACTTCATAGTGCCCTTATGTTTATGCAAAGTGGGAAAGCCGCTGGCCCAGACGGGCTGCCAATTGAACTATATAAGATCTTTAAAGATATGCTGATACCCCACTTATTCAATATGCTTGAAGAAGCCTTCAGAATAGATTCTTTACCACCCTCTTTCTCTACAGCTCTTATCTCGACAATATTGAAACCGGGCAAGCCACCTACTAAGTGTGAATCCTACCGACCCATATCCCTCCTAAACTCGGATATGAAAATAGTTGCTAAAGTCATTGCACGGAGATTGGAGAAACTCCTACCTAGTCTGATTCACGAAGATCAAAATGGATTTGTAGTAGGTAGACAAGCTTTTCACAATCTTAGGAGAGTCTTGAATATTATTAATATAGAAGAGGGATGCCCTGATGCGGCCCTACTCTCCCTGGACTGTGAGAAGGCCTTTGATAGGCTGGAATGGCCATATCTATTTGATATACTTCCTAGATTTGGCTTGGGACAGAATATTATCAAATGGGTGAAATTATTATACAATAGACCCACTGCAGCAGTATTGACAAACTCTATAACGTCCAAGCCATTTATACTTACCAGAGGAACACGACAGGGATGTCCGTTGTCGCCCCTTTTGTTTGTAATGTCCATAGAACCATTAGCCCTAACAATTAGATCACACCCTTTGATACGGGGAGTAACAATAGGAAGCTGTGAACACAGAATAAGCCTTTTCGCAGATGACATCATACTCTTTTTAAAAAATTTGACACAATCTCTTCCTGCCTTTTTCAACGTAATAGCCACCTTTGGGAAGATATCCGGTTATAAAGTCAACAAAACCAAGTCTAATATTATGTTCCTAAATGACAAAGAAAGAATAAACCCAACAGTGGGGCATGAATTTCATAACGCATCCAGGGGTTTTAAGTACCTGGGTATACAGGTTACTCCCAAAATACATGATATCGTCCCAGGAAATTATAATTTAATTCTATCTGCTACCAGTAACATGCTGAAGAGATGGTCAGATCTCCCCATATCTTTAATTGGCCGAGTTAACATAGTTAAAATGAATATTCTCCCAAAATTCTTGTATCTTTTTCAATCCATCCCACTTAGTCCCCCACCAACTTTATTTTCCAAATTGAAGGAACTAATAACTAATTTTATTTGGAATAACAGGCGCCCAAGGATTAGGATGTCCCTACTTTATCTGCCTTATGATAGAGGGGGCTTACAAGTACCAAATTTTCTATGGTACTATTGGGCAGCTCAGATCAAGGCAATTATGCACTGGTTCTCTAATGAACCTAAAAATTCATGGGTTGAGATAGAAAGTTGTACTACTTCCCCCTTGCCATTAAAATTATATTTATTCTCGGATTCATTTAAAAACCTGTGTAAAAAGACACACAACCCTTTTGTTAAAAACTCCATTAAAGTCTGGCACAAAGTGCAGACACATTTAGGCATTGACTCAGATTTATCAGGGTTTACCCCAATTTGGGGAAACCACCGATTTCCAGTAGGGGAAAAAGATCCAGGGTTTAAATTATGGGCAACGAAAGGTATCAGCAAAATTAGAGACATGTACAGTGAAAATAATGTGTTGTATAGCTTTGAGGAAATACAGGGTGCTTACAATATACCCAGGACTCATTTCTTTAAGTATTTACAAATTAGGAGTTATATTATGAAAAAATATAAACATCAGCTAAACAAACCACCATTATCCAGTCTTGAAGAGGTTATACTAAATCATATGCACAGTCGTGGTCAAGTTTCTGTTTCTTATAGCTTAATTCTGGAAAACTCCAATGAATCTTCAACTGACAAGAGAATGAAATGGTCCAGTGATATGGGCACAGAAATTTCTGAGGACGATTGGAAAATGCTGTGTCACACAGCACAGACTCAAACTATCAATACCAGATTTAAACTTATACAGTATAAATGGATCATGCGTACATATATGACCCCATCCCTTTTGCACCGCTTCAATAATAATAACCCTGACCTTTGCAATAAGTGTGGTTTAGAGGAGGGTACATTATATCACTGTTTGTGGACCTGCCCTAAAATTAGGGAATTTTGGGAAAAGGTAATAGACCGAGTCTCTGACATTAGCTCCACCAGATTGCCCCTTTGTCCTAAGTTGTTCATTCTTGGACTTGTCCCATCAGACTTAAGACTGTCTAATGCAGAAAAAAAAATGGTATATATGTGCTCATTACAAGCTAAATACTGTATTGCTACCTCGTGGAAAGCTATGGAGGCACCTTCTGTCAATGTGTGGTTCAAGAGCCTTTCCAACACTCTGGCCTTGGAAAAATTGACTTATGCTAAAAAGGGGAAGCTACGGAGTTTCTACAAAATATGGGAACAATTTATAGACTTTTTGGAAAGCCAGCAAGATGTACAAGATGCATAGGATGTATAATTTTTTAACTTTTTGATGGAACTATAAGAGGGAGGGAGGGAGGGGAGTTTGGATGGGTTTTTTTTTTGTTTTTGTTTTCTTTTTCTAATTAAAAATCTATTTTCCCTTGCATGTTGTTAACCATATGTATATATGATCTATGTTGTAAAAGATGGAAAATTTAATAAATAAAGTTCTATAAAGTGTGTAGGGAAAAAAAAAAAAAAAAAAAAAAAAAAAAAAAAAAAAAAAAAAAAAAAAAAAGTTCGAAAAATTTTGGGACCAAAAAAATTTTGACCCAAAAAAAAGTTCGAAAAATTTTGGGACCAAAAAAATTTTGACCCAAAAAAAAGTTTGAGAAATTTTGGGACCAACAAAAATTTTGACCCAAAAAAAAGTTCGAAAAATTTTGGGACCAAAAAAATTTTAAGCCAAAAAAAAGTTCGAAAAATTTTGGGACCAAAAAAATTTTGACCCAAAAAAAAGTTAGAGAAATTTTGGGACCAAAAAAATTTTGACCCAAAAAAAAGTTCGAAAAATTTTGGGACCAAAAAAATTTTGACCCAAAAAAAAGTTCGAAAAATTTTGGGACCAAAAAAATTTTGACCCAAAAAAAGTTCGAAAAAATTTTGACCCAAAAAAATTTTGAGCCAAACAAAAGTTCGAAAAATTTTGGGACCAAAAAAATTTTCACCCAAAAAAAAGTTCGAAAAATTTTGGGACCAAAAAAATTTTGACCCAAAAAAAAGTTCGAAAAAATTTTGGGACCAAAAAAATTTTGAGCCAAAAAAAAGTTCGAAAAATTTTGGGACCAAAAAAATTTTGACCCAAAAAAAAGTTCGAAAAATTTTGGGACCAAAAAAATTTTGACCCAAAAAAAAGTTCGAGAAATTTTGGGACCAAACAAATTTTGAGCCAAAAAAAAGTTCGAAAAATTTTGGGACCAAAAAACTTTTGACCCAAAAAAAAGGTCGAGAAATTTTGGGACCAAAAAAATTTTGACCCAAAAAAAAGTTCGAAAAATTTTGGGACCAAAAAAATTTTGAGCCAAAAAAAAGTTTGAAAAAATTTTGGGACCAAAAAAATTTTGACCCAAAAAAAAGTTCGAAAAATTTTGGGACCAAAAAAATTTTGACCCAAAAAAAAGTTCGAAAAAATTTTGGGACCAAAAAAATTTTGAGCCAAAAAAAAGTTCTAAAAATTTTGGGACCAAAAAAATTTTGACCCAAAAAAAGTTCGAAAAATTTTGGGACCAAAAAAATTTTGACCCAAAAAAAAAGTTCGAAAAATTTTGGGACCAAAAAAATTTTGACCCAAAAAAAGTTCGAGAAATTTTGGGACCAAAAAAATTTTGACCCAAAAAAAAGTTCGAAAAATTTTGGGACCAAAAAAATTTTGACCCAAAAAAAGTTCGAAAAAATTTTGACCCAAAAAAATTTTGAGCCAAACAAAAGTTCGAAAAATTTTGGGACCAAAAAAATTTTGAGCCAAAAAAAAAGTTCGAAAAATTTTGGGACCAAAAAAATTTTGACCCAAAAAAAAGTTCGAAAAAATTTTGGGACCAAAAAAATTTTGAGCCAAAAAAAAGTTCGAAAAATTTTGGGACCAAAAAAGTTTTGACCCAAAAAAAAGTTCGAAAAATTTTGGGACGAAAAAAATTTTGACCCAAAAAAAAGTTCGAAAAATTTTGGGACCAAAAAAATTTTGAGCCAAAAAAAAGTTCGAAAAATTTTGGGACCAAAAAAATTTTGACCCAAAAAAAAGTTCGAAAAATTTTGGGACCAAAAAAATTTTGACCCAAAAAAAAGTTCGAAAAATTTTGGGACCAAAAAAATTTTGACCCAAAAAAAGTTCGAAAAAATTTTGACCCAAAAAAATTTTGAGCCAAACAAAAGTTCGAAAAATTTTGGGACCAAAAAAATTTTGAGCCAAAAAAAAAGTTCGAAAAATTTTGGGACCAAAAAAATTTTGAGCCAAAAAAAAGTTCGAAAAATTTTGGGACCAAAAAAATTTTGACCCAAAAAAAAGTTCGAAAAATTTTGGGACCAAAAAAATTTTGACCCAAAAAAAAGTTCGAGAAATTTTGGGACCAAAAAAATTTTGACCCAAAAAAAAGTTCGAAAAATTTTGGGACCAAAAAAATTTTGACCCAAAAAAAAGTTCGAAAAATTTTGGGACCAAAAAAATTTTGACCCAAAAAAAAGTTCGAGAAATTTTGGGACCAAAAAAATTTTGACCCAAAAAATAGTTCGAAAAATTTTGGGACCAAAAAAATTTTGAGCCAAAAAAAAGTTCGAAAAATTTTGGGACCAAAAAAATTTTGACCCAAAAAAAAGTTCGAGAAATTTTGGGACCAAAAAAATTTTGACCCAAAAAAAAGTTCGAGAAATTTTGGGACCAAAAAAATTTTGACCCAAAAAAAGTTCGAAAAATTTTGGGACCAAAAAAATTTTGACCCAAAAAAAAGTTCGAGAAATTTTGTGACCAAAAAAATTTTGAGCCAAAAAAAAGTTCGAAAAATTTTGGGACGAAAAAAATTTTGACCCAAAAAAAAGTTCGAAAAATTTTGGGACCAAAAAAATTTTGACCCAAAAAAAAGTTCGAAAAAATTTTGGGACCAAAAAAATTTTGAGCCAAAAAAAAGTTCGAAAAATTTTGGGACCAAAAAAATTTTGACCCAAAAAAAAGTTCGAAAAATTTTGGGACGAAAAAAATTTTGACCCAAAAAAAAGTTCGAAAAATTTTGGGACCAAAAAAATTTTGAGCCAAAAAAAAGTTCGAAAAATTTTGGGACCAAAAAAATTTTGACCCAAAAAAAAGTTCGAGAAATTTTGGGACCAAAAAAATTTTGACCCAAAAAAAAGTTCGAAAAATTTTGGGACCAAAAAAATTTTGAGCCAAAAAAAAGTTTGAAAAAATTTTGGGACCAAAAAAATTTTGACCCAAAAAAAAGTTCGAAAAATTTTGGGACCAAAAAAATTTTAAGCCAAAAAAAAGTTCGAAAAATTTTGGGACCAAAAAAATTTTGACCCAAAAAAAAGTTCGAGAAATTTTGGGACCAAAAAAATTTTGACCCAAAAAAAAGTTCGAGAAATTTTGGGACCAAAAAAATTTTGACCCAAAAAAAATTTCGAAAAATTTTGGGACCAAAAAAATTTTGACCCAAAAAAAGTTCGAAAAAATTTTGACCCAAAAAAATTTTGACCCAAAAAAAAGTTCGAAAAATTTTGGGACCAAAAAAAATTTGACCCAAAAAAAAGTTCGAGAAATTTTGGGACCAAAAAAATTTTGACCCAAAAAAAAGTTCGAAAAATTTTGGGACCAAAAAAATTTTGACCCAAAAAAAGTTCGAAAAAATTTTGACCCAAAAAAATTTTGAGCCAAACAAAAGTTCGAAAAATTTTGGGACGAAAAAAATTTTGACCCAAAAAAAAGTTCGAAAATTTTGGGACCAAAAAAATTTTGACCCAAACAAAAGTTCGAGAAATTTTGGGACCAAAAAAATTTTGAGCCAAAAAAAAGTTCGAAAAATTTTGTGACCAAAAAAATTTTGACCCAAAAAAAAGTTCGAAAAATTTTGGGACCAAAAAAATTTTGACCCAAAAAAAAGTTCGAAAAAATTTTGGGACCAAAAAAATTTTGAGCCAAAAAAAAGTTCGAAAAATTTTGGGACCAAAAAAATTTTGACCCAAAAAAAGTTCGAAAAAATTTTTGGACCAAAAAAATTTTGAGCCAAACAAAAGTTCGAAAAATTTTGGGACCAAAAAAATTTTGATCCAAAAAAAAGTTCGAGAAATTTTGGGACCAAAAAAATTTTGACCCAAAAAAAAGTTCGAAAAATTTTGGGACCAAAAAAATTTTGACCCAAAAAAAAGTTCGAGAAATTTTGTGACCAAAAAAATTTTGAGCCAAAAAAAAGTTCGAAAAATTTTGGGACCAAAAAAATTTTGAGCCAAAAAAAAGTTCGAAAAATTTTGGGACCAAAAAAATTTTGACCCAAAAAAAAGTTCGAGAAATTTTGGGACCAAAAAAATTTTGACCCAAAAAAAAGTTCGAGAAATTTTGGGACCAAAAAAATTTTGACCCAAAAAAAATTTCGAAAAATTTTGGGACCAAAAAAATTTTGACCCAAAAAAAGTTCGAAAAAATTTGGACCCAAAAAAATTTTGAGCCAAAAAAAAGTTCGAAAAATTTTGGGACCAAAAAAAATTTGACCCAAAAAAAAGTTCGAGAAATTTTGGGACCAAAAAAATTTTGACCCAAAAAAAAGTTCGAAAAATTTTGGGACCAAAAAAACTTTGACCCAAAAAAAGTTCGAAAAATTTTGGGACCAAAAAAATTTTGAGCCAAAAAAAAGTTCGAAAAATTTTGGGACCAAAAAAATTTTGACCCAAAAAAAAGGTCGAGAAATTTTGGGACCAAAAAAATTTTGAGCCAAAAAAAAGTTTGAAAAAATTTTGGGACCAAAAAAATTTTGACCCAAAAAAAAGTTCGAAAAATTTTGGGACCAAAAAAATTTTGAGCCAAAAAAAAGTTCGAAAAATTTTGGGACCAAAAAAATTTTGACCCGAAAAAAAGTTCGAAAAATTTTGGGACCAAAAAAATTTTGACCCAAAAAAAAGTTCGAAAAATTTTGGGACCAAAAAAATTTTGACCCAAAAAAAAGTTCGAGAAATTTTGGGACCAAAAAAATTTTGACCCAAAAAATAGTTCGAAAAATTTTGGGACCAAAAAAATTTTGAGCCAAAAAAAAGTTCGAAAAATTTTGGGACCAAAAAAATTTTGACCCAAAAAAAAGTTCGAGAAATTTTGGGACCAAAAAAATTTTGACCCAAAAAAAAGTTCGAGAAATTTTGGGACCAAAAAAATTTTGACCCAAAAAAAAGTTCAAGAAATTTTGTGACCAAAAAAATTTTGAGAAAAAAAAAGTTCGAAAAATTTTGGGACCAAAAAAATTTTGACCCAAAAAAAAGTTCGAAAAATTTTGGGACCAAAAAAATTTTGACCCAAAAAAAAGTTCAAGAAATTTTGTGACCAAAAAAATTTTGAGAAAAAAAAAGTTCGAAAAATTTTGGGACCAAAAAAATTTTGAGCCAAAAAAAAGTTCGAAAAATTTTGGGACCAAAAAAATTTTGACCCAAAAAAAAGTTCGAGAAATTTTGGGACCAAAAAAATTTTGACCCAAAAAAAAGTTCGAGAAATTTTGGGACCAAAAAAATTTTGACCCAAAAAAAAGTTCGAAAAATTTTGTGACCAAAAAAATTTTGAGCCAAAAAAAAGTTCGAAAAATTTTGGGACCAAAAAAATTTTGACCCAAAAAAAAGTTCGAAAAATTTTGGGACCAAAAAAATTTTGACCCAAAAAAAAGTTCGAGAAATTTTGGGACCAAACAAATTTTGAGCCAAAAAAAAGTTCGAAAAATTTTGGGACCAAAAAACTTTTGACCCAAAAAAAAGGTCGAGAAATTTTGGGACCAAAAAAATTTTGACCCAAAAAAAAGTTCGAAAAATTTTGGGACCAAAAAAATTTTGAGCCAAAAAAAAGTTTGAAAAAATTTTGGGACCAAAAAAATTTTGACCCAAAAAAAAGTTCGAAAAATTTTGGGACCAAAAAAATTTTGACCCAAAAAAAAGTTCGAAAAAATTTTGGGACCAAAAAAATTTTGAGCCAAAAAAAAGTTCTAAAAATTTTGGGACCAAAAAAATTTTGACCCAAAAAAAGTTCGAAAAATTTTGGGACCAAAAAAATTTTGACCCAAAAAAAAGTTCGAAAAATTTTGGGACCAAAAAAATTTTGACCCAAAAAAAGTTCGAGAAATTTTGGGACCAAAAAAATTTTGACCCAAAAAAAAGTTCGAAAAATTTTGGGACCAAAAAAATTTTGACCCAAAAAAAGTTCGAAAAAATTTTGACCCAAAAAAATTTTGAGCCAAACAAAAGTTCGAAAAATTTTGGGACCAAAAAAATTTTGAGCCAAAAAAAAAGTTCGAAAAATTTTGGGACCAAAAAAATTTTGACCCAAAAAAAAGTTCGAAAAAATTTTGGGACCAAAAAAATTTTGAGCCAAAAAAAAGTTCGAAAAATTTTGGGACCAAAAAAGTTTTGACCCAAAAAAAAGTTCGAAAAATTTTGGGACGAAAAAAATTTTGACCCAAAAAAAAGTTCGAAAAATTTTGGGACCAAAAAAATTTTGAGCCAAAAAAAAGTTCGAAAAATTTTGGGACCAAAAAAATTTTGACCCAAAAAAAAGTTCGAAAAATTTTGGGACCAAAAAAATTTTGACCCAAAAAAAAGTTCGAAAAATTTTGGGACCAAAAAAATTTTGACCCAAAAAAAGTTCGAAAAAATTTTGACCCAAAAAAATTTTGAGCCAAACAAAAGTTCGAAAAATTTTGGGACCAAAAAAATTTTGAGCCAAAAAAAAAGTTCGAAAAATTTTGGGACCAAAAAAATTTTGAGCCAAAAAAAAGTTCGAAAAATTTTGGGACCAAAAAAATTTTGACCCAAAAAAAAGTTCGAAAAATTTTGGGACCAAAAAAATTTTGACCCAAAAAAAAGTTCGAGAAATTTTGGGACCAAAAAAATTTTGACCCAAAAAAAAGTTCGAAAAATTTTGGGACCAAAAAAATTTTGACCCAAAAAAAAGTTCGAAAAATTTTGGGACCAAAAAAATTTTGACCCAAAAAAAAGTTCGAGAAATTTTGGGACCAAAAAAATTTTGACCCAAAAAATAGTTCGAAAAATTTTGGGACCAAAAAAATTTTGAGCCAAAAAAAAGTTCGAAAAATTTTGGGACCAAAAAAATTTTGACCCAAAAAAAAGTTCGAGAAATTTTGGGACCAAAAAAATTTTGACCCAAAAAAAAGTTCGAGAAATTTTGGGACCAAAAAAATTTTGACCCAAAAAAAGTTCGAAAAATTTTGGGACCAAAAAAATTTTGACCCAAAAAAAAGTTCGAGAAATTTTGTGACCAAAAAAATTTTGAGCCAAAAAAAAGTTCGAAAAATTTTGGGACGAAAAAAATTTTGACCCAAAAAAAAGTTCGAAAAATTTTGGGACCAAAAAAATTTTGACCCAAAAAAAAGTTCGAAAAAATTTTGGGACCAAAAAAATTTTGAGCCAAAAAAAAGTTCGAAAAATTTTGGGACCAAAAAAATTTTGACCCAAAAAAAAGTTCGAAAAATTTTGGGACGAAAAAAATTTTGACCCAAAAAAAAGTTCGAAAAATTTTGGGACCAAAAAAATTTTGAGCCAAAAAAAAGTTCGAAAAATTTTGGGACCAAAAAAATTTTGACCCAAAAAAAAGTTCGAGAAATTTTGGGACCAAAAAAATTTTGACCCAAAAAAAAGTTCGAAAAATTTTGGGACCAAAAAAATTTTGAGCCAAAAAAAAGTTTGAAAAAATTTTGGGACCAAAAAAATTTTGACCCAAAAAAAAGTTCGAAAAATTTTGGGACCAAAAAAATTTTAAGCCAAAAAAAAGTTCGAAAAATTTTGGGACCAAAAAAATTTTGACCCAAAAAAAAGTTCGAGAAATTTTGGGACCAAAAAAATTTTGACCCAAAAAAAAGTTCGAGAAATTTTGGGACCAAAAAAATTTTGACCCAAAAAAAATTTCGAAAAATTTTGGGACCAAAAAAATTTTGACCCAAAAAAAGTTCGAAAAAATTTTGACCCAAAAAAATTTTGACCCAAAAAAAAGTTCGAAAAATTTTGGGACCAAAAAAAATTTGACCCAAAAAAAAGTTCGAGAAATTTTGGGACCAAAAAAATTTTGACCCAAAAAAAAGTTCGAAAAATTTTGGGACCAAAAAAATTTTGACCCAAAAAAAGTTCGAAAAAATTTTGACCCAAAAAAATTTTGAGCCAAACAAAAGTTCGAAAAATTTTGGGACGAAAAAAATTTTGACCCAAAAAAAAGTTCGAAAATTTTGGGACCAAAAAAATTTTGACCCAAACAAAAGTTCGAGAAATTTTGGGACCAAAAAAATTTTGAGCCAAAAAAAAGTTCGAAAAATTTTGTGACCAAAAAAATTTTGACCCAAAAAAAAGTTCGAAAAATTTTGGGACCAAAAAAATTTTGACCCAAAAAAAAGTTCGAAAAAATTTTGGGACCAAAAAAATTTTGAGCCAAAAAAAAGTTCGAAAAATTTTGGGACCAAAAAAATTTTGACCCAAAAAAAGTTCGAAAAAATTTTTGGACCAAAAAAATTTTGAGCCAAACAAAAGTTCGAAAAATTTTGGGACCAAAAAAATTTTGATCCAAAAAAAAGTTCGAGAAATTTTGGGACCAAAAAAATTTTGACCCAAAAAAAAGTTCGAAAAATTTTGGGACCAAAAAAATTTTGACCCAAAAAAAAGTTCGAGAAATTTTGTGACCAAAAAAATTTTGAGCCAAAAAAAAGTTCGAAAAATTTTGGGACCAAAAAAATTTTGAGCAAAAAAAAGTTCGAAAAATTTTGGGACCAAAAAAATTTTGACCCAAAAAAAAGTTCGAGAAATTTTGGGACCAAAAAAATTTTGACCCAAAAAAAAGTTCGAGAAATTTTGGGACCAAAAAAATTTTGACCCAAAAAAAATTTCGAAAAATTTTGGGACCAAAAAAATTTTGACCCAAAAAAAGTTCGAAAAAATTTGGACCCAAAAAAATTTTGAGCCAAAAAAAAGTTCGAAAAATTTTGGGACCAAAAAAAATTTGACCCAAAAAAAAGTTCGAGAAATTTTGGGACCAAAAAAATTTTGACCCAAAAAAAAGTTCGAAAAATTTTGGGACCAAAAAAACTTTGACCCAAAAAAAGTTCGAAAAATTTTGGGACCAAAAAAATTTTGAGCCAAAAAAAAGTTCGAAAAATTTTGGGACCAAAAAAATTTTGACCCAAAAAAAAGGTCGAGAAATTTTGGGACCAAAAAAATTTTGAGCCAAAAAAAAGTTTGAAAAAATTTTGGGACCAAAAAAATTTTGACCCAAAAAAAAGTTCGAAAAATTTTGGGACCAAAAAAATTTTGAGCCAAAAAAAAGTTCGAAAAATTTTGGGACCAAAAAAATTTTGACCCGAAAAAAAGTTCGAAAAATTTTGGGACCAAAAAAATTTTGACCCAAAAAAAAGTTCGAAAAATTTTGGGACCAAAAAAATTTTGACCCAAAAAAAAGTTCGAGAAATTTTGGGACCAAAAAAATTTTGACCCAAAAAATAGTTCGAAAAATTTTGGGACCAAAAAAATTTTGAGCCAAAAAAAAGTTCGAAAAATTTTGGGACCAAAAAAATTTTGACCCAAAAAAAAGTTCGAGAAATTTTGGGACCAAAAAAATTTTGACCCAAAAAAAAGTTCGAGAAATTTTGGGACCAAAAAAATTTTGACCCAAAAAAAAGTTCAAGAAATTTTGTGACCAAAAAAATTTTGAGAAAAAAAAAGTTCGAAAAATTTTGGGACCAAAAAAATTTTGACCCAAAAAAAAGTTCGAAAAATTTTGGGACCAAAAAAATTTTGACCCAAAAAAAAGTTCAAGAAATTTTGTGACCAAAAAAATTTTGAGAAAAAAAAAGTTCGAAAAATTTTGGGACCAAAAAAATTTTGAGCCAAAAAAAAGTTCGAAAAATTTTGGGACCAAAAAAATTTTGACCCAAAAAAAAGTTCGAGAAATTTTGGGACCAAAAAAATTTTGACCCAAAAAAAAGTTCGAGAAATTTTGGGACCAAAAAAATTTTGACCCAAAAAAAAGTTCGAAAAATTTTGGGACCAAAAAAATTTTGACCCAAAAAAAGTTCGAAAAAATTTTGACCCAAAAAAATTTTGAGCCAAACAAAAGTTCGAAAAATTTTGGGACCAAAAAAATTTTGAGCCAAACAAAAGTTCGAAAAATTTTGGGACCAAAAAAATTTTGACCCAAAAAAAAGTTCGAAAATTTTGGGACCAAAAAAATTTTGACCCAAACAAAAGTTCGAGAAATTTTGGGACCAAAAAAATTTTGAGCCAAAAAAAAGTTCGAAAAATTTTGTGACCAAAAAAATTTTGACCCAAAAAAAAGTTCGAAAAATTTTGGGACCAAAAAAATTTTGACCCAAAAAAAAGTTCGAAAAAATTTTGGGACCAAAGAAATTTTGAGCCAAAAAAAAGTTCGAAAAATTTTGGGACCAAAAAAATTTTGACCCAAAAAAAGTTCGAAAAAATTTTTGGACCAAAAAAATTTTGAGCCAAACAAAAGTTCGAAAAATTTTGGGACCAAAAAATTTTGATCCAAAAAAAAGTTCGAGAAATTTTGGGACCAAAAAAATTTTGACCCAAAAAAAAGTTCGAAAAATTTTGGGACCAAAAAAATTTTGACCCAAAAAAAAGTTCGAGAAATTTTGTGACCAAAAAAATTTTGAGCCAAAAAAAAGTTCGAAAAATTTTGGGACCAAAAAAATTTTGAGCCAAAAAAAAGTTCGAAAAATTTTGGGACCAAAAAAATTTTGACCCAAAAAAAAGTTCGAGAAATTTTGGGACCAAAAAAATTTTGACCCAAAAAAAAGTTCGAGAAATTTTGGGACCAAAAAAATTTTGACCCAAAAAAAATTTCGAAAAATTTTGGGACCAAAAAAATTTTGACCCAAAAAAAGTTCGAAAAAATTTGGACCCAAAAAAATTTTGAGCCAAAAAAAAGTTCGAAAAATTTTGGGACCAAAAAAAATTTGAGCCAAAAAAAAGTTCGAGAAATTTTGGGACCAAAAAAATTTTGACCCAAAAAAAAGTTCGAAAAATTTTGGGACCAAAAAAATTTTGAGCCAAAAAAAAGTTCGAAAAATTTTGGGACCAAAAAAATTTTGACCCAAAAAAAAGTTCGAAAAATTTTGGGACCAAAAAAATTTTGACCCAAAAAAAAGTTCGAAAAATTTTGGGACCAAAAAAATTTTGACCCAAAAAAAAGTTCGAGAAATTTTGGGACCAAAAAAATTTTGACCCAAAAAATAGTTCGAAAAATTTTGGGACCAAAAAAATTTTGAGCCAAAAAAAAGTTCGAAAAATTTTGGGACCAAAAAAATTTTGACCCAAAAAAAAGTTCGAGAAATTTTGGGACCAAAAAAATTTTGACCCAAAAAAAAGTTCGAGAAATTTTGGGACCAAAAAAATTTTGACCCAAAAAAAAGTTCAAGAAATTTTGTGACCAAAAAAATTTTGAGAAAAAAAAAGTTCGAAAAATTTTGGGACCAAAAAAATTTTGACCCAAAAAAAAGTTCGAAAAATTTTGGGACCAAAAAAATTTTGACCCAAAAAAAAGTTCAAGAAATTTTGTGACCAAAAAAATTTTGAGAAAAAAAAAGTTCGAAAAATTTTGGGACCAAAAAAATTTTGAGCCAAAAAAAAGTTCGAAAAATTTTGGGATCAAAAAAATTTTGACCCAAAAAAAAGTTCGAGAAATTTTGGGACCAAAAAAATTTTGACCCAAAAAAAAGTTCGAGAAATTTTGGGACCAAAAAAATTTTGACCCAAAAAAAAGTTCGAAAAATTTTGGGACCAAAAAAATTTTGACCCAAAAAAAGTTCGAAAAAATTTTGACCCAAAAAAATTTTGAGCCAAACAAAAGTTCGAAAAATTTTGGGACCAAAAAAATTTTGACCCAAAAAAAAGTTCGAAAATTTTGGGACCAAAAAAATTTTGACCCAAACAAAAGTTCGAGAAATTTTGGGACCAAAAAAATTTTGAGCCAAAAAAAAGTTCGAAAAATTTTGTGACCAAAAAAATTTTGACCCAAAAAAAAGTTCGAAAAATTTTGGGACCAAAAAAATTTTGACCCAATAAAAAGTTCGAAAAAATTTTGGGACCAAAAAAATTTTGAGCCAAAAAAAAGTTCGAAAAATTTTGGGACCAAAAAAATTTTGACCCAAAAAAAGTTCGAAAAAATTTTTGGACCAAAAAAATTTTGAGCCAAACAAAAGTTCGAAAAATTTTGGGACCAAAAAAATTTTGATCCAAAAAAAAGTTCGAGAAATTTTGGGACCAAAAAAATTTTGACCCAAAAAAAAGTTCGAAAAATTTTGGGACCAAAAAAATTTTGACCCAAAAAAAAGTTCGAGAAATTTTGTGACCAAAAAAATTTTGAGCCAAAAAAAAGTTCGAAAAATTTTGGGACCAAAAAAATTTTGAGCCAAAAAAAAGTTCGAAAAATTTTGGGACCAAAAAAATTTTGACCCAAAAAAAAGTTCGAGAAATTTTGGGACCAAAAAAATTTTGACCCAAAAAAAAGTTCGAGAAATTTTGGGACCAAAAAAATTTTGACCCAAAAAAAATTTCGAAAAATTTTGGGACCAAAAAAATTTTGACCCAAAAAAAGTTCGAAAAAATTTGGACCCAAAAAAATTTTGAGCCAAAAAAAAGTTCGAAAAATTTTGGGACCAAAAAAAATTTGACCCAAAAAAAAGTTCGAGAAATTTTGGGACCAAAAAAATTTTGACCCAAAAAAAAGTTCGAAAAATTTTGGGACCAAAAAAACTTTGACCCAAAAAAAGTTCGAAAAATTTTGGGACCAAAAAAATTTCGAGCCAAACAAAGGTTCGAAAAATTTTGGGACCAAAAATATTTTGAGCCAAAAAAAAGTTCGAAAAATTTTGGGACCAAAAAAATTTTGACCCAAAAAAAAGTTCGAAAAAATTTTGGGACCAAAAAAATTTTGAGCCAAAAAAAAGTTCGAAAAATTTTGGGACCAAAAAAATTTTGAGCCAAAAAAAAGTTCGAGAAATTTTGGGACCAAAAAAATTTTGAGCCAAAAAAAAGTTCGAAAAATTTTGGGACCAAAAAAATTTTGACCCAAAAAAAAGGTCGAGAAATTTTGGGACCAAAAAAATTTTGAGCCAAAAAAAAGTTTGAAAAAATTTTGGGACCAAAAAAATTTTGACCCAAAAAAAAGTTCGAAAAATTTTGGGACCAAAAAAATTTTAAGCCAAAAAAAAGTTCGAAAAATTTTGGGACCAAAAAAATTTTGACCCAAAAAAAAGTTCGAAAAATTTTGGGACCAAAAAAATTTTGACCCAAAAAAAAGTTCGAAAAATTTTGGGACCAAAAAAATTTTGACCCAAAAAAAAGTTCGAGAAATTTTGGGACCAAAAAAATTTTGACCCAAAAAATAGTTCGAAAAATTTTGGGACCAAAAAAATTTTGACCCAAAAAAAAGTTCGAGAAATTTTGGGACCAAAAAAATTTTGACCCAAAAAAAAGTTCGAAAAATTTTGGGACCAAAAAAATTTTGAGCCAAAAAAAAGTTCGAGAAATTTTGGGACCAAAAAAATTTTGACCCAAAAAAAAGTTCGAAAAATTTTGGGACCAAAAAAATTTTGACCCAAAAAAAGTTCGAAAAAATTTTGACCCAAAAAAATTTTGAGCCAAACAAAAGTTCGAAAAATTTTGGGACCAAAAAAATTTTGACCCAAAAAAAAGTTCGAAAATTTTGGGACCAAAAAAATTTTGACCCAAACAAAAGTTCGAGAAATTTTGGGACCAAAAAAATTTTGAGCCAAAAAAAAGTTCGAAAAATTTTGTGACCAAAAAAATTTTGACCCAAAAAAAAGTTCGAAAAATTTTGGGACCAAAAAAATTTTGACCCAAAAAAAAGTTCGAAAAAATTTTGGGACCAAAAAAATTTTGAGCCAAAAAAAAGTTCGAAAAATTTTGGGACCAAAAAAATTTTGACCCAAAAAAAGTTCGAAAAAATTTTTGGACCAAAAAAATTTTGAGCCAAACAAAAGTTCGAAAAATTTTGGGACCAAAAAAATTTTGATCCAAAAAAAAGTTCGAGAAATTTTGGGACCAAAAAAATTTTGACCCAAAAAAAAGTTCGAAAAATTTTGGGACCAAAAAAATTTTGACCCAAAAAAAAGTTCGAAAAATTTTGGGACCAAAAAAATTTTGACCCAAAAAAAGTTCGAAAAAATTTTTGGACCAAAAAAATTTTGAGCCAAACAAAAGTTCGAGAAATTTTGGGACCAAAAAAATTTTGACCCAAAAAAAAGTTCGAAAAAATTTTGGGACCAAAAAAATTTTGAGCCAAAAAAAAGTTCGAAAAATTTTGGGACCAAAAAAATTTTGACCCAAAAAAAGTTCGAAAAAATTTTTGGACCAAAAAAATTTTGAGCCAAACAAAAGTTCGAAAAATTTTGGGACCAAAAAAATTTTGATCCAAAAAAAAGTTCGAGAAATTTTGGGACCAAAAAAATTTTGACCCAAAAAAAAGTTCGAAAAATTTTGGGACCAAAAAAATTTTGACCCAAAAAAAAGTTCGAGAAATTTTGTGACCAAAAAAATTTTGAGCCAAAAAAAAGTTCGAAAAATTTTGGGACCAAAAAAATTTTGAGCCAAAAAAAAGTTCGAAAAATTTTGGGACCAAAAAAATTTTGACCCAAAAAAAAGTTCGAGAAATTTTGGGACCAAAAAAATTTTGACCCAAAAAAAAGTTTGAGAAATTTTGGGACCAAAAAAATGTTGACCCAAAAAAAATTTCGAAAAATTTTGGGACCAAAAAAATTTTGACCCAAAAAAAGTTCGAAAAAATTTGGACCCAAAAAAATTTTGAGCCAAAAAAAAGTTCGAAAAATTTTGGGACCAAAAAAAATTTGACCCAAAAAAAAGTTCGAGAAATTTTGGGACCAAAAAAATTTTGACCCAAACAAAAGTTCGAGAAATTTTGGGACCAAAAAAATTTTGAGCCAAAAAAAAGTTCGAAAAATTTTGTGACCAAAAAAATTTTGACCCAAAAAAAAGTTCGAAAAATTTTGGGACCAAAAAAATTTTGACCCAAAAAAAAGTTCGAAAAAATTTTGGGACCAAAAAAATTTTGAGCCAAAAAAAAGTTCGAAAAATTTTGGGACCAAAAAAATTTTGACCCAAAAAAAGTTCGAAAAAATTTTTGGACCAAAAAAATTTTGAGCCAAACAAAAGTTCGAAAAATTTTGGGACCAAAAAAATTTTGATCCAAAAAAAAGTTCGAGAAATTTTGGGACCAAAAAAATTTTGACCCAAAAAAAAGTTCGAAAAATTTTGGGACCAAAAAAATTTTGACCCAAAAAAAAGTTCGAGAAATTTTGTGACCAAAAAAATTTTGAGCCAAAAAAAAGTTCGAAAAATTTTGGGACCAAAAAAATTTTGACCCAAAAAAAAGTTCGAAAAATTTTGGGACCAAAAAAACTTTGACCCAAAAAAAGTTCGAAAAATTTTGGGACCAAAAAAATTTCGAGCCAAACAAAGGTTCGAAAAATTTTGGGACCAAAAAAATTTTGAGCCAAAAAAAAGTTCGAAAAATTTTGGGACCAAAAAAATTTTGACCCAAAAAAAAGTTCGAAAAAATTTTGGGACCAAAAAAATTTTGAGCCAAAAAAAAGTTCGAAAAATTTTGGGACCAAAAAAATTTTGAGCCAAAAAAAAGTTCGAAAAATTTTGGGACCAAAAAAATTTTGAGCCAAAAAAAAGTTCGAAAAATTTTGGGACCAAAAAAATTTTGAGCCAAAAAAAAGTTCGAAAAATTTTGGGACCAAAAAAATTTTAACCCAAAAAAAAGTTCGAGAAATTTTGGGACCAAAAAAATTTTGAGCCAAAAAAAAGTTCGAAAAATTTTGGGACCAAAAAAATTTTGACCCAAAAAAAAGGTCGAGAAATTTTGGGACCAAAAAAATTTTGAGCCAAAAAAAAGTTTGAAAAAATTTTGGGACCAAAAAAATTTTGACCCAAAAAAAAGTTCGAAAAATTTTGGGACCAAAAAAATTTTGAGCCAAAAAAAAGTTCGAAAAATTTTGGGACCAAAAAAATTTTGACCCAAAAAAAAGTTCGAAAAATTTTGGGACCAAAAAAATTTTGACCCAAAAAAAAGTTCGAAAAATTTTGGGACCAAAAAAATTTTGACCCAAAAAAAAGTTCGAGAAATTTTGGGACCAAAAAAATTTTGACCCAAAAAATAGTTCGAAAAATTTTGGGACCAAAAAAATTTTGAGCCAAAAAAAAGTTCGAAAAATTTTGGGACCAAAAAAATTTTGACCCAAAAAAAAGTTCGAGAAATTTTGGGACCAAAAAAATTTTGACCCAAAAAAAAGTTCGAGAAATTTTGGGACCAAAAAAATTTTGACCCAAAAAAAAGTTCGAAAAATTTTGGGACCAAAAAAATTTTGACCCAAAAAAAAGTTCGAGAAATTTTGTGACCAAAAAAATTTTGAGCCAAAAAAAAGTTCGAGAAATTTTGGGACCAAAAAAATTTTGAGCCAAAAAAAAGTTCGAAAAATTTTGGGACCAAAAAAATTTTGACCCAAAAAAAAGTTCGAGAAATTTTGGGACCAAAAAAATTTTGACCCAAAAAAAAGTTCGAAAAATTTTGGGACCAAAAAAATTTTGACCCAAAAAAAAGTTCGAGAAATTTTGGGACCAAAAAAATTTTGACCCAAAAAAAAGTTCGAAAAATTTTGGGACCAAAAAAATTTTGACCCAAAAAAAAGTTCGAAAAATTTTGGGACCAAAAAAATTTTGACCCAAAAAAAAGTTCGAAAAATTTTGGGACCAAAAAAATTTTGACCCAAAAAAAAGTTCGAGAAATTTTGGGACCAAAAAAATTTTGACCCAAAAAAATTTTGAGCCAAAAAAAAGTTCGAAAAATTTTGGGACCAAAAAAATTTTGACCCAAAAAAAAGTTCGAGAAATTTTGGGACCAAAAAAATTTTGACCCAAAAAAAAAGTTCGAGAAATTTTGGGACCAAAAAAATTTTGACCCAAAAAAAAGTTCGAAAAATTTTGGGACCAAAAAAATTTTGACCCAAAAAAAAGTTCGAGAAATTTTGTGACCAAAAAAATTTTGAGAAAAAAAAAGTTCGAAAAATTTTGGGACCAAAAAAATTTTGAGCCAAAAAAAAGTTCGAAAAATTTTGGGACCAAAAAAATTTTGACCCAAAAAAAAGTTCGAGAAATTTTGGGACCAAAAAAATTTTGACCCAAAAAAAAGTTCGAGAAATTTTGGGACCAAAAAAATTTTGACCCAAAAAAAAGTTCGAAAAATTTTGGGACCAAAAAAATTTTGACCCAAAAAAAGTTCGAAAAAATTTTGACCCAAAAAAATTTTGAGCCAAACAAAAGTTCGAAAAATTTTGGGACCAAAAAAATTTTGACCCAAAAAAAAGTTCGAAAAATTTTGGGACCAAAAAAATTTTGACCCAAACAAAAGTTCGAGAAATTTTGGGACCAAAAAAATTTTGAGCCAAAAAAAAGTTCGAAAAATTTTGGGACCAAAAAAATTTTGACCCAAAAAAAGTTCGAAAAAATTTTTGGACCAAAAAAATTTTGAGCCAAACAAAAGTTCGAAAAATTTTGGGACCAAAAAAATTTTGACCCAAAAAAAAGTTCGAGAAATTTTGTGACCAAAAAAATTTTGAGAAAAAAAAAGTTCGAAAAATTTTGGGACCAAAAAAATTTTGAGCCAAAAAAAAGTTCGAAAAATTTTGGGACCAAAAAAATTTTGACCCAAAAAAAAGTTCGAGAAATTTTGGGACCAAAAAAATTTTGACCCAAAAAAAAGTTCGAGAAATTTTGTGACCAAAAAAATTTTGAGCCAAAAAAAAGTTCGAAAAATTTTGGGACCAAAAAAATTTTGACCCAAAAAAAGTTCGAAAAAATTTTGACCCAAAAAAATTTTGAGCCAAACAAAAGTTCGAAAAATTTTGGGACCAAAAAAATTTTGACCCAAAAAAAAGTTCGAAAAATTTTGGGACCAAAAAAATTTTGACCCAAACAAAAGTTCGAGAAATTTTGGGACCAAAAAAATTTTGAGCCAAAAAAAAGTTCGAAAAATTTTGGGACCAAAAAAATTTTGACCCAAAAAAAGTTCGAAAAAATTTTTGGACCAAAAAAATTTTGAGCCAAACAAAAGTTCGAAAAATTTTGGGACCAAAAAAATTTTGCTCCAAAAAAAAGTTCGAGAAATTTTGGGACCAAAAAAATTTTGACCCAAAAAAAAGTTCGAAAAATTTTGGGACCAAAAAAATTTTGACCCAAAAAAAAGTTCGAGAAATTTTGTGACCAAAAAAATTTTGAGCCAAAAAAAAGTTCGAAAAATTTTGGGACCAAAAAAATTTTGGGCCAAAAAAAAGGTCGAAAAATTTTGGGACCAAAAAAATTTTGACCCAAAAAAAAGTTCGAGAAATTTTGGGACCAAAAAAATTTTGACCCAAAAAAAAGTTCGAGAAATTTTGGGACCAAAAAAATTTTGTCCCAAAAAAAATTTCGAAAAATTTTGGGACCAAAAAAATTTTGACCCAAAAAAAGTTCGAAAAAATTTGGACCCAAAAAAATTTTGAGCCAAAAAAAAGTTCGAAAAATTTTGGGACCAAAAAAAATTTGACCCAAAAAAAAGTTCGAGAAATTTTGGGACCAAAAAAACTTTGACCCAAAAAAAGTTCGAAAAATTTTGGGACCAAAAAAATTTCGAGCCAAAGAAAGGTTCGAAAAATTTTGGGACCAAAAAAATTTTGAGCCAAAAAAAAGTTCGAAAAATTTTGGGACCAAAAAAATTTTGACCCAAAAAAAAGTTCGAAAAAATTTTGGGACCAAAAAAATTTTGAGCCAAAAAAAAGTTCGAAAAATTTTGGGACCAAAAAAATTTTGAGCCAAAAAAAAGTTCGAAAAATTTTGGGACCAAAAAAATTTTGACCCAAAAAAAAGTTCGAAAAATTTTGGGACCAAAAAAATTTTGAGCCAAAAAAAAGTTCGAGAAATTTTGGGACCAAAAAAATTTTGACCCAAAAAATAGTTCAAAAAATTTTGGGACCAAAAAAATTTTGACCAAAAAAAAAGTTCGAGAAATTTTGGGACCAAAAAAATTTTGAGCCAAAAAAAAGTTCGAAAAATTTTGGGACCAAAAAAATTTTGACCCAAAAAAAAGTTCGAGAAATTTTGGGACCAAAAAAATTTTGAGCCAAAAAAAAGTTTGAAAAAATTTTGGGACCAAAAAAATTTTGACCCAAAAAAAAGTTCGAAAAATTTTGGGACCAAAAAAATTTTGACCCAAAAAAAAGTTCGAAAAATTTTGGGACCAAAAAAATTTTGACCCAAAAAAAATTTGAAAAATTTTGGGACCAAAAAAATTTTGACCCAAAAAAAAGTTCGAAAAATTTTGGGACCAAAAAAACTTTGACCCAAAAAAAGTTCGAAAAATTTTGGGACCAAAAAAATTTCGAGCCAAACAAAGGTTCGAAAAATTTTGGGACCAAAAAAATTTTGACCCAAAAAAAAGTTCGAAAAATTTTGGGACCAAAAAAATTTTGACCCAAAAAAAAGTTCGAAAAAATTTTGGGACCAAAAAAATTTTGAGCCAAAAAAAAGTTCGAAAAATTTTGGGACCAAAAAAATTTTGACCCAAAAAAAAGTTCGAAAAATTTTGGGACCAAAAAAATTTTGACCCAAAAAAAAGTTCGAAAAATTTTGGGACCAAAAAAATTTTGAGCCAAAAAAAAGTTCGAAAAATTTTGGGACCAAAAAAATTTTGGGACCAAAAAAAAAGTTCGAGAAATTTTGGGACCAAAAAAAAGTTCGAAAAATTTTGGGACCAAAAAAATTTTGACCCAAAAAAAAGTTCAAGAAATTTTGGGACCAAAAAAATTTTGAGCCAAAAAAAAGTTTGAAAAAATTTTGGGACCAAAAAAATTTTGAGCCAAAAAAAAGTTCGAAAAATTTTGGGACCAAAAAAATTTTGACCAAAAAAAAAGTTCGAGAAATTTTGGGACCAAAAAAATTTTGAGCCAAAAAAAAGTTCGAAAAATTTTGGGACCAAAAAAATTTTGACCCAAAAAAAAGTTCAAGAAATTTTGGGACCAAAAAAATTTTGAGCCAAAAAAAAGTTTGAAAAAATTTTGGGACCAAAAAAATTTTGAGCCAAAAAAAAGTTCGAAAAATTTTGGGACCAAAAAAATTTTGACCCAAAAAAAAGTTCGAAAAATTTTGGGACCAAAAAAATTTTGACCCAAAAAAAAGTTCGAAAAATTTTGGGACCAAAAAAATTTTGACCCAAAAAAAAGTTCGAAAAATTTTGGGACCAAAAAAATTTTGACCCAAAAAAAAGTTCGAGAAATTTTGGGACCAAAAAAATTTTGACCCAAAAAATAGTTCGAAAAATTTTGGGACCAAAAAAATTTTGAGCCAAAAAAAAGTTCGAAAAATTTTGGGACCAAAAAAATTTTGACCCAAAAAAAAGTTCGAGAAATTTTGGGACCAAAAAAATTTTGAGCCAAAAAAAAGTTTGAAAAAATTTTGGGACCAAAAAAATTTTGACCCAAAAAAAAGTTCGAAAAATTTTGGGACCAAAAAAAGTTTGACCCAAAAAAAAGTTCGAAAAATTTTGGGACCAAAAAAATTTTGACCCAAAAAAAAGTTCGAGAAATTTTGGGACCAAAAAAATTTTGACCCAAAAAAAAGTTCGAAAAATTTTGGGACCAAAAAAATTTTGACCCAAAAAAAAGTTCGAGAAATTTTGGGACCAAAAAAATTTTGACCCAAAAAAAAGTTCGAAAAATTTTGGGACCAAAAAAATTTTGACCCAAAAAAAAGTTCGAAAAATTTTGGGACCAAAAAAATTTTGACCCAAAAAAAAGTTCGAGAAATTTTGGGACCAAAAAAATTTTGACCCCAAAAAAGTTCGAAAAATTTTGGGACCAAAAAAATTTTGACCCAAAAAAAAGTTCGAGAAATTTTGGGACCAAAAAAAATTTGACCCAAAAAAAAGTTTGAAAAAATTTTGGGACCAAAAAAATTTTGACCCAAAAAAAAGTTCGAAAAATTTTGAGCCAAAAAAAAGTTCGAAAAATTTTGGGACCAAAAAAATTTTGACCCAAAAAAAAGTTCGAAAAATTTTGGGACCAAAAAAATTTTGACCCAAAAAAAAGTTCGAAAAATTTTGGGACCAAAAAAATTTTGACCCAAAAAAAAGTTCGAGAAATTTTGGGACCAAAAAAATTTTGACCCAAAAAATAGTTCGAAAAATTTTGGGACCAAAAAAATTTTGACCCAAAAAAAAGTTCGAGAAATTTTGGGACCAAAAAAATTTTGACCCAAAAAAAAGTTCGAAAAATTTTGGGACCAAAAAAATTTTGACCCAAAAAAAGTTCGAAAAAATTTTGACCCAAAAAAATTTTGAGCCAAACAAAAGTTCGAAAAATTTTGGGACCAAAAAAATTTTGACCCAAAAAAAAGTTCGAAAAATTTTGGGACCAAAAAAATTTTGACCCAAAAAAAAGTTCGAGAAATTTTGGGACCAAAAAAATTTTGACCCAAAAAAAAGTTCGAGAAATTTTGGGACCAAAAAAATTTTGACCCAAAAAAAAGTTCGAAAAATTTTGGGACCAAAAAAATTTTGACCCAAAAAAAAGTTCGAGAAATTTTGGGACCAAAAACATTTTGAGCCAAAAAAAAGTTCGAGAAATTTTGGGACCAAAAAAATTTTGAGCCAAAAAAAAGTTCGAAAAATTTTGGGACCAAAAAAATTTTGAGCCAAAAAAAAGTTCGAAAAATTTTGGGACCAAAAAAATTTTGACCCAAAAAAAAGTTCGAGAAATTTTGGGACCAAAAAAAATTTGACCCAAAAAAAAGTTTGAAAAAATTTTGGGACCAAAAAAATTTTGACCCAAAAAAAAGTTCGAAAAATTTTGAGCCAAAAAAAAGTTCGAAAAATTTTGGGACCAAAAAAATTTTGACCCAAAAAAAAGTTCGAAAAATTTTGGGACCAAAAAAATTTTGACCCAAAAAAAAGTTCGAAAAATTTTGGGACCAAAAAAATTTTGACCCAAAAAAAAGTTCGAGAAATTTTGGGACCAAAAAAATTTTGACCCAAAAAATAGTTCGAAAAATTTTGGGACCAAAAAAATTTTGACCCAAAAAAAAGTTCGAGAAATTTTGGGACCAAAAAAATTTTGACCCAAAAAAAAGTTCGAAAAATTTTGGGACCAAAAAAATTTTGACCCAAAAAAAGTTCGAAAAAATTTTGACCCAAAAAAATTTTGAGCCAAACAAAAGTTCGAAAAATTTTGGGACCAAAAAAATTTTGACCCAAAAAAAAGTTCGAAAAATTTTGGGACCAAAAAAATTTTGACCCAAAAAAAAGTTCGAGAAATTTTGGGACCAAAAAAATTTTGACCCAAAAAAAAGTTCGAGAAATTTTGGGACCAAAAAAATTTTGACCCAAAAAAAAGTTCGAAAAATTTTGGGACCAAAAAAATTTTGACCCAAAAAAAAGTTCGAGAAATTTTGGGACCAAAAAAATTTTGAGCCAAAAAAAAGTTCGAGAAATTTTGGGACCAAAAAAATTTTGAGCCAAAAAAAAGTTCGAAAAATTTTGGGACCAAAAAAATTTTGAGCCAAAAAAAAGTTCGAAAAATTTTGGGACCAAAAAAATTTTGACCCAAAAAAAAGTTCGAGAAATTTTGGGACCAAAAAAATTTTGACCCAAAAAAAAGTTCGAGAAATTTTGGGACCAAAAAAATTTTGACCCAAAAAAAGTTCGAAAAAATTTTGACCCAAAAAAATTTTGAGCCAAACAAAAGTTCGAAAAATTTTGGGACCAAAAAAATTTTGACCCAAAAAAAAGTTCGAAAAATTTTGGGACC
The DNA here is from genome assembly GCF_023375975.1 of Astyanax mexicanus. Lineage (NCBI taxonomy): Eukaryota > Metazoa > Chordata > Actinopteri > Characiformes > Acestrorhamphidae > Astyanax > Astyanax mexicanus. Next base: position 25,131,394 of record NC_064410.1, read on the forward strand.
AAAAAAATTTTGACCCAAAAAAAAGTTCGAGAAATTTTGGGACCAAAAAAATTTTGACCCCAAAAAAAGTTCGAAAAATTTTGGGACCAAAAAAATTTTGACCCAAAAAAAAGTTCGAGAAATTTTGGGACCAAAAAAATTTTGACCCAAAAAAAAGTTCGAAAAATTTTGGGACCAAAAAAATTTTGACCCAAAAAAAAGTTCGAGAAATTTTGGGACCAAAAACATTTTGAGCCAAAAAAAAGTTCGAGAAATTTTGGGACCAAAAAAATTTTGAGCCAAAAAAAAGTTCGAAAAATTTTGGGACCAAAAAAATTTTGAGCCAAAAAAAAGTTCGAAAAATTTTGGGACCAAAAAAATTTTGACCCAAAAAAAAGTTCGAGAAATTTTGGGACCAAAAAAAATTTGACCCAAAAAAAAGTTTGAAAAAATTTTGGGACCAAAAAAATTTTGACCCAAAAAAAAGTTCGAAAAATTTTGAGCCAAAAAAAAGTTCGAAAAATTTTGGGACCAAAAAAATTTTGACCCAAAAAAAAGTTCGAAAAATTTTGGGACCAAAAAAATTTTGACCCAAAAAAAAGTTCGAAAAATTTTGGGACCAAAAAAATTTTGACCCAAAAAAAAGTTCGAGAAATTTTGGGACCAAAAAAATTTTGACCCAAAAAATAGTTCGAAAAATTTTGGGACCAAAAAAATTTTGACCCAAAAAAAAGTTCGAGAAATTTTGGGACCAAAAAAATTTTGACCCAAAAAAAAGTTCGAAAAATTTTGGGACCAAAAAAATTTTGACCCAAAAAAAGTTCGAAAAAATTTTGACCCAAAAAAATTTTGAGCCAAACAAAAGTTCGAAAAATTTTGGGACCAAAAAAATTTTGACCCAAAAAAAAGTTCGAAAAATTTTGGGACCAAAAAAATTTTGACCCAAAAAAAAGTTCGAGAAATTTTGGGACCAAAAAAATTTTGACCCAAAAAAAAGTTCGAGAAATTTTGGGACCAAAAAAATTTTGACCCAAAAAAAAGTTCGAAAAATTTTGGGACCAAAAAAATTTTGACCCAAAAAAAAGTTCGAGAAATTTTGGGACCAAAAAAATTTTGAGCCAAAAAAAAGTTCGAGAAATTTTGGGACCAAAAAAATTTTGAGCCAAAAAAAAGTTCGAAAAATTTTGGGACCAAAAAAATTTTGAGCCAAAAAAAAGTTCGAAAAATTTTGGGACCAAAAAAATTTTGACCCAAAAAAAAGTTCGAGAAATTTTGGGACCAAAAAAATTTTGACCCAAAAAAAAGTTCGAGAAATTTTGGGACCAAAAAAATTTTGACCCAAAAAAAGTTCGAAAAAATTTTGACCCAAAAAAATTTTGAGCCAAACAAAAGTTCGAAAAATTTTGGGACCAAAAAAATTTTGACCCAAAAAAAAGTTCGAAAAATTTTGGGACCAAAAAAATTTTGACCCAAAAAAAAGTTCGAGAAATTTTGGGACCAAAAAAATTTTGACCCCAAAAAAAGTTCGAAAAATTTTGGGACCAAAAAAATTTTGACCCAAAAAAAAGTTCGAAAAATTTTGGGACCAAAAAAATTTTGACCCAAAAAAAAGTTCGAAAAATTTTGGGACCAAAAAAATTTTGACCCAAAAAAAGTTCGAAAAAAATTTGACAAAAAAATTTTGAGCCAAACAAAAGTTCGAAAAATTTTGGGACCAAAAAAATTTTGACCCAAAAAAAAGTTCGAAAAATTTTGGGACCAAAAAAATTTTGACCCAAAAAAAAGTTCGAAAAAATTTTGGGACCAAAAAAATTTTGACCCAAAAAAAAGTTCGAAAAATTTTGGGACCAAAAAAATTTTGACCCAAAAAAAAGTTCGAGAAATTTTGGGACCAAAAAAATTTTGACCCAAAAAATAGTTCGAAAAATTTTGGGACCAAAAAAATTTTGACCCAAAAAAAAGTTCGAGAAATTTTGGGACCAAAAAAAATTTGACCCAAAAAAAAGTTCGAAAAATTTTGGGACCAAAAAAATTTTGACCCAAAAAAAGTTCGAAAAAATTTTGACCCAAAAAAATTTTGAGCCAAACAAAAGTTCGAAAAATTTTGGGACCAAAAAAATTTTGACCCAAAAAAAAGTTCGAAAAATTTTGGGACCAAAAAAATTTTGACCCAAAAAAAAGTTCGAGAAATTTTGGGACCAAAAAAATTTTGACCCAAAAAAAAGTTCGAGAAATTTTGGGACCAAAAAAATTTTGACCCAAAAAAAAGTTCGAAAAATTTTGGGACCAAAAAAATTTTGACCCAAAAAAAAGTTCGAGAAATTTTGGGACCAAAAAAATTTTGAGCCAAAAAAAAGTTCGAGAAATTTTGGGACCAAAAAAATTTTGAGCCAAAAAAAAGTTCGAAAAATTTTGGGACCAAAAAAATTTTGAGCCAAAAAAAAGTTCGAAAAATTTTGGGACCAAAAAAATTTTGACCCAAAAAAAAGTTCGAGAAATTTTGGGACCAAAAAAATTTTGACCCAAAAAAAAGTTCGAGAAATTTTGGGACCAAAAAAATTTTGACCCAAAAAAAGTTCGAAAAAATTTTGACCCAAAAAAATTTTGAGCCAAACAAAAGTTCGAAAAATTTTGGGACCAAAAAAATTTTGACCCAAAAAAAAGTTCGAAAAATTTTGGGACCAAAAAAATTTTGACCCAAAAAAAAGTTCGAGAAATTTTGGGACCAAAAAAATTTTGACCCCAAAAAAAGTTCGAAAAATTTTGGGACCAAAAAAATTTTGACCCAAAAAAAAGTTCGAAAAATTTTGGGACCAAAAAAATTTTGACCCAAAAAAAAGTTCGAAAAATTTTGGGACCAAAAAAATTTTGACCCAAAAAAAAGTTCGAAAAAAATTTGACAAAAAAATTTTGAGCCAAACAAAAGTTCGAAAAATTTTGGGACCAAAAAAATTTTGACCCAAAAAAAAGTTCGAAAAATTTTGGGACCAAAAAAATTTTGACCCAAAAAAAAGTTCGAAAAAATTTTGGGACCAAAAAAATTTTGACCCAAAAAAAAGTTCGAAAAATTTTGGGACCAAAAAAATTTTGAGCCAAAAAAAAGTTCGAAAAATTTTGGGACCAAAAAAATTTTGAGCCAAAAAAAAGTTCGAAAAATTTTGGGACCAGAAAAATTTTAACCCAAAAAAAAGTTCGAGAAATTTTGGGACCAAAAAAATTTTGAGCCAAAAAAAAGTTCGAAAAATTTTGGGACCAAAAAAATTTTGACCCAAAAAAAAGGTCGAGAAATTTTGGGACCAAAAAAATTTTGAGCCAAAAAAAAGTTTGAAAAAATTTTGGGACCAAAAAAATTTTGACCCAAAAAAAAGTTCGAAAATTTTTGGGACCAAAAAAATTTTGAGCCAAAAAAAAAGTTTGAAAAATTTTGGGACCAAAAAAATTTTGACCCAAAAAAAAGTTCGAAAAATTTTGGGACCAAAAAAATTTTGAGCCAAAAAAAAGTTCGAAAAATTTTGGGACCAAAAAAATTTTGACCCAAAAAAAAGTTCGAGAAATTTTGGGACCAAAAAAATTTTGACCCAAAAAAAAGTTCGAAAAATTTTGGGACCAAAAAAATTTTGACCCAAAAAAAAGTTCGAGAAATTTTGGGACCAAAAAAATTTTGACCCAAAAAAAAGTTCGAAAAATTTTGGGACCAAAAAAATTTTGAGCCAAAAAAAAGTTCGAAAGATTTTGGGACCAAAAAAATTTTGGGACCAAAAAAAAAGTTCGAGAAATTTTGGGACCAAAAAAAAGTTCGAAAAATTTTGGGACCAAAAAAATTTTGACCCAAAAAAAAGTTCAAGAAATTTTGGGACCAAAAAAATTTTGAGCCAAAAAAAAGTTTGAAAAAATTTTGGGACCAAAAAAATTTTGAGCCAAAAAAAAGTTCGAAAAATTTTGGGACCAAAAAAATTTTGACCAAAAAAAAAGTTCGAGAAATTTTGGGACCAAAAAAATTTTGAGCCAAAAAAAAGTTCGAAAAATTTTGGGACCAAAAAAATTTTGACCCAAAAAAAAGTTCAAGAAATTTTGGGACCAAAAAAATTTTGAGCCAAAAAAAAGTTTGAAAAAATTTTGGGACCAAAAAAATTTTGAGCCAAAAAAAAGTTCGAAAAATTTTGGGACCAAAAAAATTTTGACCCAAAAAAAAGTTCGAAAAATTTTGGGACCAAAAAAATTTTGACCCAAAAAAAAGTTCGAAAAATTTTGGGACCAAAAAAATTTTGACCCAAAAAAAAGTTCGAAAAATTTTGGGACCAAAAAAATTTTGACCCAAAAAAAAGTTCGAGAAATTTTGGGACCAAAAAAATTTTGACCCAAAAAATAGTTCGAAAAATTTTGGGACCAAAAAAATTTTGAGCCAAAAAAAAGTTCGAAAAATTTTGGGACCAAAAAAATTTTGACCCAAAAAAAAGTTCGAGAAATTTTGGGACCAAAAAAATTTTGAGCCAAAAAAAAGTTTGAAAAAATTTTGGGACCAAAAAAATTTTGACCCAAAAAAAAGTTCGAAAAATTTTGGGACCAAAAAAATTTTGACCCAAAAAAAAGTTCGAAAAATTTTGGGACCAAAAAAATTTTGACCCAAAAAAAAGTTCGAGAAATTTTGGGACCAAAAAAATTTTGACCCAAAAAAAAGTTCGAAAAATTTTGGGACCAAAAAAATTTTGACCCAAAAAAAAGTTCGAGAAATTTTGGGACCAAAAAAATTTTGATCCAAAAAAAAGTTCGAAAAATTTTGGGACCAAAAAAATTTTGACCCAAAAAAAAGTTCGAAAAATTTTGGGACCAAAAAAATTTTGACCCAAAAAAAAGTTCGAGAAATTTTGGGACCAAAAAAATTTTGACCCCAAAAAAGTTCGAAAAATTTTGGGACCAAAAAAATTTTGACCCAAAAAAAAGTTCGAGAAATTTTGGGACCAAAAAAAATTTGACCCAAAAAAAAGTTTGAAAAAATTTTGGGACCAAAAAAATTTTGACCCAAAAAAAAGTTCGAAAAATTTTGAGCCAAAAAAAAGTTCGAAAAATTTTGGGACCAAAAAAATTTTGACCCAAAAAAAAGTTCGAAAAATTTTGGGACCAAAAAAATTTTGACCCAAAAAAAAGTTCGAAAAATTTTGGGACCAAAAAAATTTTGACCCAAAAAAAAGTTCGAGAAATTTTGGGACCAAAAAAATTTTGACCCAAAAAATAGTTCGAAAAATTTTGGGACCAAAAAAATTTTGACCCAAAAAAAAGTTCGAGAAATTTTGGGACCAAAAAAATTTTGACCCAAAAAAAAGTTCGAAAAATTTTGGGACCAAAAAAATTTTGACCCAAAAAAAGTTCGAAAAAATTTTGACCCAAAAAAATTTTGAGCCAAACAAAAGTTCGAAAAATTTTGGGACCAAAAAAATTTTGACCCAAAAAAAAGTTCGAAAAATTTTGGGACCAAAAAAATTTTGACCCAAAAAAAAGTTCGAGAAATTTTGGGACCAAAAAAATTTTGACCCAAAAAAAAGTTCGAGAAATTTTGGGACCAAAAAAATTTTGACCCAAAAAAAAGTTCGAAAAATTTTGGGACCAAAAAAATTTTGACCCAAAAAAAAGTTCGAGAAATTTTGGGACCAAAAACATTTTGAGCCAAAAAAAAGTTCGAGAAATTTTGGGACCAAAAAAATTTTGAGCCAAAAAAAAGTTCGAAAAATTTTGGGACCAAAAAAATTTTGAGCCAAAAAAAAGTTCGAAAAATTTTGGGACCAAAAAAATTTTGACCCAAAAAAAAGTTCGAGAAATTTTGGGACCAAAAAAAATTTGACCCAAAAAAAAGTTTGAAAAAATTTTGGGACCAAAAAAATTTTGACCCAAAAAAAAGTTCGAAAAATTTTGAGCCAAAAAAAAGTTCGAAAAATTTTGGGACCAAAAAAATTTTGACCCAAAAAAAAGTTCGAAAAATTTTGGGACCAAAAAAATTTTGACCCAAAAAAAAGTTCGAAAAATTTTGGGACCAAAAAAATTTTGACCCAAAAAAAAGTTCGAGAAATTTTGGGACCAAAAAAATTTTGACCCAAAAAATAGTTCGAAAAATTTTGGGACCAAAAAAATTTTGACCCAAAAAAAAGTTCGAAAAATTTTGGGACCAAAAAAATTTTGACCCAAAAAAAGTTCGAAAAAATTTTGACCCAAAAAAATTTTGAGCCAAACAAAAGTTCGAAAAATTTTGGGACCAAAAAAATTTTGACCCAAAAAAAAGTTCGAAAAATTTTGGGACCAAAAAAATTTTGACCCAAAAAAAAGTTCGAGAAATTTTGGGACCAAAAAAATTTTGACCCAAAAAAAGTTCGAGAAATTTTGGGACCAAAAAAATTTTGACCCAAAAAAAAGTTCGAAAAATTTTGGGACCAAAAAAATTTTGACCCAAAAAAAAGTTCGAGAAATTTTGGGACCAAAAAAATTTTGAGCCAAAAAAAAGTTCGAGAAATTTTGGGACCAAAAAAATTTTGAGCCAAAAAAAAGTTCGAAAAATTTTGGGACCAAAAAAATTTTGAGCCAAAAAAAAGTTCGAAAAATTTTGGGACCAAAAAAATTTTGACCCAAAAAAAAGTTCGAGAAATTTTGGGACCAAAAAAATTTTGACCCAAAAAAAAGTTCGAGAAATTTTGGGACCAAAAAAATTTTGACCCAAAAAAAGTTCGAAAAAATTTTGACCCAAAAAAATTTTGAGCCAAACAAAAGTTCGAAAAATTTTGGGACCAAAAAAATTTTGACCCAAAAAAAAGTTCGAAAAATTTTGGGACCAAAAAAATTTTGACCCAAAAAAAAGTTCGAGAAATTTTGGGACCAAAAAAATTTTGACCCCAAAAAAAGTTCGAAAAATTTTGGGACCAAAAAAATTTTGACCCAAAAAAAAGTTCGAAAAATTTTGGGACCAAAAAAATTTTGACCCAAAAAAAAGTTCGAAAAATTTTGGGACCAAAAAAATTTTGACCCAAAAAAAGTTCGAAAAAAATTTGACAAAAAAATTTTGAGCCAAACAAAAGTTCGAAAAATTTTGGGACCAAAAAAATTTTGACCCAAAAAAAAGTTCGAAAAATTTTGGGACCAAAAAAATTTTGACCCAAAAAAAAGTTCGAAAAAATTTTGGGACCAAAAAAATTTTGACCCAAAAAAAAGTTCGAAAAATTTTGGGACCAAAAAAATTTTGACCCAAAAAAATTTTGAGCCAAACAAAAGTTCGAAAAATTTTGGGACCAAAAAAATTTTGACCCAAAAAAAAGTTCGAAAAATTTTGGGACCAAAAAAATTTTGACCCAAAAAAAAGTTCGAGAAATTTTGGGACCAAAAAAATTTTGACCCAAAAAAAAGTTCGAGAAATTTTGGGACCAAAAAAATTTTGACCCAAAAAAAAGTTCGAAAAATTTTTGGGACCAAAAAAATTTTGACCCAAAAAAAAGTTCGAGAAATTTTGGGACCAAAAAAATTTTGAGCCAAAAAAAAGTTCGAGAAATTTTGGGACCAAAAAAATTTTGAGCCAAAAAAAAGTTCGAAAAATTTTGGGACCAAAAAAATTTTGAGCCAAAAAAAAGTTCGAAAAATTTTGGGACCAAAAAAATTTTGACCCAAAAAAAAGTTCGAGAAATTTTGGGACCAAAAAAATTTTGACCCAAAAAAAAGTTCGAGAAATTTTGGGACCAAAAAAATTTTGACCCAAAAAAAGTTCGAAAAAATTTTGACCCAAAAAAATTTTGAGCCAAACAAAAGTTCGAAAAATTTTGGGACCAAAAAAATTTTGACCCAAAAAAAAGTTCGAAAAATTTTGGGACCAAAAAAATTTTGACCCAAAAAAAAGTTCGAGAAATTTTGGGACCAAAAAAATTTTGACCCCAAAAAAAGTTCGAAAAATTTTGGGACCAAAAAAATTTTGACCCAAAAAAAAGTTCGAAAAATTTTGGGACCAAAAAAATTTTGACCCAAAAAAAAGTTCGAAAAATTTTGGGACCAAAAAAATTTTGACCCAAAAAAAAGTTCGAAAAAAATTTGACAAAAAAATTTTGAGCCAAACAAAAGTTCGAAAAATTTTGGGACCAAAAAAATTTTGACCCAAAAAAAAGTTCGAAAAATTTTGGGACCAAAAAAATTTTGACCCAAAAAAAAGTTCGAAAAAATTTTGGGACCAAAAAAATTTTGACCCAAAAAAAAGTTCGAAAAATTTTGGGACCAAAAAAATTTTGAGCCAAAAAAAAGTTCGAAAAATTTTGGGACCAAAAAAATTTTGAGCCAAAAAAAAGTTCGAAAAATTTTGGGACCAGAAAAATTTTAACCCAAAAAAAAGTTCGAGAAATTTTGGGACCAAAAAAATTTTGAGCCAAAAAAAAGTTCGAAAAATTTTGGGACCAAAAAATTTTGACCCAAAAAAAAGGTCGAGAAATTTTGGGACCAAAAAAATTTTGAGCCAAAAAAAAGTTTGAAAAAATTTTGGGACCAAAAAAATTTTGACCCAAAAAAAAGTTCGAAAAATTTTGGGACCAAAAAAATTTTGAGCCAAAAAAAAAGTTTGAAAAATTTTGGGACCAAAAAAATTTTGACCCAAAAAAAAGTTCGAAAAATTTTGGGACCAAAAAAATTTTGAGCCAAAAAAAAGTTCGAAAAATTTTGGGACCAAAAAAATTTTGACCCAAAAAAAAGTTCGAGAAATTTTGGGACCAAAAAAATTTTGACCCAAAAAAAAGTTCGAAAAATTTTGGGACCAAAAAAATTTTGACCCAAAAAAAAGTTCGAGAAATTTTGGGACCAAAAAAGTTTTGACCCCAAAAAAAGTTCGAAAAATTTTGGGACCAAAAAAATTTTGACCCAAAAAAAAGTTCGAAAAAATTTTGGGACCAAAAAAATTTTGAGCCAAAAAAAAAGTTTGAAAAATTTTGGGACCAAAAAAATTTTGACTCAAAAAAAAGTTCGAAAAATTTTGGGACCAAAAAAATTTTGAGCCAAAAAAAAGTTCGAAAAATTTTGGGACCAAAAAAATTTTGACCCAAAAAAAAGTTCGAAAAATTTTGGGACCAAAAAAATTTTGACCCAAAAAAAAGTTCGAAAAATTTTGGGACCAAAAAAATTTTGACCCAAAAAAAAGTTCGAGAAATTTTGGGACCAAAAAAATTTTGACCCCAAAAAAAGTTCGAAAAATTTTGGGACCAAAAAAATTTTGACCCAAAAAAAAGTTCGAGAAATTTTGGGACCAAAAAAATTTTGACCCAAAAAAAAGTTCGAAAAATTTTGGGACCAAAAAAATTTTGACCCAAAAAAAAGTTCGAGAAATTTTGGGACCAAAAAAATTTTGACCCCAAAAAAAGTTCGAAAAATTTTGGGACCAAAAAAATTTTGACCCAAAAAAAAGTTCGAGAAATTTTGGGACCAAAAAAATTTTGAGCCAAAAAAAAGTTCGAAAAATTTTGGGACCAAAAAAATTTTGACCCAAAAAAAAGTTCGAAAAATTTTGGGACCAAAAAAATTTTGACCCAAAAAAAAGTTCGAAAAATTTTGGGACCAAAAAAATTTTGACCCAAAAAAAAGTTCGAGAAATTTTGGGACCAAAAAAATTTTGACCCCAAAAAAAGTTCGAAAAATTTTGGGACCAAAAAAATTTTGACCCAAAAAAAAGTTCGAGAAATTTTGGGACCAAAAAAATTTTGACCCAAAAAAAAGTTCGAAAAATATTGGGACCAAAAAAATTTTGACCCAAAAAAAAGTTCGAGAAATTTTGGGACCAAAAAAATTTTGACCCCAAAAAAAGTTCGAAAAATTTTGGGACCAAAAAAATTTTGACCCAAAAAAAAGTTCGAGAAATTTTGGGACCAAAAAAATTTTGACCCAAAAAAAAGTTCGAAAAATTTTGGAACCAAAAAAATTTTGACCCAAAAAAAAGTTCGAGAAATTTTGGGACCAAAAAAATTTTGACCCAAAAAAAAGTTTGAAAAAATTTTGGGACCAAAAAAATTTTGACCCAAAAAAAAGTTCGAAAAATTTTGGGACCAAAAAAATTTTGAGCCAAAAAAAAGTTCGAAAAAATTTTGGGACCAAAAAAATTTTGACCTAAAAAAAAAGTTCGAAAAATTTTGGGACCAAAAAAATTTTGACCCAAAAAAAAGTTCGAGAAATTTTGGGACCAAAAAAATTTTGACCCAAAAAAAAGTTCGAAAAATTTTGGGACCAAAAAAATTTTGACCCAAAAAAAAGTTCGAGAAATTTTGGGACCAAAAAAATTTTGACCCCAAAAAAAGTTCGAGAAATTTTGGGACCAAAAAAATTTTGACCCCAAAAAAAGTTCGAAAAATTTTGGGACCAAAAAAATTTTGACCCAAAAAAAAGTTCGAGAAATTTTGGGACCAAAAAAATTTTGACCCAAAAAAAAGTTCGAAAAATTTTGGAACCAAAAAAATTTTGACCCAAAAAAAAGTTCGAGAAATTTTGGGACCAAAAAAATTTTGACCCAAAAAAAAGTTTGAAAAAATTTTGGGACCAAAAAAATTTTGACCCAAAAAAAAGTTCAAAAAATTTTGGGACCAAAAAAATTTTGAGCCAAAAAAAAGTTCGAAAAATTTTGGGACCAAAAAAATTTTGACCCAAAAAAAAGTTCGAAAAATTTTGGGACCAAAAAAATTTTGACCCAAAAAAAAGTTCGAAAAATTTTTGGGACCAAAAAAATTTTGAGCCAAAAAATAGTTCGAAAAATTTTGGGACCAAAAAAATTTTGACCCAAAAAAAAGTTCGAAAAATTTTGGGACCAAAAAAATTTTGACCCAAAAAAAAGTTCGAGAAATTTTGGGACCAACAAAAATTTTGACCCAAAAAAAAGTTCGAAAAATTTTGGGACCAAAAAAAATTTAAGCCAAAAAAAATTTCGAAAAATTTTGGGACCAAAAAAATTTTGACCCAAAAAAAAGTTCGAGAAATTTTGGGACCAAAAAAATTTTGACCCAAAAAAAAGTTCGAAAAATTTTGGGACCAAAAAAATTTTGACCCAAAAAAAAGTTCGAAAAATTTTGGGACCAAAAAAATTTTGACCCAAAAAAAGTTCGAAAAAATTTTGACCCAAAAAAATTTTGAGCCAAAAAAAAGTTCGAAAAATTTTGGGACCAAAAAAATTTTAACCCAAAAAAAAGTTCGAGAAATTTTGGGACCAAAAAAATTTTGAGCCAAAAAAAAGTTCGAAAAATTTTGGGACCAAAAAAATTTTGACCCAAAAAAAGGTCGAGAAATTTTGGGACCAAAAAAAGTTTGAGCCAAAAAAAAGTTTGAAAAAATTTTGGGACCAAAAAAATTTTGACCCAAAAAAAAGTTCGAAAAATTTTGGGACCAAAAAAATTTTGACCCAAAAAAAAGTTCGAAAAAATTTTTGGACCAAAAAAATTTTGAGCCAAAAAAAAAGTTTGAAAAATTTTGGGACCAAAAAAATTTTGACCCAAAAAAAAGTTCGAAAAATTTTGGGACCAAAAAAATTTTGAGCCAAAAAAAAGTTCGAAAAATTTTGGGACCAAAAAAATTTTGAGCCAAAAAAAAGTTCGAAAAATTTTGGGACCAAAAAAATTTTGACCCAAAAAAAAGTTCGAAAAATTTTGGGACCAAAAAATTTTGACCCAAAAAAAAGTTCGAAAAATTTTGGGACCAAAAAAATTTTGACCCAAAAAAAGTTCGAGAAATTTTGGGACCAAAAAAATTTTGACCCAAAAAAAAGTTCGAAAAATTTTGGGACCAAAAAAATTTTGACCCAAAAAAAGTTCGAAAAAATTTTGACCCAAAAAAATTTTGAGCCAAACAAAAGTTCGAAAAATTTTGGGACCAAAAAAATTTTGACCCAAAAAAAAGTTCGAAAGATTTTGGGACCAAAAAAATTTTGACCCAAAAAAAAGTTCGAAAAAATTTTGGGACCAAAAAAATTTTGAGCCAAAAAAACGTTCGAAAAATTTTGGGACCAAAAAAATTTTGACCCAAAAAAAAGTTCGAAAAATTTTGGGACCAAAAAAACTTTGACCCAAAAAAAGGTCTAAAAAATTTTTGGACCAAAAAAATTTTGAGCCAAACAAAAGTTCGAAAAATTTTGGGACCAAAAAAATTTTGACCCAAAAAAAAGTTCGAAAAATTTTGGGACCAAAAAAATTTTGACCCAAAAAAAAAGTTCGAAAAAATTTTGGGACCAAAAAAATTTTGAGCCAAAAAAAAGTTCGAAAAATTTTGGGACCAAAAAAATTTTGACCCAAAAAAAAGTTCGAAAAATTTTGGGACCAAAAAAAATTTGACCCAAAAAAAAGTTCAAAAAATTTTGGGACCAAAAAAATTTTGAGCCAAAAAAAAGTTCGAGAAATTTTGGGACCAAAAAAATTTTGACCCAAAAAATAGTTCGAAAAATTTTGGGACCAAAAAAATTTTGAGCCAAAAAAAAGTTCGAAAAATTTTGGGACCAAAAAAATTTTGACCAAAAAAAATTTGAAAAAATTTGGGACCAAAAAAATTTTGACCCAAAAAAAAGTTCGAAAAATTTTGGGACCAAAAAAATTTTGACCCAAAAAAAAGTTCGAAAAATTTTGGGACCAAAAAAATTTTGACCCAAAAAAATGTTCGAGAAATTTTGGGACCAAAAAAATTTTGACCCAAAAAAAAGTTCGAAAAAATTTTGGGACCAAAAAAATTTTGAGCCAAAAAAAAGTTCGAAAAATTTTGGGACCAAAAAAATTTTGACCCAAAAAAAAGTTCGAAAAATTTTGGGACGAAAAAAATTTTGACCCAAAAAAAAGTTCGAAAAATTTTGGGACCAAAAAATTTTGAGCCAAAAAAAAGTTCGAAAAATTTTGGGACCAAAAAAATTTTGACCCAAAAAAAAGTTCGAGAAATTTTGGGACCAAAAAAATTTTGAGCCAAAAAAAAGTTTGAAAAAATTTTGGGACCAAAAAAATTTTGACCCAAAAAAAAGTTCGAAAAATTTTGGGACCAAAAAAATTTTGACCCAAAAAAAAGTTCGAAAAAATTTTGGGACCAAAAAAATTTTGACCCAAAAAAAAGTTCGAAAAATTTTGGGACCAAAAAAATTTTGACCCAAAAAAAAGTTCGAAAAAATTTTGGGACCAAAAAAATTTTGAGCCAAAAAAAAGTTCGAAAAATTTTGGGACCAAAAAAATTTTGACCCAAAAAAAAGTTCGAAAAAATTTTGGGACCAAAAAAATTTTGAGCCAAAAAAAAAGTTCGAAAAATTTTGGGACCAAAAAAATTTTGACCCAAAAAAAAGTTCGAAAAATTTTGGGACCAAAAAAATTTTGACCCAAAAAAAAGTTCGAAAAATTTTGGGACCAAAAAAATTTTGACCCAAAAAAAAGTTCGAAAAATTTTGGGACCAAAAAAATTTTGACCCAAAAAAAAGTTCGAGAAATTTTGGGACCAAAAAAATTTTGACCCAAAAAAAAGTTCGAAAAATTTTGGGACCAAAAAAATTTTGACCCAAAAAAAGTTCGAAAAAATTTTGACCCAAAAAAATTTTGAGCCAAACAAAAGTTCGAAAAATTTTGGGACCAAAAAAATTTTGACCCAAAAAAAAGTTCGAAAAATTTTGGGACCAAAAAAATTTTGACCCAAAAAAAAGTTCGAAAAAATTTTGGGACCAAAAAAATTTTGAGCCAAAAAAAGGTTTGAAAAATTTTGGGACCAAAAAAATTTTGACCCAAAAAAAGTTCGAAAAATTTTGGGACGAAAAAAATTTTGACCCAAAAAAAAGTTCGAAAAATTTTGGGACCAAAAAAATTTTGAGCCAAAAAAAAGTTCGAAAAATTTTGGGACCAAAAAAATTTTGACCCAAAAAAAAGTTCGAAAAATTTTGGGACCAAAAAAATTTTGACCCAAAAAAAAGTTCGAGAAATTTTGGGACCAAAAAAATTTTGACCCAAAAAAAAGTTCGAAAAATTTTGGGACCAAAAAAATTTTGAGCCAAAAAAAAGTTCGAAAAATTTTGGGACCAAAAAAATTTTGACCCAAAAAAAAGTTCGAAAAATTTTGGGACCAAAAAAATTTTGACCCAAAAAAAAGTTCGAAAAATTTTGGGACCAAAAAAATTTTGACCCAAAAAAAGTTCGAAAAAATTTTGACCCAAAAAAATTTTGAGCCAAACAAAAGTTCGAAAAATTTTGGGACCAAAAAAATTTTGACCCAAAAAAAAGTTCGAAAAATTTTGGGACCAAAAAAATTTTGACCCAAAAAAAAGTTCGAAAAAATTTTGGGACCAAAAAAATTTTGAGCCAAAAAAAAGTTCGAAAAATTTTGGGACCAAAAAAATTTTGACCCAAAAAAAAGTTCGAGAAATTTTGGGACCAAAAAAATTTTGACCCAAAAAAAAGTTCGAGAAATTTTGGGACCAAAAAAATTTAGACCCAAAAAAAAGTTCGAAAAATTTTGGGACCAAAAAAATTTTGACCCAAAAAAAAGTTCGAGAAATTTTGGGACCAAAAAAATTTTGAGCCAAAAAAAAGTTTGAAAAAATTTTGGGACCAAAAAAATTTTGACCCAAAAAAAAGTTCGAAAAATTTTGGGACCAAAAAAATTTTGACCCAAAAAAAAGTTCGAAAAATTTTGGGACCAAAAAAATTTTGACCCCAAAAAAAGTTCGAAAAATTTTGGGACCAAAAAAATTTTGACCCAAAAAAAAGTTCGAGAAATTTTGGGACCAAAAAAATTTTGACCCCAAAAAAAGTTCGAAAAATTTTGGGACCAAAAAAATTTTGACCCAAAAAAAAGTTCGAGAAATTTTGGGACCAAAAAAATTTTGACCCAAAAAAAAGTTCGAGAAATTTTGGGACCAAAAAAATTTTGACCCAAAAAAAAGTTTGAAAAAATTTTGGGACCAAAAAAATTTTGACCCAAAAAAAAGTTCGAAAAATTTTGGGACCAAAAAAATTTTGACCCAAAAAAAAGTTTGAAAAAATTTTGGGACCAAAAAAATTTTGACCCAAATAAAAGTTCGAGAAATTTTGGGACCAAAAAAATTTTGACCCAAAAAATAGTTCGAAATATTTTGGGACCAAAAAAATTTTGAGCCAAAAAAAAGTTCGAAAAATTTTGGGACCAAAAAAATTTTGAGCCAAAAAAAAGTTCGAGAAATTTTGGGACCAAAAAATTTTTGACCCAAAAAAAAGTTCGAAAAATTTTGGGACCAAAAAAAGTTTGAGCCAAAAAAAAGTTCGAAAAATTTTGGGACCAAAAAAATTTTGACCCAAAAAAAAGTTCGAGAAATTTTGGGACCAAAAAAATTTTGACCCAAAAAAAAGTTCGAAAAATTTTGGGACCAAAAAAATTTTGACCCAAAAAAAAGTTCGAGAAATTTTGGGACCAAAAAAATTTTGACCCAAAAAAAAAGTTCGAAAAAATTTTGGGACCAAAAAAATTTTGAGCCAAAAAAAAGTTCGAAAAATTTTGGGACCAAAAAAATTTTGACCCAAAAAAAAGTTCGAAAAATTTTGGGACCAAAAAAAATTTGACCCAAAAAAAAGTTCAAAAAATTTTGGGACCAAAAAAATTTTGAGCCAAAAAAAAGTTCGAGAAATTTTGGGACCAAAAAAATTTTGACCCAAAAAATAGTTCGAAAAATTTTGGGACCAAAAAAATTTTGAGCCAAAAAAAAGTTCGAAAAATTTTGGGACCAAAAAAATTTTGACCAAAAAAAAGTTTGAAAAAATTTGGGACCAAAAAAATTTTGACCCAAAAAAAAGTTCGAAAAATTTTGGGACCAAAAAAATTTTGACCCAAAAAAAGGTCGAGAAATTTTGGGACCAAAAAAATTTTGAGCCAAAAAAAAGTTTGAAAAAATTTTGGGACCAAAAAAATTTTGACCCAAAAAAAAGTTCGAAAAATTTTGGGACCAAAAAAATTTTGACCCAAAAAAAAGTTCGAAAAAATTTTTGGACCAAAAAAATTTTGAGCCAAAAAAAAAGTTTGAAAAATTTTGGGACCAAAAAAATTTTGACCCAAAAAAAAGTTCGAAAAATTTTGGGACCAAAAAAATTTTGAGCCAAAAAAAAGTTCGAAAAATTTTGGGACCAAAAAAATTTTGAGCCAAAAAAAAGTTCGAAAAATTTTGGGACCAAAAAAATTTTGACCCAAAAAAAAGTTCGAAAAATTTTGGGACCAAAAAATTTTGACCCAAAAAAAAGTTCGAAAAATTTTGGGACCAAAAAAATTTTGACCCAAAAAAAGTTCGAGAAATTTTGGGACCAAAAAAATTTTGACCCAAAAAAAAGTTCAAAAAATTTTGGGACCAAAAAAATTTTGACCCAAAAAAAGTTCGAAAAAATTTTGACCCAAAAAAATTTTGAGCCAAACAAAAGTTCGAAAAATTTTGGGACCAAAAAAATTTTGACCCAAAAAAAAGTTCGAAAGATTTTGGGACCAAAAAAATTTTGACCCAAAAAAAAGTTCGAAAAAATTTTGGGACCAAAAAAATTTTGAGCCAAAAAAACGTTCGAAAAATTTTGGGACCAAAAAAATTTTGACCCAAAAAAAAGTTCGAAAAATTTTGGGACCAAAAAAACTTTGACCCAAAAAAAGGTCTAAAAAATTTTTGGACCAAAAAAATTTTGAGCCAAACAAAAGTTCGAAAAATTTTGGGACCAAAAAAATTTTGACCCAAAAAAAAGTTCGAAAAATTTTGGGACCAAAAAAATTTTGACCCAAAAAAAAAGTTCGAAAAAATTTTGGGACCAAAAAAATTTTGAGCCAAAAAAAAGTTCGAAAAATTTTGGGACCCAAAAAATTTTGACCCAAAAACAAGTTCGAAAAATTTTGGGACCAAAAAAAATTTGACCCAAAAAAAAGTTCAAAAAATTTTGGGACCAAAAAAATTTTGAGCCAAAAAAAAGTTCGAGAAATTTTGGGACCAAAAAAATTTTGACCCAAAAAATAGTTCGAAAAATTTTGGGACCAAAAAAATTTTGAGCCAAAAAAAAGTTCGAAAAATTTTGGGACCAAAAAAATTTTGACCAAAAAAAAGTTTGAAAAAATTTGGGACCAAAAAAATTTTGACCCAAAAAAAAGTTCGAAAAATTTTGGGACCAAAAAAATTTTGACCCAAAAAAAGGTCGAGAAATTTTGGGACCAAAAAAATTTTGAGCCAAAAAAAAGTTTGAAAAAATTTTGGGACCAAAAAAATTTTGACCCAAAAAAAAGTTCGAAAAATTTTGGGACCAAAAAAATTTTGACCCAAAAAAAAGTTCGAAAAAATTTTTGGACCAAAAAAATTTTGAGCCAAAAAAAAAGTTTGAAAAATTTTGGGACCAAAAAAATTTTGACCCAAAAAAAAGTTCGAAAAATTTTGGGACCAAAAAAATTTTGAGCCAAAAAAAAGTTCGAAAAATTTTGGGACCAAAAAAATTTTGAGCCAAAAAAAAGTTCGAAAAATTTTGGGACCAAAAAAATTTTGACCCAAAAAAAAGTTCGAAAAATTTTGGGACCAAAAAATTTTGACCCAAAAAAAAGTTCGAAAAATTTTGGGACCAAAAAAATTTTGACCCAAAAAAAGTTCGAGAAATTTTGGGACCAAAAAAATTTTGACCCAAAAAAAAGTTCGAAAAATTTTGGGACCAAAAAAATTTTGACCCAAAAAAAGTTCGAAAAAATTTTGACCCAAAAAAATTTTGAGCCAAACAAAAGTTCGAAAAATTTTGGGACCAAAAAAATTTTGACCCAAAAAAAAGTTCGAAAGATTTTGGGACCAAAAAAATTTTGACCCAAAAAAAAGTTCGAAAAAATTTTGGGACCAAAAAAATTTTGAGCCAAAAAAACGTTCGAAAAATTTTGGGACCAAAAAAATTTTGACCCAAAAAAAAGTTCGAAAAATTTTGGGACCAAAAAAACTTTGACCCAAAAAAAGGTCTAAAAAATTTTTGGACCAAAAAAATTTTGAGCCAAACAAAAGTTCGAAAAATTTTGGGACCAAAAAAATTTTGACCCAAAAAAAAGTTCGAAAAATTTTGGGACCAAAAAAATTTTGACCCAAAAAAAAAGTTCGAAAAAATTTTGGGACCAAAAAAATTTTGAGCCAAAAAAAAGTTCGAAAAATTTTGGGACCAAAAAAATTTTGACCCAAAAAAAAGTTCGAAAAATTTTGGGACCAAAAAAAATTTGACCCAAAAAAAAGTTCAAAAAATTTTGGGACCAAAAAAATTTTGAGCCAAAAAAAAGTTCGAGAAATTTTGGGACCAAAAAAATTTTGACCCAAAAAATAGTTCGAAAAATTTTGGGACCAAAAAAATTTTGAGCCAAAAAAAAGTTCGAAAAATTTTGGGACCAAAAAAATTTTGACCAAAAAAAAGTTTGAAAAAATTTGGGACCAAAAAAATTTTGACCCAAAAAAAAGTTCGAAAAATTTTGGGACCAAAAAAATTTTGACCCAAAAAAAAGTTCGAAAAATTTTGGGACCAAAAAAATTTTGACCCAAAAAAAAGTTCGAGAAATTTTGGGACCAAAAAAATTTTGACCCCAAAAAAAGTTCGAAAAATTTTGGGACCAAAAAAATTTTGACCCAAAAAAAAGTTCGAAAAATTTTGGGACCAAAAAAATTTTGACCCAAAAAAAAGTTCGAAAAATTTTGGGACCAAAAAAATTTTGACCCAAAAAAAAGTTCGAGAAATTTTTGAGACCAAAAAAATTTTGACCCCAAAAAAAGTTCGAAAAATTTTGGGACCAAAAAAATTTTGACCCAAAAAAAAGTTCGAGAAATTTTGGGACCAAAAAAATTTTGACCCAAAAAAAAGTTCGAAAAATTTTGGGACCAAAAAAATTTTGACCCAAAAAAAAGTTCGAGAAATTTTGGGACCAAAAAAATTTTGACCCAAAAAAAAGTTTGAAAAAATTTTGGGACCAAAAAAATTTTGACCCAAAAAAAAGTTTGAAAAATTTTGGGACCAAAAAAATTTTGACCCAAAAAAAAGTTCGAAAAATTTTGGGACCAAAAAAATTTTGACCCAAAAAAAAGTTCAAAAAATTTTGGGACCAAAAATATTTTGACCCAAATAAAAGTTCGAGAAATTTTGGGACCAAAAAAATTTTGACCCAAAAAATAGTTCGAAAAATTTTGGGACCAAAAAAATTTTGACCCAAAAAAAAGTTCGAAAAAATTTTGGGACCAAAAAAATTTTGAGCCAAAAAAAAGTTCGAGAAATTTTGGGACCAAAAAAATTTTGACCCAAAAAATAGTTCGAAAAATTTTGGGACCAAAAAAATTTTGAGCCAAAAAAAAGTTCGAAAAATTTTGGGACCAAAAAAATTTTGACCAAAAAAAAGTTTGAAAAAATTTGGGACCAAAAAAATTTTGACCCAAAAAAAAGTTCGAAAAATTTTGGGACCAAAAAAATTTTGACCCAAAAAAAAGTTCGAAAAATTTTGGGACCAAAAAAATTTTGACCCAAAAAAAAGTTCGAGAAATTTTGGGACCAAAAAAATTTTGACCCCAAAAAAAGTTCGAAAAATTTTGGGACCAAAAAAATTTTGACCCAAAAAAAAGTTCGAAAAATTTTGGGACCAAAAAAATTTTGACCCAAAAAAAAGTTCGAAAAATTTTGGGACCAAAAAAATTTTGACCCAAAAAAAAGTTCGAGAAATTTTTGAGACCAAAAAAATTTTGACCCCAAAAAAAGTTCGAAAAATTTTGGGACCAAAAAAATTTTGACCCAAAAAAAAGTTCGAGAAATTTTGGAACCAAAAAAATTTTGACCCAAAAAAAAGTTCGAAAAATTTTGGGACCAAAAAAATTTTGACCCAAAAAAAAGTTCGAGAAATTTTGGGACCAAAAAAATTTTGACCCAAAAAAAAGTTTGAAAAAATTTTGGGACCAAAAAAATTTTGACCCAAAAAAAAGTTTGAAAAATTTTGGGACCAAAAAAATTTTGACCCAAAAAAAAGTTCGAAAAATTTTGGGACCAAAAAAATTTTGACCCAAAAAAAAGTTCAAAAAATTTTGGGACCAAAAAAATTTTGACCCAAATAAAAGTTCGAGAAATTTTGGGACCAAAAAAATTTTGACCCAAAAAATAGTTCGAAAAATTTTGGGACCAAAAAAATTTTGACCCAAAAAAAAGTTCGAAAAAATTTTGGGACCAAAAAAATTTTGAGCCAAAAAAAAGTTCGAAAAATTTTGGGACCAAAAAAATTTTGACCCAAAAAAAAGTTCGAAAAATTTTGGGACCAAAAAAATTTTGACCCAAAAAAAAGTTCGAAAAATTTTGGGACCAAAAAAATTTTGAGCCAAAAAAAAGTTCGAGAAATTTTGGGACCAAAAAAATTTTGAGCCAAAAAATAGTTCGAAAAATTTTGGGACCAAAAAAAGTTTGAGCCAAAAAAAAGTTCGAAAAATTTTGGGACCAAAAAAATTTTGACCCAAAAAAAGTTCGAGAAATTTTGGGACCAAAAAAATTTTGACCCAAAAAAAAAGTTCGAAAAATTTTGGGACCAAAAAAATTTTGACCCAAAAAAAAGTTCGAAAAAATTTTGGGACCAAAAAAATTTTGAGCCAAAAAAAAGTTCGAAAAATTTTGGGACCAAAAAAATTTTGACCCAAAAAAAAGTTCGAAAAATTTTGGGACCAAAAAAATTTTGACCCAAAAAAAAGGTCGAGAAATTTTGGGACCAAAAAAATTTTGAGCCAAAAAAAAGTTTGAAAAAATTTTGGGACCAAAAAAATTTTGACCCAAAAAAAAGTTCGAAAAATTTTGGGACCAAAAAAATTTTGACCCAAAAAAAAGTTCGAAAAAATTTTGGGACCAAAAAAATTTTGAGCCAAAAAAAAAGTTCGAAAAATTTTGGGACCAAAAAAATTTTGACCCAAAAAAAAGTTCGAAAAATTTTGGGACCAAAAAAATTTTGACCCAAAAAAAAGGTCGAAAAATTTTGGGACCAAAAAAATTTTGACCCAAAAAAAAGTTCGAAAAATTTTGGGACCAAAAAAATTTTGACCCAAAAAAAAGTTCGAAAAATTTTGGGACCAAAAAAATTTTGACCCAAAAAAAGTTCGAGAAATTTTGGGACCAAAAAAATTTTGACCCAAAAAAAAGTTCGAAAAATTTTGGGACCAAAAAAATTTTGACCCAAAAAAAGTTCGAAAAAATTTTGACCCAAAAAAATTTTGAGCCAAACAAAAGTTCGAAAAATTTTGGGACCAAAAAAATTTTGACCCAAAAAAAAGTTCGAAAAATTTTGGGACCAAAACAATTTTGACCCAAAAAAAAGGTCGAGAAATTTTGGGACCAAAAAAATTTTGACCCAAAAAAAAGTTTGAAAAATTTTGGGACCAAAAAAATTTTGACCCAAAAAAAAGTTCGAAAAAATTTTGGGACCAAAAAAATTTTGAGCCAAAAAAAAAGTTCGAAAAATTTTGGGACCAAAAAAATTTTGACCCAAAAAAAAGTTCGAAAAATTTTGGGACCAAAAAAATTTTGACCCAAAAAAAAGTTCGAAAAATTTTGGGACCAAAAAAATTTTGACCCAAAAAAAAGGTCGAAAAATTTTGGGACCAAAAAAATTTTGACCCAAAAAAAAGGTCGAAAAATTTTGGGACCAAAAAAATTTTGACCCAAAAAAAAGTTCGAAAAATTTTGGGACCAAAAAAATTTTGACCCAAAAAAAGTTCGAGAAATTTTGGGACCAAAAAAATTTTGACCCAAAAAAAAGTTCGAAAAATTTTGGGACCAAAAAAATTTTGACCCAAAAAAAGTTCGAAAAAATTTTGACCCAAAAAAATTTTGAGCCAAACAAAAGTTCGAAAAATTTTGGGACCAAAAAAATTTTGACCCAAAAAAAAGTTCGAAAAATTTTGGGACCAAAAAAATTTTGACCCAAAAAAAAGTTCGAAAAAATTTTGGGACCAAAAAAATTTTGAGCCAAAAAAAAGTTCGAAAAATTTTGGGACCAAAAAAATTTTGACCCAAAAAAAAGTTCGAAAAATTTTGGGACGAAAAAAATTTTGACCCAAAAAAAAGTTCGAAAAATTTTGGGACCAAAAAATTTTGAGCCAAAAAAAAGTTCGAAAAATTTTGGGACCAAAAAAATTTTGACCCAAAAAAAAGTTCGAGAAATTTTGGGACCAAAAAAATTTTGAGCCAAAAAAAAGTTTGAAAAAATTTTGGGACCAAAAAAATTTTGACCCAAAAAAAAGTTCGAAAAATTTTGGGACCAAAAAAATTTTGACCCAAAAAAAAGTTCGAAAAAATTTTGGGACCAAAAAAATTTTGACCCAAAAAAAAGTTCGAAAAATTTTGGGACCAAAAAAATTTTGACCCAAAAAAAAGTTCGAAAAAATTTTGGGACCAAAAAAATTTTGAGCCAAAAAAAAGTTCGAAAAATTTTGGAACCAAAAAAATTTTGACCCAAAAAAAAGTTCGAAAAAATTTTGGGACCAAAAAAATTTTGAGCCAAAAAAAAAGTTCGAAAAATTTTGGGACCAAAAAAATTTTGACCCAAAAAAAAGTTCGAAAAATTTTGGGACCAAAAAAATTTTGACCCAAAAAAAAGTTCGAAAAATTTTGGGACCAAAAAAATTTTGACCCAAAAAAAAGTTCGAAAAATTTTGGGACCAAAAAAATTTTGACCCAAAAAAAAGTTCGAGAAATTTTGGGACCAAAAAAATTTTGACCCAAAAAAAAGTTCGAAAAATTTTGGGACCAAAAAAATTTTGACCCAAAAAAAGTTCGAAAAAATTTTGACCCATAAAAATTTTGAGCCAAACAAAAGTTCGAAAAATTTTGGGACCAAAAAAATTTTGACCCAAAAAAAAGTTCGAAAAATTTTGGGACCAAAAAAATTTTGACCCAAAAAAAAGTTCGAAAAAATTTTGGGACCAAAAAAATTTTGAGCCAAAAAAAGGTTTGAAAAATTTTGGGACCAAAAAAATTTTGACCCAAAAAAAGTTCGAAAAATTTTGGGACGAAAAAAATTTTGACCCAAAAAAAAGTTCGAAAAATTTTGGGACCAAAAAAATTTTGAGCCAAAAAAAAGTTCGAAAAATTTTGGGACCAAAAAAATTTTGACCCAAAAAAAAGTTCGAAAAATTTTGGGACCAAAAAAATTTTGACCCAAAAAAAAGTTCGAGAAATTTTGGGACCAAAAAAATTTTGACCCAAAAAAAAGTTCGAAAAATTTTGGGACCAAAAAAATTTTGAGCCAAAAAAAAGTTCGAAAAATTTTGGGACCAAAAAAATTTTGACCCAAAAAAAAGTTCGAAAAATTTTGGGACCAAAAAAATTTTGACCCAAAAAAAAGTTCGAAAAATTTTGGGACCAAAAAAATTTTGACCCAAAAAAAGTTCGAAAAAATTTTGACCCAAAAAAATTTTGAGCCAAACAAAAGTTCGAAAAATTTTGGGACCAAAAAAATTTTGACCCAAAAAAAAGTTCGAAAAATTTTGGGACCAAAAAAATTTTGACCCAAAAAAAAGTTCGAAAAAATTTTGGGACCAAAAAAATTTTGAGCCAAAAAAAAGTTCGAAAAATTTTGGGACCAAAAAAATTTTGACCCAAAAAAAGTTCGAAAAATTTTGGGACGAAAAAAATTTTGACCCAAAAAAAAGTTCGAAAAATTTTGGGACCAAAAAAATTTTGACCCAAAAAAAAGTTCGAGAAATTTTGGGACCAAAAAAATTTTGACCCAAAAAAAAGTTCGAGAAATTTTGGGACCAAAAAAATTTAGACCCAAAAAAAAGTTCGAAAAATTTTGGGACCAAAAAAATTTTGACCCAAAAAAAAGTTCGAGAAATTTTGGGACCAAAAAAATTTTGAGCCAAAAAAAAGTTTGAAAAAATTTTGGGACCAAAAAAATTTTGACCCAAAAAAAAGTTCGAAAAATTTTGGGACCAAAAAAATTTTGACCCAAAAAAAAGTTCGAAAAATTTTGGGACCAAAAAAATTTTGACCCCAAAAAAAGTTCGAAAAATTTTGGGACCAAAAAAATTTTGACCCAAAAAAAAGTTCGAGAAATTTTGGGACCAAAAAAATTTTGACCCCAAAAAAAGTTCGAAAAATTTTGGGACCAAAAAAATTTTGACCCAAAAAAAAGTTCGAGAAATTTTGGGACCAAAAAAATTTTGACCCAAAAAAAAGTTCGAGAAATTTTGGGACCAAAAAAATTTTGACCCAAAAAAAAGTTTGAAAAAATTTTGGGACCAAAAAAATTTTGACCCAAAAAAAAGTTCGAAAAATTTTGGGACCAAAAAAATTTTGACCCAAAAAAAAGTTTGAAAAAATTTTGGGACCAAAAAAATTTTGACCCAAATAAAAGTTCGAGAAATTTTGGGACCAAAAAAATTTTGACCCAAAAAATAGTTCGAAAAATTTTGGGACCAAAAAAATTTTGAGCCAAAAAAAAGTTCGAAAAATTTTGGGACCAAAAAAATTTTGAGCCAAAAAAAAGTTCGAGAAATTTTGGGACCAAAAAATTTTTGACCCAAAAAAAAGTTCGAAAAATTTTGGGACCAAAAAAAGTTTGAGCCAAAAAAAAGTTCGAAAAATTTTGGGACCAAAAAAATTTTGACCCAAAAAAAAGTTCGAGAAATTTTGGGACCAAAAAAATTTTGACCCAAAAAAAAGTTCGAAAAATTTTGGGACCAAAAAAATTTTGACCCAAAAAAAAGTTCGAGAAATTTTGGGACCAAAAAAATTTTGACCCAAAAAAAAGTTTGAAAAAATTTTGGGACCAAAAAAATTTTGACAAAAAAAAAAGTTCGAAAAATTTTGGGACCAAAAAAATTTTGACCCAAAAAAAAGTTCGAAAAAATTTTGGGACCAAAAAAATTTTGACCCAAAAAAAAGGTCGAAAAATTTTGGGACCAAAAAAATTTTGACCCAAAAAAAAGTTCGAGAAATTTTGGGACCAAAAAAATTTTGACCCAAAAAATAGTTCGAAAAATTTTGGGACCAAAAAAATTTGGAGCCAAAAAAAAGTTCGAAAAATTTTGGGACCAAAAAAATTTTGACCCAAAAAAAAGTTCGAAAAATTTTGGGACCAAAAAAATTTTGACCCAAAAAAAAGTTCGAGAAATTTTGGGACCAAAAAAATTTTGACCCAAAAAAAAGTTCGAAAAATTTTGGGACCAAAAAAATTTTGAGCCAAAAAAAAGTTCGAAAAATTTTGGGACCAAAAAAATTTTGACCCAAAAAAAAGTTCGAAAAATTTTGGGACCAAAAAAATTTTGACCCAAAAAAAAGTTCGAAAAATTTTGGGACCAAAAAAATTTTGACCCAAAAAAAGTTCGAAAAAATTTTGACCCAAAAAAATTTTGAGCCAAACAAAAGTTCGAAAAATTTTGGGACCAAAAAAATTTTGACCCAAAAAAAAGTTCGAAAAATTTTGGGACCAAAAAAATTTTGACCCAAAAAAAAGTTCGAAAAAATTTTGGGACCAAAAAAATTTTGAGCCAAAAAAAAGTTCGAAAAATTTTGGGACCAAAAAAATTTTGACCCAAAAAAAGTTCGAAAAATTTTGGGACGAAAAAAATTTTGACCCAAAAAAAAGTTCGAAAAATTTTGGGACCAAAAAAATTTTGACCCAAAAAAAAGTTCGAGAAATTTTGGGACCAAAAAAATTTTGACCCAAAAAAAAGTTCGAGAAATTTTGGGACCAAAAAAATTTAGACCCAAAAAAAAGTTCGAAAAATTTTGGGACCAAAAAAATTTTGACCCAAAAAAAAGTTCGAGAAATTTTGGGACCAAAAAAATTTTGAGCCAAAAAAAAGTTTGAAAAAATTTTGGGACCAAAAAAATTTTGACCCAAAAAAAAGTTCGAAAAATTTTGGGACCAAAAAAATTTTGACCCAAAAAAAAGTTCGAAAAATTTTGGGACCAAAAAAATTTTGACCCCAAAAAAAGTTCGAAAAATTTTGGGACCAAAAAAATTTTGACCCAAAAAAAAGTTCGAGAAATTTTGGGACCAAAAAAATTTTGACCCCAAAAAAAGTTCGAAAAATTTTGGGACCAAAAAAATTTTGACCCAAAAAAAAGTTCGAGAAATTTTGGGACCAAAAAAATTTTGACCCAAAAAAAAGTTCGAGAAATTTTGGGACCAAAAAAATTTTGACCCAAAAAAAAGTTTGAAAAAATTTTGGGACCAAAAAAATTTTGACCCAAAAAAAAGTTCGAAAAATTTTGGGACCAAAAAAATTTTGACCCAAAAAAAAGTTTGAAAAAATTTTGGGACCAAAAAAATTTTGACCCAAAAAAAAGTTCGAGAAATTTTGGGACCAAAAAAATTTTGACCCAAAAAAAAGTTCGAAAAATTTTGGGACCAAAAAAATTTTGAGCCAAAAAAAAGTTCGAAAAATTTTGGGACCAAAAAAATTTTGACCCAAAAAAAAAGTTCGAAAAATTTTGGGACCAAAAAAATTTTGACCCAAAAAAAAGTTCGAAAAATTTTGGGACCAAAAAAATTTTGACCCAAAAAAAGTTCGAAAAAATTTTGACCCAAAAAAATTTTGAGCCAAACAAAAGTTCGAAAAATTTTGGGACCAAAAAAATTTTGACCCAAAAAAAAGTTCGAAAAATTTTGGGACCAAAAAAATTTTGACCCAAAAAAAAGTTCGAAAAAATTTTGGGACCAAAAAAATTTTGAGCCAAAAAAAAGTTCGAAAAATTTTGGGACCAAAAAAATTTTGACCCAAAAAAAGTTCGAAAAATTTTGGGACGAAAAAAATTTTGACCCAAAAAAAAGTTCGAAAAATTTTGGGACCAAAAAAATTTTGACCCAAAAAAAAGTTCGAGAAATTTTGGGACCAAAAAAATTTTGACCCAAAAAAAAGTTCGAGAAATTTTGGGACCAAAAAAATTTAGACCCAAAAAAAAGTTCGAAAAATTTTGGGACCAAAAAAATTTTGACCCAAAAAAAAGTTCGAGAAATTTTGGGACCAAAAAAATTTTGAGCCAAAAAAAAGTTTGAAAAAATTTTGGGACCAAAAAAATTTTGACCCAAAAAAAAGTTCGAAAAATTTTGGGACCAAAAAAATTTTGACCCAAAAAAAAGTTCGAAAAATTTTGGGACCAAAAAAATTTTGACCCCAAAAAAAGTTCGAAAAATTTTGGGACCAAAAAAATTTTGACCCAAAAAAAAGTTCGAGAAATTTTGGGACCAAAAAAATTTTGACCCCAAAAAAAGTTCGAAAAATTTTGGGACCAAAAAAATTTTGACCCAAAAAAAAGGTCGAGAAATTTTGGGACCAAAAAAATTTTGACCCAAAAAAAAGTTCGAGAAATTTTGGGACCAAAAAAATTTTGACCCAAAAAAAAGTTTGAAAAAATTTTGGGACCAAAAAAATTTTGACCCAAAAAAAAGTTCGAAAAATTTTGGGACCAAAAAAATTTTGACCCAAAAAAAAGTTTGAAAAAATTTTGGGACCAAAAAAATTTTGACCCAAATAAAAGTTCGAGAAATTTTGGGACCAAAAAAATTTTGACCCAAAAAATAGTTCGAAAAATTTTGGGACCAAAAAAATTTTGAGCCAAAAAAAAGTTCGAAAAATTTTGGGACCAAAAAAATTTTGAGCCAAAAAAAAGTTCGAGAAATTTTGGGACCAAAAAATTTTTGACCCAAAAAAAAGTTCGAAAAATTTTGGGACCAAAAAAAGTTTGAGCCAAAAAAAAGTTCGAAAAATTTTGGGACCAAAAAAATTTTGACCCAAAAAAAAGTTCGAGAAATTTTGGGACCAAAAAAATTTTGACCCAAAAAAAAGTTCGAAAAATTTTGGGACCAAAAAAATTTTGACCCAAAAAAAAGTTCGAGAAATTTTGGGACCAAAAAAATTTTGACCCAAAAAAAAGTTTGAAAAAATTTTGGGACCAAAAAAATTTTGACAAAAAAAAAAGTTCGAAAAATTTTGGGACCAAAAAAATTTTGACCCAAAAAAAAGTTCGAAAAAATTTTGGGACCAAAAAAATTTTGACCCAAAAAAAAGGTCGAAAAATTTTGGGACCAAAAAAATTTTGACCCAAAAAAAAGTTCGAGAAATTTTGGGACCAAAAAAATTTTGACCCAAAAAATAGTTCGAAAAATTTTGGGACCAAAAAAATTTGGAGCCAAAAAAAAGTTCGAAAAATTTTGGGACCAAAAAAATTTTGAGCCAAAAAAAAGTTCGAAAAATTTTGGGACCAAAAAAATTTTGAGCCAATAAAAAGTTCGAAAAATTTTGGGACCAAAAAAATTTTGACCCAAAAAAAAAGTTCGAGAAATTTTGGGACCAAAAAAATTTTGAGGCAACAAAAAGTTTGAAAAAATTTTGGGACCAAAAAAATTTTGACCAAAAAAAAGTTCGAAAAATTTTGGGACCAAAAAAATTTTGACCCAAAAAAAGTTCGAGAAATTTTGGGACCAAAAAAATTTTGACCCAAAAAAAAAGTTCGAAAAATTTTGGGACCAAAAAAATTTTGACCCAAAAAAAAGTTCGAAAAAATTTTGGGACCAAAAAAATTTTGAGCCAAAAAAAAGTTCGAAAAATTTTGGGACCAAAAAAATTTTGACCCAAAAAAAAGTTCGAAAAATTTTGGGACCAAAAAAATTTTGACCCAAAAAAAAGGTCGAGAAATTTTGGGACCAAAAAAATTTTGAGCCAAAAAAAAGTTTGAAAAAATTTTGGGACCAAAAAAATTTTGACCCAAAAAAAAGTTCGAAAAAATTTTGGGACCAAAAAAATTTTGAGCCAAAAAAAAAGTTCGAAAAATTTTGGGACCAAAAAAATTTTGACCCAAAAAAAAGTTCGAAAAATTTTGGGACCAAAAAAATTTTGACCCAAAAAAAAGGTCGAGAAATTTTGGGACCAAAAAAATTTTGACCCAAAAAAAAGTTCGAGAAATTTTGGGACCAAAAAATTTTTGACCCAAAAAAAAGTTCGAAAAATTTTGGGACCAAAAAAAGTTTGAGCCAAAAAAAAGTTCGAAAAATTTTGGGACCAAAAAAATTTTGACCCAAAAAAAAGTTCGAGAAATTTTGGGACCAAAAAAATTTTGACCCAAAAAAAAGTTCGAAAAATTTTGGGACCAAAAAAATTTTGACCCAAAAAAAAGTTCGAGAAATTTTGGGACCAAAAAAATTTTGACCCAAAAAAAAGTTTGAAAAAATTTTGGGACCAAAAAAATTTTGACAAAAAAAAAAGTTCGAAAAATTTTGGGACCAAAAAAATTTTGACCCAAAAAAAAGTTCGAAAAAATTTTGGGACCAAAAAAATTTTGACCCAAAAAAAAGGTCGAAAAATTTTGGGACCAAAAAAATTTTGACCCAAAAAAAAGTTCGAGAAATTTTGGGACCAAAAAAATTTTGACCCAAAAAATAGTTCGAAAAATTTTGGGACCAAAAAAATTTGGAGCCAAAAAAAAGTTCGAAAAATTTTGGGACCAAAAAAATTTTGAGCCAAAAAAAAGTTCGAAAAATTTTGGGACCAAAAAAATTTTGAGCCAATAAAAAGTTCGAAGAATTTTGGGACCAAAAAAATTTTGACCCAAAAAAAAAGTTCGAGAAATTTTGGGACCAAAAAAATTTTGAGGCAACAAAAAGTTTGAAAAAATTTTGGGACCAAAAAAATTTTGACCAAAAAAAAGTTCGAAAAATTTTGGGACCAAAAAAATTTTGACCCAAAAAAAGTTCGAGAAATTTTGGGACCAAAAAAATTTTGACCCAAAAAAAAAGTTCGAAAAATTTTGGGACCAAAAAAATTTTGACCCAAAAAAAAGTTCGAAAAAATTTTGGGACCAAAAAAATTTTGAGCCAAAAAAAAGTTCGAAAAATTTTGGGACCAAAAAAATTTTGACCCAAAAAAAAGTTCGAAAAATTTTGGGACCAAAAAAATTTTGACCCAAAAAAAAGGTCGAGAAATTTTGGGACCAAAAAAATTTTGAGCCAAAAAAAAGTTTGAAAAAATTTTGGGACCAAAAAAATTTTGACCCAAAAAAAAGTTCGAAAAATTTTGGGACCAAAAAAATTTTGACCCAAAAAAAAGTTCGAAAAAATTTTGGGACCAAAAAAATTTTGAGCCAAAAAAAAAGTTCGAAAAATTTTGGGACCAAAAAAATTTTGACCCAAAAAAAAGTTCGAAAAATTTTGGGACCAAAAAAATTTTGACCGAAAAAAAAGGTCGAAAAATTTTGGGACCAAAAAAATTTTGACCCAAAAAAAAGTTCGAAAAATTTTGGGACCAAAAAAATTTTGACCCAAAAAAAAGTTCGAAAATTTTGGGACCAAAAAAATTTTGACCCAAAAAAAGTTCGAGAAATTTTGGGACCAAAAAAATTTTGACCCAAAAAAAAGTTCGAAAAATTTTGGGACCAAAAAAATTTTGACCCAAAAAAAGTTCGAAAAAATTTTGACCCAAAAAAATTTTGAGCCAAACAAAAGTTCGAAAAATTTTGGGACCAAAAAAATTTTGACCCAAAAAAAAGTTCGAAAAATTTTGGGACCAAAAAAATTTTGACCCAAAAAAAAGGTCGAGAAATTTTGGGACCAAAAAAATTTTGAGCCAAAAAAAAGTTTGAAAAAATTTTGGGACCAAAAAAATTTTGACCCAAAAAAAAGTTCGAAAAATTTTGGGACCAAAAAAATTTTGACCCAAAAAAAAGTTCGAAAAAATTTTGGGACCAAAAAAATTTTGAGCCAAAAAAAAAGTTCGAAAAATTTTGGGACCAAAAAAATTTTGACCCAAAAAAAAGTTCGAAAAATTTTGGGACCAAAAAAATTTTGACCCAAAAAAAAGTTCGAAAAATTTTGGGACCAAAAAAATTTTGACCCAAAAAAAAGGTCGTAAAATTTTGGGACCAAAAAAATTTTGACCCAAAAAAAAGTTCGAAAAATTTTGGGACCAAAAAAATTTTGACCCAAAAAAAAGTTCGAAAAATTTTGGGACCAAAAAAATTTTGACCCAAAAAAAGTTCGAGAAATTTTGGGACCAAAAAAATTTTGACCCAAAAAAAAGTTCGAAAAATTTTGGGACCAAAAAAATTTTGACCCAAAAAAAGTTCGAAAAAATTTTGACCCAAAAAAATTTTGAGCCAAACAAAAGTTCGAAAAATTTTGGGACCAAAAAAATTTTGACCCAAAAAAAAGTTCGAAAAATTTTGGGACCAAAAAAATTTTGACCCAAAAAAAAGTTCGAAAAAATTTTGGGACCAAAAAAATTTTGAGCCAAAAAAAAGTTCGAAAAATTTTGGGACCAAAAAAATTTTGACCCAAAAAAAAGTTCGAAAAATTTTGGGACGAAAAAAATTTTGACCCAAAAAAAAGTTCGAAAAATTTTGGGACCAAAAAATTTTGACCCAAAAAAAAGTTCGAAAAATTTTGGGACCAAAAAAATTTTGACCCAAAAAAAAGTTCGAGAAATTTTGGGACCAAAAAAATTTTGACCCAAAAAAAAGTTCGAAAAATTTTGGGACCAAAAAAATTTTGAGCCAAAAAAAAGTTTGAAAAAATTTTGGGACCAAAAAAATTTTGACCCAAAAAAAGTTCGAAAAATTTTGGGACCAAAAAAATTTTGACCCAAAAAAAAGTTCGAAAAAATTTTGGGACCAAAAAAATTTTGACCCAAAAAAAAAGTTCGAAAAATTTTGGGACCAAAAAAATTTTGACCCAAAAAAAAGTTCGAAAAATTTTGGGACCAAAAAAATTTTGACCCAAAAAAAAGTTCGAAAAATTTTGGGACCAAAAAAATTTTGACCCAAAAAAAAGTTCGAAAAATTTTGGGACCAAAAAAATTTTGACCCAAAAAAAGTTCGAGAAATTTTGGGACCAAAAAAATTTTGACCCAAAAAAAAGTTCGAAAAATTTTGGGACCAAAAAAATTTTGACCCAAAAAAAGTTCGAAAAAATTTTGACCCAAAAAAATTTTGAGCCAAACAAAAGTTCGAAAAATTTTGGGACCAAAAAAATTTTGACCCAAAAAAAAGTTCGAAAAATTTTGGGACCAAAAAAATTTTGACCCAAAAAAAAGTTCGAAAAAATTTTGGGACCAAAAAAATTTTGAGCCAAAAAAAAGTTCGAAAAATTTTGGGACCAAAAAAATTTTGACCCAAAAAAAGTTCGAAAAATTTTGGGACGAAAAAAATTTTGACCCAAAAAAAAGTTCGAAAAATTTTGGGACCAAAAAAATTTTGACCCAAAAAAAAGTTCGAGAAATTTTGGGACCAAAAAAATTTTGACCCAAAAAAAAGTTCGAGAAATTTTGGGACCAAAAAAATTTAGACCCAAAAAAAAGTTTGAAAAAATTTTGGGACCAAAAAAATTTTGACCCAAAAAAAAGTTCGAAAAATTTTGGGACCAAAAAAATTTTGACCCAAAAAAAAGTTCGAAAAATTTTGGGACCAAAAAAATTTTGACCCCAAAAAAAGTTCGAAAAATTTTGGGACCAAAAAAATTTTGACCCAAAAAAAAGTTCGAGAAATTTTGGGACCAAAAAAATTTTGACCCCAAAAAAAGTTCGAAAAATTTTGGGACCAAAAAAATTTTGACCCAAAAAAAAGTTCGAGAAATTTTGGGACCAAAAAAATTTTGACCCAAAAAAAAGTTCGAGAAATTTTGGGACCAAAAAAATTTTGACCCAAAAAAAAGTTTGAAAAAATTTTGGGACCAAAAAAATTTTGACCCAAAAAAAAGTTCGAAAAATTTTGGGACCAAAAAAATTTTGACCCAAAAAAAAGTTTGAAAAAATTTTGGGACCAAAAAAATTTTGACCCAAATAAAAGTTCGAGAAATTTTGGGACCAAAAAAATTTTGACCCAAAAAATAGTTCGAAAAATTTTGGGACCAAAAAAATTTTGAGCCAAAAAAAAGTTCGAAAAATTTTGGGACCAAAAAAATTTTGACCCAAAAAAAAGTTCGAGAAATTTTGGGACCAAAAAATTTTTGACCCAAAAAAAAGTTCGAAAAATTTTGGGACCAAAAAAAGTTTGAGCCAAAAAAAAGTTCGAAAAATTTTGGGACCAAAAAAATTTTGACCCAAAAAAAAGTTCGAGAAATTTTGGGACCAAAAAAATTTTGACCCAAAAAAAAGTTCGAAAAATTTTGGGACCAAAAAAATTTTGACCCAAAAAAAAGTTCGAGAAATTTTGGGACCAAAAAAATTTTGACCCAAAAAAAAGTTTGAAAAAATTTTGGGACCAAAAAAATTTTGACAAAAAAAAAAGTTCGAAAAATTTTGGGACCAAAAAAATTTTGACCCAAAAAAAAGTTCGAAAAAATTTTGGGACCAAAAAAATTTTGACCCAAAAAAAAGGTCGAAAAATTTTGGGACCAAAAAAATTTTGACCCAAAAAAAAGTTCGAGAAATTTTGGGACCAAAAAAATTTTGACCCAAAAAATAGTTCGAAAAATTTTGGGACCAAAAAAATTTGGAGCCAAAAAAAAGTTCGAAAAATTTTGGGACCAAAAAAATTTTGAGCCAAAAAAAAGTTCGAAAAATTTTGGGACCAAAAAAATTTTGAGCCAATAAAAAGTTCGAAAAATTTTGGGACCAAAAAAATTTTGACCCAAAAAAAAAGTTAGAGAAATTTTGGGACCAAAAAAATTTTGAGGCAACAAAAAGTTTGAAAAAATTTTGGGACCAAAAAAATTTTGACCAAAAAAAAGTTCGAAAAATTTTGGGACCAAAAAAATTTTGACCCAAAAAAAGTTCGAGAAATTTTGGGACCAAAAAAATTTTGACCCAAAAAAAAAGTTCGAAAAATTTTGGGACCAAAAAAATTTTGACCCAAAAAAAAGTTCGAAAAAATTTTGGGACCAAAAAAATTTTGAGCCAAAAAAAAGTTCGAAAAATTTTGGGACCAAAAAAATTTTGACCCAAAAAAAAGTTCGAAAAATTTTGGGACCAAAAAAATTTTGACCCAAAAAAAAGGTCGAGAAATTTTGGGACCAAAAAAATTTTGAGCCAAAAAAAAGTTTGAAAAAATTTTGGGACCAAAAAAATTTTGACCCAAAAAAAAGTTCGAAAAATTTTGGGACCAAAAAAATTTTGACCCAAAAAAAAGTTCGAAAAAATTTTGGGACCAAAAAAATTTTGAGCCAAAAAAAAAGTTCGAAAAATTTTGGGACCAAAAAAATTTTGACCCAAAAAAAAGTTCGAAAAATTTTGGGACCAAAAAAATTTTGACCCAAAAAAAAGGTCGAAAAATTTTGGGACCAAAAAAATTTTGACCCAAAAAAAAGTTCGAAAAATTTTGGGACCAAAAAAATTTTGACCCAAAAAAAAGTTCGAAAAATTTTGGGACCAAAAAAATTTTGACCCAAAAAAAGTTCGAGAAATTTTGGGACCAAAAAAATTTTGACCCAAAAAAAAGTTCGAAAAATTTTGGGACCAAAAAAATTTTGACCCAAAAAAAGTTCGAAAAAATTTTGACCCAAAAAAATTTTGAGCCAAACAAAAGTTCGAAAAATTTTGGGACCAAAAAAATTTTGACCCAAAAAAAAGTTCGAAAAATTTTGGGACCAAAAAAATTTTGACCCAA
Organism: Astyanax mexicanus; assembly: GCF_023375975.1. NCBI lineage: Eukaryota > Metazoa > Chordata > Actinopteri > Characiformes > Acestrorhamphidae > Astyanax > Astyanax mexicanus. The sequence goes on from NC_064410.1 coordinate 25,165,866, forward strand.
AAAAAAGGTCGAGAAATTTTGGGACCAAAAAAATTTTGAGCCAAAAAAAAGTTTGAAAAAATTTTGGGACCAAAAAAATTTTGACCCAAAAAAAAGTTCGAAAAATTTTGGGACCAAAAAAATTTTGACCCAAAAAAAAGTTCGAAAAAATTTTGGGACCAAAAAAATTTTGAGCCAAAAAAAAAGTTCGAAAAATTTTGGGACCAAAAAAATTTTGACCCAAAAAAAAGTTCGAAAAATTTTGGGACCAAAAAAATTTTGACCCAAAAAAAAGTTCGAAAAATTTTGGGACCAAAAAAATTTTGACCGAAAAAAAAGGTCGAAAAATTTTGGGACCAAAAAATTTTGACCCAAAAAAAAGTTCGAAAAATTTTGGGACCAAAAAAATTTTGACCCAAAAAAAAGTTCGAAAAATTTTGGGACCAAAAAAATTTTGACCCAAAAAAAGTTCGAGAAATTTTGGGACCAAAAAAATTTTGAGGCAACAAAAAGTTTGAAAAAATTTTGGGACCAAAAAAATTTTGACCAAAAAAAAGTTCGAAAAATTTTGGGACCAAAAAAATTTTGACCCAAAAAAAGTTCGAGAAATTTTGGGACCAAAAAAATTTTGACCCAAAAAAAAAGTTCGAAAAATTTTGGGACCAAAAAAATTTTGACCCAAAAAAAAGTTCGAAAAAATTTTGGGACCAAAAAAATTTTGAGCCAAAAAAAAGTTCGAAAAATTTTGGGACCAAAAAAATTTTGACCCAAAAAAAAGTTCGAAAAATTTTGGGACCAAAAAAATTTTGACCCAAAAAAAAGGTCGAGAAATTTTGGGACCAAAAAAATTTTGAGCCAAAAAAAAGTTTGAAAAAATTTTGGGACCAAAAAAATTTTGACCCAAAAAAAAGTTCGAAAAATTTTGGGACCAAAAAAATTTTGACCCAAAAAAAAGTTCGAAAAAATTTTGGGACCAAAAAAATTTTGAGCCAAAAAAAAAGTTCGAAAAATTTTGGGACCAAAAAAATTTTGACCCAAAAAAAAGTTCGAAAAATTTTGGGACCAAAAAAATTTTGACCGAAAAAAAAGGTCGAAAAATTTTGGGACCAAAAAAATTTTGACCCAAAAAAAAGTTCGAAAAATTTTGGGACCAAAAAAATTTTGACCCAAAAAAAAGTTCGAAAATTTTGGGACCAAAAAAATTTTGACCCAAAAAAAGTTCGAGAAATTTTGGGACCAAAAAAATTTTGACCCAAAAAAAAGTTCGAAAAATTTTGGGACCAAAAAAATTTTGACCCAAAAAAAGTTCGAAAAAATTTTGACCCAAAAAAATTTTGAGCCAAACAAAAGTTCGAAAAATTTTGGGACCAAAAAAATTTTGACCCAAAAAAAAGTTCGAAAAATTTTGGGACCAAAAAAATTTTGACCCAAAAAAAAGGTCGAGAAATTTTGGGACCAAAAAAATTTTGAGCCAAAAAAAAGTTTGAAAAAATTTTGGGACCAAAAAAATTTTGACCCAAAAAAAAGTTCGAAAAATTTTGGGACCAAAAAAATTTTGACCCAAAAAAAAGTTCGAAAAAATTTTGGGACCAAAAAAATTTTGAGCCAAAAAAAAAGTTCGAAAAATTTTGGGACCAAAAAAATTTTGACCCAAAAAAAAGTTCGAAAAATTTTGGGACCAAAAAAATTTTGACCCAAAAAAAAGTTCGAAAAATTTTGGGACCAAAAAAATTTTGACCCAAAAAAAAGGTCGTAAAATTTTGGGACCAAAAAAATTTTGACCCAAAAAAAAGTTCGAAAAATTTTGGGACCAAAAAAATTTTGACCCAAAAAAAAGTTCGAAAAATTTTGGGACCAAAAAAATTTTGACCCAAAAAAAGTTCGAGAAATTTTGGGACCAAAAAAATTTTGACCCAAAAAAAAGTTCGAAAAATTTTGGGACCAAAAAAATTTTGACCCAAAAAAAGTTCGAAAAAATTTTGACCCAAAAAAATTTTGAGCCAAACAAAAGTTCGAAAAATTTTGGGACCAAAAAAATTTTGACCCAAAAAAAAGTTCGAAAAATTTTGGGACCAAAAAAATTTTGACCCAAAAAAAAGTTCGAAAAAATTTTGGGACCAAAAAAATTTTGAGCCAAAAAAAAGTTCGAAAAATTTTGGGACCAAAAAAATTTTGACCCAAAAAAAAGTTCGAAAAATTTTGGGACGAAAAAAATTTTGACCCAAAAAAAAGTTCGAAAAATTTTGGGACCAAAAAATTTTGACCCAAAAAAAAGTTCGAAAAATTTTGGGACCAAAAAAATTTTGACCCAAAAAAAAGTTCGAGAAATTTTGGGACCAAAAAAATTTTGACCCAAAAAAAAGTTCGAAAAATTTTGGGACCAAAAAAATTTTGAGCCAAAAAAAAGTTTGAAAAAATTTTGGGACCAAAAAAATTTTGACCCAAAAAAAGTTCGAAAAATTTTGGGACCAAAAAAATTTTGACCCAAAAAAAAGTTCGAAAAAATTTTGGGACCAAAAAAATTTTGACCCAAAAAAAAAGTTCGAAAAATTTTGGGACCAAAAAAATTTTGACCCAAAAAAAAGTTCGAAAAATTTTGGGACCAAAAAAATTTTGACCCAAAAAAAAGTTCGAAAAATTTTGGGACCAAAAAAATTTTGACCCAAAAAAAAGTTCGAAAAATTTTGGGACCAAAAAAATTTTGACCCAAAGAAAGTTCGAGAAATTTTGGGACCAAAAAAATTTTGACCCAAAAAAAAGTTCGAAAAATTTTGGGACCAAAAAAATTTTGACCCAAAAAAAGTTCGAAAAAATTTTGACCCAAAAAAATTTTGAGCCAAACAAAAGTTCGAAAAATTTTGGGACCAAAAAAATTTTGACCCAAAAAAAAGTTCGAAAAATTTTGGGACCAAAAAAATTTTGACCCAAAAAAAAGTTCGAAAAAATTTTGGGACCAAAAAAATTTTGAGCCAAAAAAAAGTTCGAAAAATTTTGGGACCAAAAAAATTTTGACCCAAAAAAAGTTCGAAAAATTTTGGGACGAAAAAAATTTTGACCCAAAAAAAAGTTCGAAAAATTTTGGGACCAAAAAAATTTTGACCCAAAAAAAAGTTCGAGAAATTTTGGGACCAAAAAAATTTTGACCCAAAAAAAAGTTCGAGAAATTTTGGGACCAAAAAAATTTAGACCCAAAAAAAAGTTTGAAAAAATTTTGGGACCAAAAAAATTTTGACCCAAAAAAAAGTTCGAAAAATTTTGGGACCAAAAAAATTTTGACCCAAAAAAAAGTTCGAAAAATTTTGGGACCAAAAAAATTTTGACCCCAAAAAAAGTTCGAAAAATTTTGGGACCAAAAAAATTTTGACCCAAAAAAAAGTTCGAGAAATTTTGGGACCAAAAAAATTTTGACCCCAAAAAAAGTTCGAAAAATTTTGGGACCAAAAAAATTTTGACCCAAAAAAAAGTTCGAGAAATTTTGGGACCAAAAAAATTTTGACCCAAAAAAAAGTTCGAGAAATTTTGGGACCAAAAAAATTTTGACCCAAAAAAAAGTTTGAAAAAATTTTGGGACCAAAAAAATTTTGACCCAAAAAAAAGTTCGAAAAATTTTGGGACCAAAAAAATTTTGACCCAAAAAAAAGTTTGAAAAAATTTTGGGACCAAAAAAATTTTGACCCAAATAAAAGTTCGAGAAATTTTGGGACCAAAAAAATTTTGACCCAAAAAATAGTTCGAAAAATTTTGGGACCAAAAAAATTTTGAGCCAAAAAAAAGTTCGAAAAATTTTGGGACCAAAAAAATTTTGACCCAAAAAAAAGTTCGAGAAATTTTGGGACCAAAAAATTTTTGACCCAAAAAAAAGTTCGAAAAATTTTGGGACCAAAAAAAGTTTGAGCCAAAAAAAAGTTCGAAAAATTTTGGGACCAAAAAAATTTTGACCCAAAAAAAAGTTCGAGAAATTTTGGGACCAAAAAAATTTTGACCCAAAAAAAAGTTCGAAAAATTTTGGGACCAAAAAAATTTTGACCCAAAAAAAAGTTCGAGAAATTTTGGGACCAAAAAAATTTTGACCCAAAAAAAAGTTTGAAAAAATTTTGGGACCAAAAAAATTTTGACAAAAAAAAAAGTTCGAAAAATTTTGGGACCAAAAAAATTTTGACCCAAAAAAAAGTTCGAAAAAATTTTGGGACCAAAAAAATTTTGACCCAAAAAAAAGGTCGAAAAATTTTGGGACCAAAAAAATTTTGACCCAAAAAAAAGTTCGAGAAATTTTGGGACCAAAAAAATTTTGACCCAAAAAATAGTTCGAAAAATTTTGGGACCAAAAAAATTTGGAGCCAAAAAAAAGTTCGAAAAATTTTGGGACCAAAAAAATTTTGAGCCAAAAAAAAGTTCGAAAAATTTTGGGACCAAAAAAATTTTGAGCCAATAAAAAGTTCGAAAAATTTTGGGACCAAAAAAATTTTGACCCAAAAAAAAAGTTAGAGAAATTTTGGGACCAAAAAAATTTTGAGGCAACAAAAAGTTTGAAAAAATTTTGGGACCAAAAAAATTTTGACCAAAAAAAAGTTCGAAAAATTTTGGGACCAAAAAAATTTTGACCCAAAAAAAGTTCGAGAAATTTTGGGACCAAAAAAATTTTGACCCAAAAAAAAAGTTCGAAAAATTTTGGGACCAAAAAAATTTTGACCCAAAAAAAAGTTCGAAAAAATTTTGGGACCAAAAAAATTTTGAGCCAAAAAAAAGTTCGAAAAATTTTGGGACCAAAAAAATTTTGACCCAAAAAAAAGTTCGAAAAATTTTGGGACCAAAAAAATTTTGACCCAAAAAAAAGGTCGAGAAATTTTGGGACCAAAAAAATTTTGAGCCAAAAAAAAGTTTGAAAAAATTTTGGGACCAAAAAAATTTTGACCCAAAAAAAAGTTCGAAAAATTTTGGGACCAAAAAAATTTTGACCCAAAAAAAAGTTCGAAAAAATTTTGGGACCAAAAAAATTTTGAGCCAAAAAAAAAGTTCGAAAAATTTTGGGACCAAAAAAATTTTGACCCAAAAAAAAGTTCGAAAAATTTTGGGACCAAAAAAATTTTGACCCAAAAAAAAGGTCGAAAAATTTTGGGACCAAAAAAATTTTGACCCAAAAAAAAGTTCGAAAAATTTTGGGACCAAAAAAATTTTGACCCAAAAAAAAGTTCGAAAAATTTTGGGACCAAAAAAATTTTGACCCAAAAAAAGTTCGAGAAATTTTGGGACCAAAAAAATTTTGACCCAAAAAAAAGTTCGAAAAATTTTGGGACCAAAAAAATTTTGACCCAAAAAAAGTTCGAAAAAATTTTGACCCAAAAAAATTTTGAGCCAAACAAAAGTTCGAAAAATTTTGGGACCAAAAAAATTTTGACCCAAAAAAAAGTTCGAAAAATTTTGGGACCAAAAAAATTTTGACCCAAAAAAAAGGTCGAGAAATTTTGGGACCAAAAAAATTTTGAGCCAAAAAAAAGTTTGAAAAAATTTTGGGACCAAAAAAATTTTGACCCAAAAAAAAGTTCGAAAAATTTTGGGACCAAAAAAATTTTGACCCAAAAAAAAGTTCGAAAAAATTTTGGGACCAAAAAAATTTTGAGCCAAAAAAAAAGTTCGAAAAATTTTGGGACCAAAAAAATTTTGACCCAAAAAAAAGTTCGAAAAATTTTGGGACCAAAAAAATTTTGACCCAAAAAAAAGTTCGAAAAATTTTGGGACCAAAAAAATTTTGACCGAAAAAAAAGGTCGAAAAATTTTGGGACCAAAAAATTTTGACCCAAAAAAAAGTTCGAAAAATTTTGGGACCAAAAAAATTTTGACCCAAAAAAAAGTTCGAAAAATTTTGGGACCAAAAAAATTTTGACCCAAAAAAAGTTCGAGAAATTTTGGGACCAAAAAAATTTTGACCCAAAAAAAAGTTCGAAAAATTTTGGGACCAAAAAAATTTTGACCCAAAAAAAGTTCGAAAAAATTTTGACCCAAAAAAATTTTGAGCCAAACAAAAGTTCGAAAAATTTTGGGACCAAAAAAATTTTGACCCAAAAAAAAGTTCGAAAAATTTTGGGACCAAAAAAATTTTGACCCAAAAAAAAGTTCGAAAAAATTTTGGGACCAAAAAAATTTTGAGCCAAAAAAAAGTTCGAAAAATTTTGGGACCAAAAAAATTTTGACCCAAAAAAAAGTTCGAAAAATTTTGGGACGAAAAAAATTTTGACCCAAAAAAAAGTTCGAAAAATTTTGGGACCAAAAAATTTTGAGCCAAAAAAAAGTTCGAAAAATTTTGGGACCAAAAAAATTTTGACCCAAAAAAAAGTTCGAGAAATTTTGGGACCAAAAAAATTTTGACCCAAAAAAAAGTTCGAAAAATTTTGGGACCAAAAAAATTTTGAGCCAAAAAAAAGTTTGAAAAAATTTTGGGACCAAAAAAATTTTGACCCAAAAAAAGTTCGAAAAATTTTGGGACCAAAAAAATTTTGACCCAAATAAAAGTTCGAGAAATTTTGGGACCAAAAAAATTTTGACCCAAAAAAAAGTTCGAAAAAATTTTGGGACCAAAAAAATTTTGACCCAAAAAAAAGGTCGAAAAATTTTGGGACCAAAAAAATTTTGACCCAAAAAAAAGTTCGAGAAATTTTGGGACCAAAAAAATTTTGACCCAAAAAATAGTTCGAAAAATTTTGGGACCAAAAAAATTTGGAGCCAAAAAAAAGTTCGAAAAATTTTGGGACCAAAAAAATTTTGAGCCAAAAAAAAGTTCGAAAAATTTTGGGACCAAAAAAATTTTGAGCCAATAAAAAGTTCGAAAAATTTTGGGACCAAAAAAATTTTGACCCAAAAAAAAAGTTCGAGAAATTTTGGGACCAAAAAAATTTTGAGGCAACAAAAAGTTTGAAAAAATTTTGGGACCAAAAAAATTTTGACCAAAAAAAAGTTCGAAAAATTTTGGGACCAAAAAAATTTTGACCCAAAAAAAGTTCGAGAAATTTTGGGACCAAAAAAATTTTGACCCAAAAAAAAAGTTCGAAAAATTTTGGGACCAAAAAAATTTTGACCCAAAAAAAAGTTCGAAAAAATTTTGGGACCAAAAAAATTTTGAGCCAAAAAAAAGTTCGAAAAATTTTGGGACCAAAAAAATTTTGACCCAAAAAAAAGTTCGAAAAATTTTGGGACCAAAAAAATTTTGACCCAAAAAAAAGGTCGAGAAATTTTGGGACCAAAAAAATTTTGAGCCAAAAAAAAGTTTGAAAAAATTTTGGGACCAAAAAAATTTTGACCCAAAAAAAAGTTCGAAAAATTTTGGGACCAAAAAAATTTTGACCCAAAAAAAAGTTCGAAAAAATTTTGGGACCAAAAAAATTTTGAGCCAAAAAAAAAGTTCGAAAAATTTTGGGACCAAAAAAATTTTGACCCAAAAAAAAGTTCGAAAAATTTTGGGACCAAAAAAATTTTGACCCAAAAAAAAGGTCGAAAAATTTTGGGACCAAAAAAATTTTGACCCAAAAAAAAGTTCGAAAAATTTTGGGACCAAAAAAATTTTGACCCAAAAAAAAGTTCGAAAAATTTTGGGACCAAAAAAATTTTGACCCAAAAAAAGTTCGAGAAATTTTGGGACCAAAAAAATTTTGACCCAAAAAAAAGTTCGAAAAATTTTGGGACCAAAAAAATTTTGACCCAAAAAAAGTTCGAAAAAATTTAGACCCAAAAAAATTTTGAGCCAAACAAAAGTTCGAAAAATTTTGGGACCAAAAAAATTTTGACCCAAAAAAAAGTTCGAAAAATTTTGGGACCAAAAAAATTTTGACCCAAAAAAAAGGTCGAGAAATTTTGGGACCAAAAAAATTTTGAGCCAAAAAAAAGTTTGAAAAAATTTTGGGACCAAAAAAATTTTGACCCAAAAAAAAGTTCGAAAAATTTTGGGACCAAAAAAATTTTGACCCAAAAAAAAGTTCGAAAAAATTTTGGGACCAAAAAAATTTTGAGCCAAAAAAAAAGTTCGAAAAATTTTGGGACCAAAAAAATTTTGACCCAAAAAAAAGTTCGAAAAATTTTGGGACCAAAAAAATTTTGACCCAAAAAAAAGTTCGAAAAATTTTGGGACCAAAAAAATTTTGACCGAAAAAAAAGGTCGAAAAATTTTGGGACCAAAAAATTTTGACCCAAAAAAAAGTTCGAAAAATTTTGGGACCAAAAAAATTTTGACCCAAAAAAAAGTTCGAAAAATTTTGGGACCAAAAAAATTTTGACCCAAAAAAAGTTCGAGAAATTTTGGGACCAAAAAAATTTTGACCCAAAAAAAAGTTCGAAAAATTTTGGGACCAAAAAAATTTTGACCCAAAAAAAGTTCGAAAAAATTTTGACCCAAAAAAATTTTGAGCCAAACAAAAGTTCGAAAAATTTTGGGACCAAAAAAATTTTGACCCAAAAAAAAGTTCGAAAAATTTTGGGACCAAAAAAATTTTGACCCAAAAAAAAGTTCGAAAAAATTTTGGGACCAAAAAAATTTTGAGCCAAAAAAAAGTTCGAAAAATTTTGGGACCAAAAAAATTTTGACCCAAAAAAAAGTTCGAAAAATTTTGGGACGAAAAAAATTTTGACCCAAAAAAAAGTTCGAAAAATTTTGGGACCAAAAAATTTTGAGCCAAAAAAAAGTTCGAAAAATTTTGGGACCAAAAAAATTTTGACCCAAAAAAAAGTTCGAGAAATTTTGGGACCAAAAAAATTTTGACCCAAAAAAAAGTTCGAAAAATTTTGGGACCAAAAAAATTTTGAGCCAAAAAAAAGTTTGAAAAAATTTTGGGACCAAAAAAATTTTGACCCAAAAAAAGTTCGAAAAATTTTGGGACCAAAAAAATTTTGACCCAAAAAAAAGTTCGAAAAAATTTTGGGACCAAAAAAATTTTGACCCAAAAAAAAAGTTCGAAAAATTTTGGGACCAAAAAAATTTTGACCCAAAAAAAAGTTCGAAAAATTTTGGGACCAAAAAAATTTTGACCCAAAAAAAAGTTCGAAAAATTTTGGGACCAAAAAAATTTTGACCCAAAAAAAGTTCGAAAAAATTTTGACCCAAAAAAATTTTGAGCCAAACAAAAGTTCGAAAAATTTTGGGACCAAAAAAATTTTGACCCAAAAAAAAGTTCGAAAAATTTTGGGACCAAAAAAATTTTGAGCCAAAAAAAAGTTCGAAAAATTTTGGGACCAAAAAAATTTTGACCCAAAAAAAAGTTCGAAAAATTTTGGGACGAAAAAAATTTTGACCCAAAAAAAAGTTCGAAAAATTTTGGGACCAAAAAATTTTGAGCCAAAAAAAAGTTCGAAAAATTTTGGGACCAAAAAAATTTTGACCCAAAAAAAAGTTCGAGAAATTTTGGGACCAAAAAAATTTTGACCCAAAAAAAAGTTCGAAAAATTTTGGGACCAAAAAAATTTTGAGCCAAAAAAAAGTTTGAAAAAATTTTGGGACCAAAAAAATTTTGACCCAAAAAAAGTTCGAAAAATTTTGGGACCAAAAAAATTTTGACCCAAAAAAAAGTTCGAAAAAATTTTGGGACCAAAAAAATTTTGACCCAAAAAAAAAGTTCGAAAAATTTTGGGACCAAAAAAATTTTGACCCAAAAAAAAGTTCGAAAAATTTTGGGACCAAAAAAATTTTGACCCAAAAAAAAGTTCGAAAAATTTTGGGACCAAAAAAATTTTGACCCAAAAAAAGTTCGAGAAATTTTGGGACCAAAAAAATTTTGACCCAAAAAAAAGTTCGAAAAATTTTGGGACCAAAAAAATTTTGACCCAAAAAAAGTTCGAAAAAATTTTGACCCAAAAAAATTTTGAGCCAAACAAAAGTTCGAAAAATTTTGGGACCAAAAAAATTTTGACCCAAAAAAAAGTTCGAAAAATTTTGGGACCAAAAAAATTTTGACCCAAAAAAAAGTTCGAAAAAATTTTGGGACCAAAAAAATTTTGAGCCAAAAAAAAGTTCGAAAAATTTTGGGACCAAAAAAATTTTGACCCAAAAAAAAGTTCGAAAAAATTTTGGGACCAAAAAAATTTTGAGCCAAAAAAAAAGTTCGAAAAATTTTGGGACCAAAAAAATTTTGACCCAAAAAAAAGTTCGAAAAATTTTGGGACCAAAAAAATTTTGACCCAAAAAAAAGTTCGAAAAATTTTGGGACCAAAAAAATTTTGACCCAAAAAAAAGTTCGAAAAATTTTGGGACCAAAAAAATTTTGACCCAAAAAAAAGTTCGAAAAATTTTGGGACCAAAAAAATTTTGACCCAAAAAAAAGTTCGAAAAATTTTGGGACCAAAAAAATTTTGACCCAAAAAAAAGTTCGAAAAATTTTGGGACCAAAAAAATTTTGACCCAAAAAAAAGTTCGAAAAAATTTTGGGACCAAAAAAATTTTGACCCAAAAAAAAGTTCGAAAAATTTTGGGACCAAAAAAATTTTGACCCAAAAAAAAGTTCGAGAAATTTTGGGACCAAAAAAATTTTGACCCAAAAAAAAGTTCGAAAAATTTTGGGACCAAAAAAATTTTGACCCAAAAAAAGTTCGAAAAAATTTTGACCCAAAAAAATTTTGAGCCAAACAAAAGTTCGAAAAATTTTGGGACCAAAAAAATTTTGACCCAAAAAAAAGTTCGAAAAATTTTGGGACGAAAAAAATTTTGACCTAAAAAAAAGTTCGAAAAATTTTGGGACCAAAAAAATTTTGAGCCAAAAAAAAGTTCAAAAAATTTTGGGACCAAAAAAATTTTGACCCAAAAAAAAGTTCGAAAAATTTTGGGACCAAAAAAATTTTGACCCAAAAAAAAGTTCGAGAAATTTTGGGACCAAAAAAATTTTGACCCAAAAAAAAGTTCGAAAAATTTTGGGACCAAAAAAATTTTGAGCCAAAAAAAAGTTCGAAAAATTTTGGGACCAAAAAAATTTTGACCCAAAAAAAAGTTCGAAAAATTTTGGGACCAAAAAAATTTTGACCCAAAAAAAAGTTCGAAAAAATTTTGGGACCAAAAAAATTTTGAGCCAAAAAAAAGTTCGAAAAATTTTGGGACCAAAAAAATTTTGACCAAAAAAAAGTTCGAAAAAATTTTGGGACCAAAAAAATTTTGAGCCAAAAAAAAAGTTCGAAAAATTTTGGGACCAAAAAAATTTTGACCCAAAAAAAAGTTCGAAAAATTTTGGGACCAAAAAAATTTTGACCCAAAAAAAAGTTCGAAAAATTTTGGGACCAAAAAAATTTTGACCCAAAAAAAAGTTCGAAAAATTTTGGGACCAAAAAAATTTTGACCCAAAAAAAAGTTCGAAAAATTTTGGGACCAAAAAAATTTTGACCCAAAAAAAAGTTCGAAAAATTTTTGGACCAAAAAAATTTTGACCCAAAAAAAAGTTCGAAAAATTTTGGGACCAAAAAAATTTTGACCCAAAAAAAAGTTCGAAAAAATTTTGGGACCAAAAAAATTTTGACCCAAAAAAAAGTTCGAAAAATTTTGGGACCAAAAAAATTTTGACCCAAAAAAAAGTTCGAGAAATTTTGGGACCAAAAAAATTTTGACCCAAAAAAAAGTTCGAAAAATTTTGGGACCAAAAAAATTTTGACCCAAAAAAAGTTCGAAAAAATTTTGACCCAAAAAAAAGTTCGAAAAATTTTGGGACCAAAAAAATTTTGACCCAAAAAAAGTTCGAAAAAATTTTGACCCAAAAAAATTTTGAGCCAAAAAAAAGTTCGAAAAATTTTGGGACCAAAAAAATTTTGACCCAAAAAAAGTTCGAAAAATTTTGGGACGAAAAAAATTTTGACCCAAAAAAAAGTTCGAAAAATTTTGGGACCAAAAAAATTTTGAGCCAAAAAAAAGTTCGAAAAATTTTGGGACCAAAAAAATTTTGACCCAAAAAAAAGTTCGAAAAATTTTGGGACCAAAAAAATTTTGACCCAAAAAAAAGTTCGAGAAATTTTGGGACCAAAAAAATTTTGACCCAAAAAAAAGTTCGAAAAATTTTGGGACCAAAAAAATTTTGAGCCAAAAAAAAGTTCGAAAAATTTTGGGACCAAAAAAATTTTGACCCAAAAAAAAGTTCGAAAAATTTTGGGACCAAAAAAATTTTGACCCAAAAAAAAGTCCGAAAAATTTTGGGACCAAAAAAATTTTGACCCAAAAAAAGTTCGAAAAAATTTTGACCCAAAAAAATTTTGAGCCAAACAAAAGTTCGAAAAATTTTGGGACCAAAAAAATTTTGACCCAAAAAAAAGTTCGAAAAATTTTGGGACCAAAAAAATTTTGACCCAAAAAAAAGTTCGAAAAAATTTTGGGACCAAAAAAATTTTGAGCCAAAAAAAAGTTCGAAAAATTTTGGGACCAAAAAAATTTTGACCCAAAAAAAGTTCGAAAAATTTTGGGACGAAAAAAATTTTGACCCAAAAAAAAGTTCGAAAAATTTTGGGACCAAAAAAATTTTGACCCAAAAAAAAGTTCGAGAAATTTTGGGACCAAAAAAATTTTGACCCAAAAAAAAGTTTGAAAAAATTTTGGGACCAAAAAAATTTTGACCCAAAAAAAAGTTCGAAAAATTTTGGGACCAAAAAAATTTTGACCCAAAAAAAAGTTCGAAAAAATTTTGGGACCAAAAAAATTTTGACCCAAAAAAAAAGTTCGAAAAATTTTGGGACCAAAAAAATTTTGACCCAAAAAAAAGTTCGAAAAATTTTGGGACCAAAAAAATTTTGACCCAAAAAAAAGTTCGAAAAATTTTGGGACCAAAAAAATTTTGACCCAAAAAAAAGTTCGAAAAATTTTGGGACCAAAAAAATTTTGACCCAAAAAAAGTTCGAGAAATTTTGGGACCAAAAAAATTTTGACCCAAAAAAAAGTTCGAAAAATTTTGGGACCAAAAAAATTTTGACCCAAAAAAAGTTCGAAAAAATTTTGACCCAAAAAAATTTTGAGCCAAAAAAAAGTTCGAAAAATTTTGGGACCAAAAAAATTTTGACCCAAAAAAAAGTTCGAAAAATTTTGGGACCAAAAAAATTTTGACCCAAAAAAAAGTTCGAAAAAATTTTGGGACCAAAAAAATTTTGAGCCAAAAAAAAGTTCGAAAAATTTTGGGACCAAAAGAATTTTGACCCAAAAAAAAGTTCGAAAAAATTTTGGGACCAAAAAAATTTTGAGCCAAAAAAAAAGTTCGAAAAATTTTGGGACCAAAAAAATTTTGACCCAAAAAAAAGTTCGAAAAATTTTGGGACCAAAAAAATTTTGACCCAAAAAAAAGTTTGAAAAATTTTGGGACCAAAAAAATTTTGACCCAAAAAAAAGTTCGAAAAATTTTGGGACCAAAAAAATTTTGACCCAAAAAAAAGTTCGAGAAATTTTGGGACCAAAAAAATTTTGACCCAAAAAAAAGTTCGAAAAATTTTGGGACCAAAAAAATTTTGACCCAAAAAAAGTTCGAAAAAATTTTGACCCAAAAAAATTTTGAGCCAAACAAAAGTTCGAAAAATTTTGGGACCAAAAAAATTTTGACCCAAAAAAAAGTTCGAAAAATTTTGGGACCAAAAAAATTTTGACCCAAAAAAAGTTCGAAAAAATTTTGACCCAAAAAAATTTTGAGCCAAACAAAAGTTCGAAAAATTTTGGGACCAAAAAAATTTTGACCCAAAAAAAAGTTCGAAAAATTTTGGGACCAAAAAAATTTTGACCCAAAAAAAAGTTCTAAAAAATTTTGGGACCAAAAAAATTTTGAGCCAAAAAAAAGTTTGAAAAATTTTGGGACCAAAAAAATTTTGACCCAAAAAAAGTTCGAAAAATTTTGGGACCAAAAAAATTTTGAGCCAAAAAAAAGTTCGAAAAATTTTGGGACCAAAAAAATTTTGACCCAAAAAAAAGTTCGAAAAATTTTGGGACCAAAAAAATTTTGACCCAAAAAAAAGTTCGAGAAATTTTGGGACCAAAAAAATTTTGACCCAAAAAAAAGTTCGAGAAATTTTGGGACCAAAAAAATTTTGACCCAAAAAAAAGTTCGAAAAATTTTGGGACCAAAAAAATTTTGACCCAAAAAAAAGTTCGAAAAATTTTGGGACCAAAAAAATTTTGACCCAAAAAAAAGTTCGAAAAATTTTGGGACCAAAAAAATTTTGACCCAAAAAAAAGTTCGAAAAATTTTGGGACCAAAAAAATTTTGACCCAAAAAAAAGTTCGAAAAATTTTGGGACCAAAAAAATTTTGACCCAAAAAAAGTTCGAAAAAATTTTGACCCAAAAAAATTTTGAGCCAAACAAAAGTTCGAAAAATTTTGGGACCAAAAAAATTTTGACCCAAAAAAAAGTTCGAAAAATTTTGGGACCAAAAAAATTTTGACCCAAAAAAAAGTTCGAAAAAATTTTGGGACCAAAAAAATTTTGAGCCAAAAAAAAGTTCGAAAAATTTTGGGACCAAAAAAATTTTGACCCAAAAAAAGTTCGAAAAATTTTGGGACGAAAAAAATTTTGACCCAAAAAAAAGTTCGAAAAATTTTGGGACCAAAAAAATTTTGACCCAAAAAAAAGTTCGAGAAATTTTGGGACCAAAAAAATTTTGACCCAAAAAAAAGTTCGAAAAATTTTGGGACCAAAAAAATTTTGAGCCAAAAAAAAGTTTGAAAAAATTTTGGGACCAAAAAAATTTTGACCCAAAAAAAAGTTCGAAAAATTTTGGGACCAAAAAAATTTTGACCCAAAAAAAAGTTCGAAAAAATTTTGGGACCAAAAAAATTTTGAGCCAAAAAAAAAGTTCGAAAAATTTTGGGACCAAAAAAATTTTGACCCAAAAAAAAGTTCGAAAAATTTTGGGACCAAAAAAATTTTGACCCAAAAAAAAGTTCGAAAAATTTTGGGACCAAAAAAATTTTGACCCAAAAAAAAGTTCGAAAAATTTTGGGACCAAAAAAATTTTGACCCAAAAAAAGTTCGAGAAATTTTGGGACCAAAAAAATTTTGACCCAAAAAAAAGTTCGAAAAATTTTGGGACCAAAAAAATTTTGACCCAAAAAAAGTTCGAAAAAATTTTGACCCAAAAAAATTTTGAGCCAAACAAAAGTTCGAAAAATTTTGGGACCAAAAAAATTTTGACCCAAAAAAAAGTTCGAAAAATTTTGGGACCAAAAAAATTTTGACCCAAAAAAAGTTCGAGAAATTTTGGGACCAAAAAAATTTTGACCCAAAAAAAAGTTCGAAAAATTTTGGGACCAAAAAAATTTTGACCCAAAAAAAGTTCGAAAAAATTTTGACCCAAAAAAATTTTGAGCCAAACAAAAGTTCGAAAAATTTTGGGACCAAAAAAATTTTGACCCAAAAAAAAGTTCGAAAAATTTTGGGACCAAAAAAATTTTGACCCAAAAAAAAGTTCGAAAAAATTTTGGGACCAAAAAAATTTTGAGCCAAAAAAAAGTTTGAAAAATTTTGGGACCAAAAAAATTTTGACCCAAAAAAAGTTCGAAAAATTTTGGGACGAAAAAAATTTTGACCCAAAAAAAAGTTCGAAAAATTTTGGGACCAAAAAAATTTTGAGCCAAAAAAAAGTTCGAAAAATTTTGGGACCAAAAAAATTTTGACCCAAAAAAAAGTTCGAAAAATTTTGGGACCAAAAAAATTTTGACCCAAAAAAAAGTTCGAGAAATTTTGGGACCAAAAAAATTTTGACCCAAAAAAAAGTTCGAAAAATTTTGGGACCAAAAAAATTTTGAGCCAAAAAAAAGTTCGAAAAATTTTGGGACCAAAAAAATTTTGAGCCAAAAAAAAGTTCGAAAAATTTTGGGACCAAAAAAATTTTGACCCAAAAAAAAGTTCGAAAAATTTTGGTACCAAAAAAATTTTGACCCAAAAAAAAGTTCGAAAAATTTTGGGAGCAAAAAAATTTTGACCCAAAAAAAGTTCGAAAAAATTTTGACCCAAAAAAATTTTGAGCCAAACAAAAGTTCGAAAAATTTTGGGACCAAAAAAATTTTGACCCAAAAAAAAGTTCGAAAAATTTTGGGACCAAAAAAATTTTGACCCAAAAAAAAGTTCGAAAAAATTTTGGGACCAAAAAAATTTTGAGCCAAAAAAAAGTTCGAAAAATTTTGGGACCAAAAAAATTTTGACCCAAAAAAAGTTCGAAAAATTTTGGGACGAAAAAAATTTTGACCCAAAAAAAAGTTCGAAAAATTTTGGGACCAAAAAAATTTTGACCCAAAAAAAAGTTCGAGAAATTTTGGGACGAAAAAAATTTTGACCCAAAAAATAGTTCGAAAAATTTTGGGACCAAAAAAATTTTGACCCAAAAAAAAGTTTGAGTAATTTTGGGACCAAAAAAATTTTGACCCAAAAAAAAGTTCGAAAAATTTTGGGACCAAAAAAATTTTGAGCCAAAAAAAAGTTTGAAAAAATTTTGGGACCAAAAAAATTTTGAGCCAAAAAAAAAGTTCGAAAAATTTTGGGACCAAAAAAATTTTGACCCAAAAAAAAGTTCGAAAAATTTTGGGACCAAAAAAATTTTGACCCAAAAAAAAGTTCGAAAAATTTTGGGACCAAAAAAATTTTGACCCAAAAAAAAGTTCGAAAAATTTTGGGACCAAAAAAATTTTGACCCAAAAAAAAGTTCGAGAAATTTTGGGACCAAAAAAATTTTGACCCAAAAAAAAGTTCGAAAAATTTTGGGACCAAAAAAATTTTGACCCAAAAAAAGTTCGAAAAAATTTTGACCCAAAAAAATTTTGAGCCAAACAAAAGTTCGAAAAATTTTGGGACCAAAAAAATTTTGACCCAAAAAAAAGTTCGAAAAATTTTGGTACCAAAAAAATTTTGACCCAAAAAAAAGTTCGAAAAATTTTGGGAGCAAAAAAATTTTGACCCAAAAAAAGTTCGAAAAAATTTTGACCCAAAAAAATTTTGAGCCAAACAAAAGTTCGAAAAATTTTGGGACCAAAAAAATTTTGACCCAAAAAAAAGTTCGAAAAATTTTGGGACCAAAAAAATTTTGACCCAAAAAAAAGTTCGAAAAAATTTTGGGACCAAAAAAATTTTGAGCCAAAAAAAAGTTCGAAAAATTTTGGGACCAAAAAAATTTTGACCCAAAAAAAGTTCGAAAAATTTTGGGACGAAAAAAATTTTGACCCAAAAAAAAGTTCAAAAAATTTTGGGACCAAAAAAATTTTGACCCAAAAAAAAGTTCGAGAAATTTTGGGACGAAAAAAATTTTGACCCAAAAAATAGTTCGAAAAATTTTGGGACCAAAAAAATTTTGACCCAAAAAAAAGTTTGAGTAATTTTGGGACCAAAAAAATTTTGACCCAAAAAAAAGTTCGAAAAATTTTGGGACCAAAAAAATTTTGAGCCAAAAAAAAGTTTGAAAAAATTTTGGGACCAAAAAAATTTTGAGCCAAAAAAAAAGTTCGAAAAATTTTGGGACCAAAAAAATTTTGACCCAAAAAAAAGTTCGAAAAATTTTGGGACCAAAAAAATTTTGACCCAAAAAAAAGTTCGAAAAATTTTGGGACCAAAAAAATTTTGACCCAAAAAAAAGTTCGAAAAATTTTGGGACCAAAAAAATTTTGACCCAAAAAAAAGTTCGAGAAATTTTGGGACCAAAAAAATTTTGACCCAAAAAAAAGTTCGAAAAATTTTGGGACCAAAAAAATTTTGACCCAAAAAAAGTTCGAAAAAATTTTGACCCAAAAAAATTTTGAGCCAAACAAAAGTTCGAAAAATTTTGGGACCAAAAAAATTTTGACCCAAAAAAAAGTTCGAAAAATTTTGGGACCAAAAAAATTTTGACCCAAAAAAAAGTTCGAAAAAATTTTGGGACCAAAAAAATTTTGAGCCAAAAAAAAGTTTGAAAAATTTTGGGACCAAAAAAATTTTCACCCAAAAAAAGTTCGAAAAATTTTGGGACGAAAAAAATTTTGACCCAAAAAAAAGTTCGAAAAATTTTGGGACCAAAAAAATTTTGACCCAAAAAAAAGTTCGAAAAATTTTGGGACCAAAAAAATTTTGACCCAAAAAAAAGTTCGAGAAATTTTGGGACCAAAAAAATTTTGACCCAAAAAAAAGTTCGAAAAATTTTGGGACCAAAAAAAATTTGAGCCAAAAAAAAGTTCGAAAAATTTTGGGACCAAAAAAATTTTGAGCCAAAAAAAAAGTTCGAAAAATTTTGGGACCAAAAAAATTTTGACCCAAAAAAAAGTTCGAAAAATTTTGGTACCAAAAAAATTTTGACCCAAAAAAAAGTTCGAAAAATTTTGGGAGCAAAAAAATTTTGACCCAAAAAAAGTTCGAAAAAATTTTGACCCAAAAAAATTTTGAGCCAAACAAAAGTTCGAAAAATTTTGGGACCAAAAAAATTTTGACCCAAAAAAATTTTGACCCAAAAAAAAGTTCGAAAAATTTTGGGACCAAAAAAATTTTGACCCAAAAAAAAGTTCGAAAAATTTTGGGACCAAAAAAATTTTGACCCAAAAAAAAGTTCGAGAAATTTTGGGACCAAAAAAATTTTGACCCAAAAAATAGTTCGAAAAATTTTGGGACCAAAAAAATTTTGACCCAAAAAAAAGTTCGAAAAATTTTGGGACCAAAAAAATTTTGACCCAAAAAAAAGTTCGAGAAATTTTGGGACCAAAAAAATTTTGAGCCAAAAAAAAGTTCGAAAAATTTTGGGACCAAAAAAATTTTGACCCAAAAAAAAGTTCGAAAAATTTTGGTACCAAAAAAATTTTGACCCAAAAAAAAGTTCGAAAAATTTTGGGAGCAAAAAAATTTTGACCCAAAAAAAGTTCGAAAAAATTTTGACCCAAAAAAATTTTGAGCCAAACAAAAGTTCGAAAAATTTTGGGACCAAAAAAATTTTGACCCAAAAAAATTTTGACCCAAAAAAAAGTTCGAAAAATTTTGGGACCAAAAAAATTTTGACCCAAAAAAAAGTTCGAAAAATTTTGGGACCAAAAAAATTTTGACCCAAAAAAAAGTTCGAGAAATTTTGGGACCAAAAAAATTTTGACCCAAAAAATAGTTCGAAAAATTTTGGGACCAAAAAAATTTTGACCCAAAAAAAAGTTCGAAAAATTTTGGGACCAAAAAAATTTTGACCCAAAAAAAAGTTCGAGAAATTTTGGGACCAAAAAAATTTTGACCCAAAAAATAGTTCGAAAAATTTTGGGACCAAAAAAATTTTGACCCAAAAAAAAGTTCGAAAAATTTTGGGACCAAAAAAATTTTGACCCAAAAAAAAGTTCGAGAAATTTTGGGACCAAAAAAATTTTGACCCAAAAAAAAGTTCGAGAAATTTTGGGACCAAAAAAATTTTGACCCAAAAAAAAGTTCGAGAAATTTTGGGACCAAAAAAATTTTGAGCCAAAAAAAAGTTCGAAAAATTTTGGGACCAAAAAAATTTTGACCCAAAAAAAAGTTCGAGAAATTTTGGGACCAAAAAAATTTTGACCCCAAAAAAAGTTCGAAAAATTATGGGACCAAAAAAATTTTGACCCAAAAAAAAGTTCGAGAAATTTTGGGACCAAAAAAATTTTGACCCAAAAAAAAGTTCGAAAAATTTTGGGACCAAAAAAATTTTGACCCAAAAAAAAGTTCGAGAAATTTTGGGACCAAAAAAATTTTGACCCAAAAAAAAGTTTGAAAAAATTTTGGGACCAAAAAAATTTTGAGCCAAAAAAAAGTTCGAAAAATTTTGGGACCAAAAAAATTTTGAGCCAAAAAAATTTTGACCCAAAAAAAAGTTCGAAAAATTTTGGGACCAAAAAAATTTTGACCCAAAAAAAAGTTCGAAAAATTTTGGGACCAAAAAAATTTTGACCCAAATATAAGTTCGAGAAATTTTGGGACCAAAAAAATTTTGACCCAAAAAAAAGTTAGAAAAAATTTTGGGACCAAAAAAATTTTGAGCCAAAAAAAAGTTTGAAAAATTTTGGGACCAAAAAAATTTTGACCCAAAAAAAGTTCGAAAAATTTTGGGACGAAAAAAATTTTGACCCAAAAAAAAGTTCGAAAAATTTTGGGACCAAAAAAATTTTGACCCAAAAAAAAGTTCGAAAAATTTTGGGACCAAAAAAATTTTGACCCAAAAAAAAGTTCGAGAAATTTTGGGACCAAAAAAATTTTGACCCAAAAAAAAGTTCGAAAAATTTTGGGACCAAAAAAAATTTGAGCCAAAAAAAAGTTCGAAAAATTTTGGGACCAAAAAAATTTTGACCCAAAAAAAAGTTCGAAAAATTTTGGGACCAAAAAAATATTGACCCAAAAAAAAGTTCGAGAAATTTTGGGACCAAAAAAATTTTGACCCAAAAAATAGTTCGAAAAATTTTGGGACCAAAAAAATTTTGACCCAAAAAAAAGTTCGAAAAATTTTGGGACCAAAAAAATTTTGACCCAAAAAAAAGTTCGAGAAATTTTGGGACCAAAAAAATTTTGACCCAAAAAATAGTTCGAAAAATTTTGGGACCAAAAAAATTTTGACCCAAAAAAAAGTTCGAAAAATTTTGGGACCAAAAAAATTTTGACCCAAAAAAAAGTTCGAGAAATTTTGGGACCAAAAAAATTTTGACCCAAAAAAAAGTTCGAGAAATTTTGGGACCAAAAAAATTTTGAGCCAAAAAAAAGTTCGAAAAATTTTGGGACCAAAAAAATTTTGACCCAAAAAAAAGTTCGAGAAATTTTGGGACCAAAAAAATTTTGAGCCAAAAAAAAGTTCGAAAAATTTTGGGACCAAAAAAATTTTGACCCAAAAAAAAGTTCGAGAAATTTTGGGACCAAAAAAATTTTGACCCAAAAAAAAGTTCGAAAAATTTTGGGACCAAAAAAATTTTGACCCAAAAAAAAGTTCGAGAAATTTTGGGACCAAAAAAATTTTGACCCCAAAAAAAGTTCGAAAAATTATGGGACCAAAAAAATTTTGACCCAAAAAAAAGTTCGAGAAATTTTGGGACCAAAAAAATTTTGACCCAAAAAAAAGTTCGAAAAATTTTGGGACCAAAAAAATTTTGACCCAAAAAAAAGTTCGAGAAATTTTGGGACCAAAAAAATTTTGACCCAAAAAAAAGTTTGAAAAAATTTTGGGACCAAAAAAATTTTGAGCCAAAAAAAAGTTCGAAAAATTTTGGGACCAAAAAAATTTTGAGCCAAAAAAATTTTGACCCAAAAAAAAGTTCGAAAAATTTTGGGACCAAAAAAATTTTGACCCAAAAAAAAGTTCGAAAAATTTTGGGACCAAAAAAATTTTGACCCAAATATAAGTTCGAGAAATTTTGGGACCAAAAAAATTTTGACCCAAAAAATAGTTCGAAAAATTTTGGGACCAAAAAAATTTTGAGCCAAAAAAAAGTTCGAAAAATTTTGGGACCAAAAAAATTTTGACCCAAAAAAAAGTTCGAGAAATTTTGGGACCAAAAAAATTTTCACCCAAAAAAAAGTTCGAAAAATTTTGGGACCAAAAAAACTTTGACCAAAAAAAAGTTCGAAAAAATTTTTGGACCAAAAAAATTTTGAGCCAAACAAAAGTTCGAAAAATTTTGGGACCAAAAAAATTTTGACCCAAAAAAAATTTTGGGACCAAAAAAATTTTGACCCAAAAAAAAGTTCGAGAAATTTTGGGACCAAAAAAATTTTGAGCCAAACAAAAGTTCGAAAAATTTTGGGACCAAAAAAATTTGGTCCCAAAAAAAAAAAAGTTCGAAAAAATTTTGGGACCAAAAAAATTTTGACCCAAAAAATAGTTCGAAAAATTTTGGGACCAAAAAAATTTTGAGCCAAAAAAAAGTTCGAAAAATTTTGGGACCAAAAAAATTTTGACCCAAAAAAAAGTTCGAGAAATTTTGGGACCAAAAAAATTTTCACCCAAAAAAAAGTTCGAAAAATTTTGGGACCAAAAAAACTTTGACCAAAAAAAAGTTCGAAAAAATTTTTGGACCAAAAAAATTTTGAGCCAAACAAAAGTTCGAAAAATTTTGGGACCAAAAAAATTTTGACCCAAAAAAAATTTTGGGACCAAAAAAATTTTGACCCAAAAAAAAGTTCGAGAAATTTTGGGACCAAAAAAATTTTGAGCCAAACAAAAGTTCGAAAAATTTTGGGACCAAAAAAATTTGGTCCCAAAAAAAAAAAAGTTCGAAAAAATTTTGGGACCAAAAAAATTTTGAGCCAAAAAAAAGTTCGAAAAATTTTGGGACCAAAAAAATTTTGACCCAAAAAAAAGTTCGAAAAATTTTGGGACCAAAAAAATTTTGACCCAAAAAAAAGTTCGAAAAATTTTGGGACCAAAAAAATTTTGACCCAAAAAAAAGTTCGAAAAATTTTGGGACCAAAAAAATTTTGACCCAAAAAAAGTTCGAAAAAATTTTGACCCAAAAAAATTTTGAGCCAAACAAAAGTTCGAAAAAATTTTGGGACCAAAAAAATTTTGAGCCAAAAAAAAGTTCGAAAAATTTTGGGACCAAAAAAATTTTGAGCCAAAAAAAAGTTCGAAAAATTTTGGGACCAAAAAAATTTTGACCCAAAAAAAAGTTCGAGAAATTTTGGGACCAAAAAAATTTTCACCCAAAAAAAAGTTCGAAAAATTTTGGGACCAAAAAAATTTTGAGCCAAAAAAAAGTTCGAAAAATTTTGGGACCAAAAAAATTTTGAGCCAAAAAAAAGTTCGAAAAATTTTGGGACCAAAAAAATTTTGACCCAAAAAAAAGTTCGAAAAATTTTGGGACCAAAAAAATTTTGACCCAAAAAAAAGTTCGAAAAAATTTTGGGACCAAAAAAATTTTGAGCCAAAAAAAAGTTCGAAAAATTTTGGGACCAAAAAAATTTTGACCCAAAAAAAGTTTGAAAAATTTTGGGACGAAAAAAATTTTGACCCAAAAAAAAGTTCGAAAAATTTTGGGACCAAAAAAATTTTGACCCAAAAAAAAGTTCGAGAAATTTTGGGACCAAAAAAATTTTGACCCAAAAAAAAGTTCGAAAAATTTTGGGACCAAAAAAATTTTGACCCAAAAAAAAGTTCGAAAAAATTTTGGGACCAAAAAAATTTTGAGCCAAAAAAAAAGTTCGAAAAATTTTGGGACCAAAAAAATTTTGACCCAAAAAAAAGTTCGAAAAATTTTGGGACCAAAAAAATTTTGAGCCAAAAAAAAGTTCGAGAAATTTTGGGACCAAAAAAATTTTGACCCAAAAAATAGTTCGAAAAATTTTGGGACCAAAAAAATTTTGACCCAAAAAAAAGTTCGAGAAATTTTGGGACCAAAAAAATTTTGACCCAAAAAAAAGTTCGAAAAATTTTGGGACCAAAAAAATTTTGACCCAAAAAAAAGTTCGAAAAATTTTGGGACCAAAAAAATTTTGACCCAAAAAAAAGTTCGAAAAATTTTGGGACCAAAAAAATTTTGACCAAAAAAAAAGTTCGAGAAATTTTGGGACCAAAAAAATTTTGACCCAAAAAAAGTTTGAAAAATTTTGGGACGAAAAAAATTTTGACCCAAAAAAAAGTTCGAAAAATTTTGGGACCAAAAAAATTTTGACCCAAAAAAAAGTTCGAGAAATTTTGGGACCAAAAAAATTTTGACCCAAAAAAAAGTTCGAAAAATTTTGGGACCAAAAAAATTTTGACCCAAAAAAAAGTTCGAAAAAATTTTGGGACCAAAAAAATTTTGAGCCAAAAAAAAAGTTCGAAAAATTTTGGGACCAAAAAAATTTTGACCCAAAAAAAAGTTCGAAAAATTTTGGGACCAAAAAAATTTTGACCCAAAAAAAAGTTCGAAAAATTTTGGGACCAAAAAAATTTTGACCCAAAAAAAGTTTGAAAAATTTTGGGACGAAAAAAATTTTGACCCAAAAAAAAGTTCGAAAAATTTTGGGACCAAAAAAATTTTGACCCAAAAAAAAGTTCGAGAAATTTTGGGACCAAAAAAATTTTGACCCAAAAAATAGTTCGAAAAATTTTGGGACCAAAAAAATTTTGACCCAAAAAAAAGTTCGAGAAATTTTGGGACCAAAAAAATTTTGACCCAAAAAAAAGTTCGAAAAATTTTGGGACCAAAAAAATTTTGACCCAAAAAAAAGTTCGAAAAATTTTGGGACCAAAAAAATTTTGACCCAAAAAAAAGTTCGAAAAAATTTTGGGACCAAAAAAATTTTGAGCCAAAAAAAAAGTTCGAAAAATTTTGGGACCAAAAAAATTTTGACCCAAAAAAAAGTTCGAAAAATTTTGGGACCAAAAAAATTTTGACCCAAAAAAAAAGTTCGAAAAATTTTGGGACCAAAAAAATTTTGACCCAAAAAAAAGTTCGAAAAATTTTGGGACCAAAAAAATTTTGACCCAAAAAAAAGTTCGAGAAATTTTGGGACCAAAAAAATTTTGACCCAAAAAAAAGTTCGAAAAATTTTGGGACCAAAAAAATTTTGACCCAAAAAAAGTTCGAAAAAATTTTGACCCAAAAAAATTTTGAGCCAAACAAAAGTTCGAAAAATTTTGGGACCAAAAAAATTTTGACCCAAAAAAAAGTTCGAAAAATTTTGACCCAAAAAAAAGTTCGAAAAAATTTTGGGACCAAAAAAATTTTGAGCGAAAAAAAAGTTTGAAAAATTTTGGGACCAAAAAAATTTTGACCCAAAAAAAGTTCGAAAAATTTTGGGACGAAAAAAATTTTGACCCAAAAAAAAGTTCGAAAAATTTTGGGACCAAAAAAATTTTGACCCAAAAAAAGTTCGAAAAAATTTTTGGACCAAAAAAATTTTGAGCCAAAAAAAAGTTCGAGAAATTTTGGGACCAAAAAAATTTTGAGCCAAACAAAAGTTCGAAAAATTTTGGGACCAAAAAAATTTGGTCCCAAAAAAAAAAAAGTTCGAAAAAATTTTGGGACCAAAAAAATTTTGAGCCAAAAAAAAGTTCGAAAAATTTTGGGACCAAAAAAATTTTGACCCAAAAAAAAGTTCGAAAAATTTTGGGACCAAAAAAATTTTGACCCAAAAAAAAGTTCGAAAAATTTTGGGACCAAAAAAATTTTGACCCAAAAAAAAGTTCAAAAAATTTTGGGACCAAAAAAATTTTGACCCAAAAAAAGTTCGAAAAAATTTTGACCCAAAAAAATTTTGAGCCAAACAAAAGTTCGAAAAAATTTTGGGACCAAAAAAATTTTGAGCCAAAAAAAAGTTCGAAAAATTTTGGGACCAAAAAAATTTTGAGCCAAAAAAAAGTTCGAAAAATTTTGGGACCAAAAAAATTTTGACCCAAAAAAAAGTTCGAGAAATTTTGGGACCAAAAAAATTTTCACCCAAAAAAAAGTTCGAGAAATTTTGGGACCAAAAAAATTTTCACCCAAAAAAAAGTTCGAAAAATTTTGGGACCAAAAAAATTTTGAGCCAAAAAAAAGTTCGAAAAATTTTGGGACCAAAAAAATTTTGAGCCAAAAAAAAGTTCGAAAAATTTTGGGACCAAAAAAATTTTGACCCAAAAAAAAGTTCGAAAAAATTTTGGGACCAAAAAAATTTTGAGCCAAAAAAAAGTTCGAAAAATTTTGGGACCAAAAAAATTTTGACCCAAAAAAAGTTTGAAAAATTTTGGGACGAAAAAAATTTTGACCCAAAAAAAAGTTCGAAAAATTTTGGGACCAAAAAAATTTTGACCCAAAAAAAAGTTCGAGAAATTTTGGGACCAAAAAAATTTTGACCCAAAAAATAGTTCGAAAAATTTTGGGACCAAAAAAATTTTGACCCAAAAAAAAGTTCGAGAAATTTTGGGACCAAAAAAATTTTGACCCAAAAAAAAGTTCGAAAAATTTTGGGACCAAAAAAATTTTGACCCAAAAAAAAGTTCGAAAAATTTTGGGACCAAAAAAATTTTGACCCAAAAAAAAGTTCGAAAAAATTTTGGGACCAAAAAAATTTTGAGCCAAAATAAAAGTTCGAAAAATTTTGGGACCAAAAAAATTTTGACCCAAAAAAAAGTTCGAAAAATTTTGGGACCAAAAAAATTTTGACCCAAAAAAAAAGTTCGAAAAATTTTGGGACCAAAAAAATTTTGACCCAAAAAAAAGTTCAAAAAATTTTGGGACCAAAAAAATTTTGACCCAAAAAAAAGTTCGAGAAATTTTGGGACCAAAAAAATTTTGACCCAAAAAAAAGTTCGAAAAATTTTGGGACCAAAAAAATTTTGACCCAAAAAAAGTTCGAAAAAATTTTGACCCAAAAAAATTTTGAGCCAAACAAAAGTTCGAAAAATTTTGGGACCAAAAAAATTTTGACCCAAAAAAAAGTTCGAAAAATTTTGGGACCAAAAAAATTTTGACCCAAAAAAAAGTTCGAAAAAATTTTGGGACCAAAAAAATTTTGAGCGAAAAAAAAGTTTGAAAAATTTTGGGACCAAAAAAATTTTGACCCAAAAAAAGTTCGAAAAATTTTGGGACGAAAAAAATTTTGACCCAAAAAAAAGTTCGAAAAATTTTGGGACCAAAAAAATTTTGACCCAAAAAAAAGTTCAAAAAATTTTGGGACCAAAAAAATTTTGACCCAAAAAAAAGTTCGAGAAATTTTGGGACCAAAAAAATTTTGACCCAAAAAAAAGTTCGAAAAATTTTGGGACCAAAAAAATTTTGAGCCAAAAAAAAGTTCGAAAAATTTTGGGACCAAAAAAATTTTGACCCAAAAAAAAGTTCGAAAAATTTTGGGACCAAAAAAATTTTGACCCAAAAAAAAGTTCGAAAAATTTTGGGACCAAAAAAATTTTGACCCAAAAAAAAGTTCGAGAAATTTTGGGACTAAAAAAATTTTGACCCAAAAAATAGTTCGAAAAATTTTGGGACCAAAAAAATTTTGACCCAAAAAAAAGTTCGAAAAATTTTGGGACCAAAAAAATTTTGACCCAAAAAAAAGTTCGAGAAATTTTGGGACCAAAAAAATTTTGACCCAAAAAAAAGTTCGAGAAATTTTGGGACCAAAAAAATTTTCACCCAAAAAAAGTTCGAAAAAATTTTTGGACCAAAAAAATTTTGAGCCAAACAAAAGTTCGAAAAATTTTGGGACCAAAAAAATTTTGACCCAAAAAAAATTCGAAAAATTTTGGGACCAAAAAAATTTTGACCCAAAAAAAAGTTCGAGAAATTTTGGGACCAAAAAAATTTTGACCCCAAAAAAAGTTCGAAAAATTTTGGGACCAAAAAAATTTTGACCCAAAAAAAAGTTCGAGAAATTTTGGGACCAAAAAAATTTTGACCCAAAAAAAAGTTCGAAAAATTTTGGGACCAAAAAAACTTTGACCCAAAAAAAGTTCGAAAAAATTTTTGGACCAAAAAAATTTTGAGCCAAACAAAAGTTCGAAAAATTTTGGGACCAAAAAAATTTTGACCCAAAAAAAATTTTGAGACCAAAAAAATTTTGACCCAAAAAAAAGTTCGAGAAATTTTGGGACCAAAAAAATTTTGACCCAAAAAAAAGTTCGAGAAATTTTGGGACCAAAAAAATTTTGACCCAAAAAAAAGTTCGAAAAATTTTGGGACCAAAAAAATTTTGACCCAAAAAAAAGTTCGAAAAAATTTTGGGACCAAAAAAATTTTGACCCAAAAAAAAGTTCGAGAAATTTTGGGACCAAAAAAATTTTGAGCCAAACAAAAGTTCGAAAAATTTTGGGACCAAAAAAATTTGGTCCCAAAAAAAAAAAAGTTCGAAAAAATTTTGGGACCAAAAAAATTTTGAGCCAAAAAAAAGTTCGAAAAATTTTGGGACCAAAAAAATTTTGACCCAAAAAAAAGTTCGAAAAATTTTGGGACCAAAAAAATTTTGACCCAAAAAAAAGTTCGAGAAATTTTGGGACCAAAAAAATTTTGACCCAAAAAAAAGTTCGAAAAATTTTGGGACCAAAAAAATTTTGACCCAAAAAAAGTTCGAAAAAATTTTGACCCAAAAAAATTTTGAGCCAAACAAAAGTTCGAAAAATTTTGGGACCAAAAAAATTTTGACCCAAAAAAAAGTTCGAAAAATTTTGACCCAAAAAAAAGTTCGAAAAAATTTTGGGACCAAAAAAATTTTGAGCGAAAAAAAAGTTTGAAAAATTTTGGGACCAAAAAAATTTTGACCCAAAAAAAGTTCGAAAAATTTTGGGACGAAAAAAATTTTGACCCAAAAAAAAGTTCGAAAAATTTTGGGACCAAAAAAATTTTGACCCAAAAAAAGTTCGAAAAAATTTTTGGACCAAAAAAATTTTGAGCCAAAAAAAAGTTCGAGAAATTTTGGGACCAAAAAAATTTTGAGCCAAACAAAAGTTCGAAAAATTTTGGGACCAAAAAAATTTGGTCCCAAAAAAAAAAAAGTTCGAAAAAATTTTGGGACCAAAAAAATTTTGAGCCAAAAAAAAGTTCGAAAAATTTTGGGACCAAAAAAATTTTGACCCAAAAAAAAGTTCGAAAAATTTTGGGACCAAAAAAATTTTGACCCAAAAAAAAGTTCGAAAAATTTTGGGACCAAAAAAATTTTGACCCAAAAAAAAGTTCAAAAAATTTTGGGACCAAAAAAATTTTGACCCAAAAAAAGTTCGAAAAAATTTTGACCCAAAAAAATTTTGAGCCAAACAAAAGTTCGAAAAAATTTTGGGACCAAAAAAATTTTGAGCCAAAAAAAAGTTCGAAAAATTTTGGGACCAAAAAAATTTTGAGCCAAAAAAAAGTTCGAAAAATTTTGGGACCAAAAAAATTTTGACCCAAAAAAAAGTTCGAGAAATTTTGGGACCAAAAAAATTTTCACCCAAAAAAAAGTTCGAGAAATTTTGGGACCAAAAAAATTTTCACCCAAAAAAAAGTTCGAAAAATTTTGGGACCAAAAAAATTTTGAGCCAAAAAAAAGTTCGAAAAATTTTGGGACCAAAAAAATTTTGAGCCAAAAAAAAGTTCGAAAAATTTTGGGACCAAAAAAATTTTGACCCAAAAAAAAGTTCGAAAAAATTTTGGGACCAAAAAAATTTTGAGCCAAAAAAAAGTTCGAAAAATTTTGGGACCAAAAAAATTTTGACCCAAAAAAAGTTTGAAAAATTTTGGGACGAAAAAAATTTTGACCCAAAAAAAAGTTCGAAAAATTTTGGGACCAAAAAAATTTTGACCCAAAAAAAAGTTCGAGAAATTTTGGGACCAAAAAAATTTTGACCCAAAAAATAGTTCGAAAAATTTTGGGACCAAAAAAATTTTGACCCAAAAAAAAGTTCGAGAAATTTTGGGACCAAAAAAATTTTGACCCAAAAAAAAGTTCGAAAAATTTTGGGACCAAAAAAATTTTGACCCAAAAAAAAGTTCGAAAAATTTTGGGACCAAAAAAATTTTGACCCAAAAAAAAGTTCGAAAAAATTTTGGGACCAAAAAAATTTTGAGCCAAAATAAAAGTTCGAAAAATTTTGGGACCAAAAAAATTTTGACCCAAAAAAAAGTTCGAAAAATTTTGGGACCAAAAAAATTTTGACCCAAAAAAAAAGTTCGAAAAATTTTGGGACCAAAAAAATTTTGACCCAAAAAAAAGTTCAAAAAATTTTGGGACCAAAAAAATTTTGACCCAAAAAAAAGTTCGAGAAATTTTGGGACCAAAAAAATTTTGACCCAAAAAAAAGTTCGAAAAATTTTGGGACCAAAAAAATTTTGACCCAAAAAAAGTTCGAAAAAATTTTGACCCAAAAAAATTTTGAGCCAAACAAAAGTTCGAAAAATTTTGGGACCAAAAAAATTTTGACCCAAAAAAAAGTTCGAAAAATTTTGGGACCAAAAAAATTTTGACCCAAAAAAAAGTTCGAAAAAATTTTGGGACCAAAAAAATTTTGAGCGAAAAAAAAGTTTGAAAAATTTTGGGACCAAAAAAATTTTGACCCAAAAAAAGTTCGAAAAATTTTGGGACGAAAAAAATTTTGACCCAAAAAAAAGTTCGAAAAATTTTGGGACCAAAAAAATTTTGACCCAAAAAAAAGTTCAAAAAATTTTGGGACCAAAAAAATTTTGACCCAAAAAAAAGTTCGAGAAATTTTGGGACCAAAAAAATTTTGACCCAAAAAAAAGTTCGAAAAATTTTGGGACCAAAAAAATTTTGAGCCAAAAAAAAGTTCGAAAAATTTTGGGACCAAAAAAATTTTGACCCAAAAAAAAGTTCGAAAAATTTTGGGACCAAAAAAATTTTGACCCAAAAAAAAGTTCGAAAAATTTTGGGACCAAAAAAATTTTGACCCAAAAAAAAGTTCGAGAAATTTTGGGACTAAAAAAATTTTGACCCAAAAAATAGTTCGAAAAATTTTGGGACCAAAAAAATTTTGACCCAAAAAAAAGTTCGAAAAATTTTGGGACCAAAAAAATTTTGACCCAAAAAAAAGTTCGAGAAATTTTGGGACCAAAAAAATTTTGACCCAAAAAAAAGTTCGAGAAATTTTGGGACCAAAAAAATTTTCACCCAAAAAAAGTTCGAAAAAATTTTTGGACCAAAAAAATTTTGAGCCAAACAAAAGTTCGAAAAATTTTGGGACCAAAAAAATTTTGACCCAAAAAAAATTCGAAAAATTTTGGGACCAAAAAAATTTTGACCCAAAAAAAAGTTCGAGAAATTTTGGGACCAAAAAAATTTTGACCCCAAAAAAAGTTCGAAAAATTTTGGGACCAAAAAAATTTTGACCCAAAAAAAAGTTCGAGAAATTTTGGGACCAAAAAAATTTTGACCCAAAAAAAAGTTCGAAAAATTTTGGGACCAAAAAAACTTTGACCCAAAAAAAGTTCGAAAAAATTTTTGGACCAAAAAAATTTTGAGCCAAACAAAAGTTCGAAAAATTTTGGGACCAAAAAAATTTTGACCCAAAAAAAATTTTGAGACCAAAAAAATTTTGACCCAAAAAAAAGTTCGAGAAATTTTGGGACCAAAAAAATTTTGACCCAAAAAAAAGTTCGAGAAATTTTGGGACCAAAAAAATTTTGACCCAAAAAAAAGTTCGAAAAATTTTGGGACCAAAAAAATTTTGACCCAAAAAAAAGTTCGAAAAAATTTTGGGACCAAAAAAATTTTGACCCAAAAAAAAGTTCGAGAAATTTTGGGACCAAAAAAATTTTGAGCCAAACAAAAGTTCGAAAAATTTTGGGACCAAAAAAATTTGGTCCCAAAAAAAAAAAAGTTCGAAAAAATTTTGGGACCAAAAAAATTTTGAGCCAAAAAAAAGTTCGAAAAATTTTGGGACCAAAAAAATTTTGACCCAAAAAAAAGTTCGAAAAATTTTGGGACCAAAAAAATTTTGACCCAAAAAAAAGTTCGAAAAATTTTTGGACCAAAAAAATTTTGAGCCAAAAAAAAGTTCGAGAAATTTTGGGACCAAAAAAATTTTGACCCAAAAAATAGTTCGAAAAATTTTGGGACCAAAAAAATTTTGAGCCAAAAAAAAGTTCGAAAAATTTTGGGACCAAAAAAATTTTGACCAAAAAAAAAGTTCGAGAAATTTTGGGACCAAAAAAATTTTGACCCAAAAAAAAGTTCGAAAAATTTTGGGACCAAAAAAATTTTGACCCAAAAAAAAGTTCGAGAAATTTTGGGACCAAAAAAATTTTGAGCCAAAAAAAAGTTTGAAAAAATATTGGGACCAAAAAAATTTTGACCCAAAAAAAAGTTCGAAAAATTTTGGGACCAAAAAAATTTTGACCCAAAAAAAAGTTCGAGAAATTTTGACCCAAAAAAAAGTTCGAAAAATTTTGGGACCAAAAAAATTTTGACCCAAAAAAAAGTTCGAGAAATTTTGGGACCAAAAAAATTTTGACCCAAAAAAAATTTTGGGACCAAAAAAATTTTGACCCAAAAAAAAGTTCGAGAAATTTTGGGACCAAAAAAATTTTGACCCAAAAAAAAGTTCGAGAAATTTTGGGACCAAAAAAATTTTGACCCAAAAAAAAGTTCGAAAAATTTTGGGACCAAAAAAATTTTGACCCAAAAAAAAGTTCGAAAAAATTTTGGGACCAAAAAAATTTTGACCCAAAAAAAAGTTCGAGAAATTTTGGGACCAAAAAAATTTTGAGCCAAAAAAAAGTTCGAAAAATTTTGGGACCAAAAAAATTTTGACCCAAAAAAAAGTTCGAGAAATTTTGGGACCAAAAAAATTTTGACCCAAAAAATAGTTCGAAAAATTTTGGGACCAAAAAAATTTTGAGCCAAAAAAAAGTTCGAAAAATTTTGGGACCAAAAAAATTTTGACCAAAAAAAAAGTTCGAGAAATTTTGGGACCAAAAAAATTTAGACCCAAAAAAAAGTTCGAAAAATTTTGGGACCAAAAAAATTTTGAGCCAAAAAAAAGTTCGAAAAATTTTGGGACCAAAAAATTTTTGACCCAAAAAAAAGTTCGAAAAATTTTGGGACCAAAAAAATTTTGACCCAAAAAAAAGTTCGAAAAATTTTGGGACCAAAAAAAGTTTGAGCCAAAAAAAAGTTCGAAAAATTTTGGGACCAAAAAAATTTTGACCCAAAAAAAAGTTCGAGAAATTTTGGGACCAAAAAAATTTTGACAAAAAAAAAAGTTCTAAAAATTTTGGGACCAAAAAAATTTTGACCCAAAAAAAAGTTCGAAAAAATTTTGGGACCAAAAAAATTTTGACCCAAAAAAAGTTCGAAAAATTTTGGGACAAAAAAAATTTTGACCCAAAAAAAAGTTCGAGAAATTTTGGGACCAAAAAAATTTTGACCCAAAAAAAAGTTCGAGAAATTTTGGGACCCAAAAAATTTTGACCCAAAAAAAAGTTCGAAAAATTTTGGGACCAAAAAAATTTTGACCCAAAAAAAAGTTCGAAAAATTTTGGGACCAAAAAAATTTTGACCCAAAAAAAAGTTCGAAAAAATTTTGGGACCAAAAAAATTTTGACCCAAAAAAAAGTTCGAGAAATTTTGGGACCAAAAAAATTTTGAGCCAAACAAAAGTTCGAAAAATTTTGGGACCAAAAAAATTTGGTCCCAAAAAAAAAAAAGTTCGAAAAAATTTTGGGACCAAAAAAATTTTGAGCCAAAAAAAAGTTCGAAAAATTTTGGGACCAAAAAAATTTTGACCCAAAAAAAAGTTCGAAAAATTTTGGGACCAAAAAAATTTTGACCCAAAAAAAAGTTCGAAAAATTTTGGGACCAAAAAAATTTTGAGCCAAAAAAAAGTTCGAGAAATTTTGGGACCAAAAAAATTTTGACCCAAAAAATAGTTCGAAAAATTTTGGGACCAAAAAAATTTTGAGCCAAAAAAAAGTTCGAAAAATTTTGGGACCAAAAAAATTTAGACCAAAAAAAAAGTTCGAGAAATTTTGGGACCAAAAAAATTTAGACCCAAAAAAGTTCGAAAAATTTTGGGACCAAAAAAATTTTGACCCAAAAAAAAGTTCGAGAAATTTTGGGACCAAAAAAATTTTGAGCCAAAAAAAAGTTTGAAAAAATATTGGGACCAAAAAAATTTTGACCCAAAAAAAAGTTCGAAAAAATTTGGGACCAAAAAAATTTTGACCCAAAAAAAAGTTCGAGAAATTTTGACCCAAAAAAGAGTTCGAAAAATTTTGGGACCAAAAAAATTTTGACCCAAAAAAAAGTTCGAGAAATTTTGGGACCAAAAAAATTTTGACCCAAAAAAAATTCGAAAAATTTTGGGACCAAAAAAATTTTGACCCAAAAAAAGTTTGAAAAAATTTTGACCCAAAAAAATTTTGAGCCAAACAAAAGTTCGAAAAATTTTGGGACCAAAAAATTTTTGACCCAAAAAAAAGTTCGAAAAATTTTGGGACCAAAAAAATTTTGACCCAAAAAAAAGTTCGAAAAATTTTGGGACCAAAAAAAGTTTGAGCCAAAAAAAAGTTCGAAAAATTTTGGGACCAAAAAAATTTTGACCCAAAAAAAAGTTCGAGAAATTTTGGGACCAAAAAAATTTTGACCCAAAAAAAAGTTCGAAAAATTTTGGGACCAAAAAAATTTTGACCGAAAAAAAAGTTCGAGAAATTTTGGGACCAAAAAAATTTTGACCCAAAAAAAAGTTTGAAAAAATTTTGGGACCAAAAAAATTTTGACCCAAAAAAAATTTCGAAAAAATTTTGGGACCAAAAAAATTTGGTCCCAAAAAAAAAAAAGTTCGAAAAAATTTTGGGACCAAAAAAATTTTGAGCCAAAAAAAAGTTCGAAAAATTTTGGGACCAAAAAAATTTTGACCCAAAAAAAAGTTCGAAAAATTTTGGGACCAAAAAAATTTTGACCCAAAAAAAAGTTCGAAAAATTTTGGGACCAAAAAAATTTTGAGCCAAAAAAAAGTTCGAGAAATTTTGGGACCAAAAAAATTTTGACCCAAAAAATAGTTCGAAAAATTTTGGGACCAAAAAAATTTTGAGCCAAAAAAAAGTTCGAAAAATTTTGGGACCAAAAAAATTTTGACCAAAAAAAAAGTTCGAGAAATTTTGGGACCAAAAAAATTTAGACCCAAAAAAAAGTTCGAAAAATTTTGGGACCAAAAAAATTTTGACCCAAAAAAAAGTTCGAGAAATTTTGGGACCAAAAAAATTTTGAGCCAAAAAAAAGTTTGAAAAAATATTGGGACCAAAAAAATTTTGACCCAAAAAAAAGTTCGAAAAAATTTGGGACCAAAAAAATTTTGACCCAAAAAAAAGTTCGAGAAATTTTGACCCAAAAAAGAGTTCGAAAAATTTTGGGACCAAAAAAATTTTGACCCAAAAAAAAGTTCGAGAAATTTTGGGACCAAAAAAATTTTGACCCAAAAAAAATTCGAAAAATTTTGGGACCAAAAAAATTTTGACCCAAAAAAAGTTTGAAAAAATTTTGACCCAAAAAAATTTTGAGCCAAACAAAAGTTCGAAAAATTTTGGGACCAAAAAATTTTTGACCCAAAAAAAAGTTCGAAAAATTTTGGGACCAAAAAAATTTTGACCCAAAAAAAAGTTCGAAAAATTTTGGGACCAAAAAAAGTTTGAGCCAAAAAAAAGTTCGAAAAATTTTGGGACCAAAAAAATTTTGACCCAAAAAAAAGTTCGAGAAATTTTGGGACCAAAAAAATTTTGACCCAAAAAAAAGTTCGAAAAATTTTGGGACCAAAAAAATTTTGACCCAAAAAAAAGTTCGAGAAATTTTGGGACCAAAAAAATTTTGACCCAAAAAAAAGTTCGAGAAATTTTGACCCAAAAAAGAGTTCGAAAAATTTTGGGACCAAAAAAATTTTGACCCAAAAAAAAGTTCGAGAAATTTTGGGACCAAAAAAATTTTGACCCAAAAAAAATTCGAAAAATTTTGGGACCAAAAAAATTTTGACCCAAAAAAAGTTTGAAAAAATTTTGACCCAAAAAAATTTTGAGCCAAACAAAAGTTCGAAAAATTTTGGGACCAAAAAATTTTTGACCCAAAAAAAAGTTCGAAAAATTTTGGGACCAAAAAAATTTTGACCCAAAAAAAAGTTCGAAAAATTTTGGGACCAAAAAAAGTTTGAGCCAAAAAAAAGTTCGAAAAATTTTGGGACCAAAAAAATTTTGACCCAAAAAAAAGTTCGAGAAATTTTGGGACCAAAAAAATTTTGACCCAAAAAAAAGTTCGAAAAATTTTGGGACCAAAAAAATTTTGACCCAAAAAAAAGTTCGAGAAATTTTGGGACCAAAAAAATTTTGACCCAAAAAAAAGTTTGAAAAAATTTTGGGACCAAAAAAATTTTGACCCAAAAAAAATTTCGAAAAAATTTTGGGACCAAAAAAATTTTGACACAAAAAAGTTCGAAAAATTTTGGGACCAAAAAAATTTTGACCCAAAAAAAAGTTCGAAAAATTTTG
Organism: Astyanax mexicanus; assembly: GCF_023375975.1. Lineage (NCBI taxonomy): Eukaryota > Metazoa > Chordata > Actinopteri > Characiformes > Acestrorhamphidae > Astyanax > Astyanax mexicanus. The sequence goes on from NC_064410.1 coordinate 25,201,619, forward strand.
GGACCAAAAAAATTTTGACCCAAAAAAAAGTTCGAAAAATTTTGGGACCAAAAAAATTTTGACCCAAAAAAAAGTTCGAGAAATTTTGGGACCAAAAAAATTTTGACCCAAAAAATAGTTCGAAAAATTTTGGGACCAAAAAAATTTGGAGCCAAAAAAAAGTTCGAAAAATTTTGGGACCAAAAAAATTTTGAGCCAAAAAAAAGTTCGAGAAATTTTGGGACCAAAAAAATTTTGAGCCAATAAAAAGTTCGAAAAATTTTGGGACCAAAAAAATTTTGACCCAAAAAAAAGTTCGAGAAATTTTGGGACCAAAAAAGTTTTGAGGCAAAAAAAAGTTTGAAAAAATTTTGGAACCAAAAAAATTTTGACCAAAAAAAAGTTCGAAAAATTTTGGGACCAAAAAAATTTTGACCCAAAAAAAAGTTCGAAAAATTTTTGGGACCAAAAAAATTTTGAGCCAAAAAAAAGTTCGAAAAATTTTGGGACCAAAAAAATTTTGACCCAAAAAAAAGTTCGAAAAATTTTGGGACCAAAAAAATTTTGACCCAAAAAAAAGTTCGAAAAATTTTGGGACCAAAAAAATTTTGACCCAAAAAAAAGTTCGAAAAATTTTGGGACCAAAAAAATTTTAAGCCAAAAAAAAGTTCGAGAAATTTTGGGACCAAAAAAATTTTGACCCAAAAAAAAGTTCGAAAAATTTTGGGACCAAAAAAATTTTGACCCAAAAAAAAGTTCGAGAAATTTTGGGACCAAAAAAATTTTGACCCCAAAAAAAGTTCGAAAAATTTTGGGACCAAAAAAATTTTGACCCAAAAAAAAGTTCGAGAAATTTTGGGACCAAAAAAATTTTGACCCAAAAAAAAGTTTGAAAAAATTTTGGGACCAAAAAAATTTTGACCCAAAAAAAAGTTCGAAAAATTTTGGGACCAAAAAAATTTTGACCCAAAAAAAAGTTCGAGAAATTTTGGGACCAAAAAAATTTTGACCCAAAAAATAGTTCGAAAAATTTTGGGACCAAAAAAATTTGGAGCCAAAAAAAAGTTCGAAAAATTTTGGGACCAAAAAAATTTTGACCCAAAAAAAAGTTCGAGAAATTTTGGGACCAAAAAAATTTTGAGCCAATAAAAAGTTCGAAAAATTTTGGGACCAAAAAAGTTTTGAGGCAAAAAAAAGTTTGAAAAAATTTTGGAACCAAAAAAATTTTGACCAAAAAAAAGTTCGAAAAATTTTGGGACCAAAAAAATTTTGACCCAAAAAAAAGTTCGAAAAATTTTTGGGACCAAAAAAATTTTGAGCCAAAAAAAAGTTCGAAAAATTTTGGGACCAAAAAAATTTTGACCCAAAAAAAAGTTCGAAAAATTTTGGGACCAAAAAAATTTTGACCCAAAAAAAAGTTCGAAAAATTTTGGGACCAAAAAAATTTTGACCCAAAAAAAAGTTCGAAAAATTTTGGGACCAAAAAAATTTTAAGCCAAAAAAAAGTTCGAGAAATTTTGGGACCAAAAAAATTTTGACCCAAAAAAAAGTTCGAAAAATTTTGGGACCAAAAAAATTTTGACCCAAAAAAAAGTTCGAGAAATTTTGGGACCAAAAAAATTTTGACCCCAAAAAAAGTTCGAAAAATTTTGGGACCAAAAAAATTTTGACCCAAAAAAAAGTTCGAGAAATTTTGGGACCAAAAAAATTTTGACCCAAAAAAAAGTTCGAAAAATTTTGGGACCAAAAAAATTTTGACCCAAAAAAAAGTTCGAAAAAATTTTGGGACCAAAAAAATTTTGAGCCAAAAAAAAGTTCGAAAAATTTTGGGACCAAAAAAATTTTGACCCAAAAAAAAGTTCGAAAAATTTTGGGACCAAAAAAATTTTGACCCAAAAAAAAGGTCGAGAAATTTTGGGACCAAAAAAATTTTGAGCCAAAAAAAAAGTTTGAAAAAATTTTGGGACCAAAAAAATTTTGACCCAAAAAAAAGTTCGAAAAATTTTGGGACCAAAAAAATTTTGACCCAAAAAAAAGTTCGAAAAAATTTTGGGACCAAAAAAATTTTGAGCCAAAAAAAAAGTTCGAAAAATTTTGGGACCAAAAAAATTTTGACCCAAAAAAAAGTTCGAAAAATTTTGGGACCAAAAAAATTTTGACCCAAAAAATAGTTCGAAAAATTTTGAGACCAAAAAAATTTGGAGCCAAAAAAAAGTTCGAAAAATTTTGGGACCAAAAAAATTTTGACCCAAAAAAAAGTTCGAGAAATTTTGGGACCAAAAAAATTTTGACCCAAAAAAAAGTTCGAAAAATTTTGGGACCAAAAAAATTTTGACCCAAAAAATAGTTCGAAAAATTTTGGGACCAAAAAAATTTGGAGCCAAAAAAAAGTTTGAAAAATTTTGGGACCAAAAAAATTTTGACCCAAAAAAAAGTTCGAGAAATTTTGGGACCAAAAAAATTTTGAGCCAATAAAAAGTTCGAAAAATTTTGGGACCAAAAAAATTTTGACCCAAAAAAAAGTTCGAGAAATTTTGGGACCAAAAAAATTTTGAGGCAAAAAAAAGTTTGAAAAAATTTTGGGACCAAAAAAATTTTGACGAAAAAAAAGTTCGAAAAATTTTGGGACCAAAAAAATTTTGACCCAAAAAAAAGTTTGAAAAATTTTTGGGACCAAAAAAATTTTGAGCCAAAAAAAAGTTCGAAAAATTTTGGGACCAAAAAAATTTTGACCCAAAAAATAGTTCGAAAAATTTTGGGACCAAAAAAATTTGGAGCCAAAAAAAAGTTCGAAAAATTTTGGGACCAAAAAAATTTTGACCCAAAAAAAAGTTCGATAAATTTTTGGGACCAAAAAAATTTTGAGCCAAAAAAAAGTTCGAAAAATTTTGGGACCAAAAAAATTTTGACCCAAAAAAAAGTTCGAAAAATTTTGGGACCAAAAAAATTTTCACCCAAAAAAAAGTTCGAGAAATTTTGGGACCAAAAAAATTTTCACCCAAAAAAAAGTTCGAAAAATTTTGGGACCAAAAAAATTTTGAGCCAAAAAAAAGTTCGAAAAATTTTGGGACCAAAAAAATTTTGAGCCAAAAAAAAGTTCGAAAAATTTTGGGACCAAAAAAATTTTGACCCAAAAAAAAGTTCGAAAAAATTTTGGGACCAAAAAAATTTTGAGCCAAAAAAAAGTTCGAAAAATTTTGGGACCAAAAAAATTTTGACCCAAAAAAAGTTTGAAAAATTTTGGGACGAAAAAAATTTTGACCCAAAAAAAAGTTCGAAAAATTTTGGGACCAAAAAAATTTTGACCCAAAAAAAAGTTCGAGAAATTTTGGGACCAAAAAAATTTTGACCCAAAAAATAGTTCGAAAAATTTTGGGACCAAAAAAATTTTGACCCAAAAAAAAGTTCGAGAAATTTTGGGACCAAAAAAATTTTGACCCAAAAAAAAGTTCGAAAAATTTTGGGACCAAAAAAATTTTGACCCAAAAAAAAGTTCGAAAAATTTTGGGACCAAAAAAATTTTGACCCAAAAAAAAGTTCGAAAAAATTTTGGGACCAAAAAAATTTTGAGCCAAAATAAAAGTTCGAAAAATTTTGGGACCAAAAAAATTTTGACCCAAAAAAAAGTTCGAAAAATTTTGGGACCAAAAAATTTTTGACCCAAAAAAAAAGTTCGAAAAATTTTGGGACCAAAAAAATTTTGACCCAAAAAAAAGTTCAAAAAATTTTGGGACCAAAAAAATTTTGACCCAAAAAAAAGTTCGAGAAATTTTGGGACCAAAAAAATTTTGACCCAAAAAAAAGTTCGAAAAATTTTGGGACCAAAAAAATTTTGACCCAAAAAAAGTTCGAAAAAATTTTGACCCAAAAAAATTTTGAGCCAAACAAAAGTTCGAAAAATTTTGGGACCAAAAAAATTTTGACCCAAAAAAAAGTTCGAAAAATTTTGGGACCAAAAAAATTTTGACCCAAAAAAAAGTTCGAAAAAATTTTGGGACCAAAAAAATTTTGAGCGAAAAAAAAGTTTGAAAAATTTTGGGACCAAAAAAATTTTGACCCAAAAAAAGTTCGAAAAATTTTGGGACGAAAAAAATTTTGACCCAAAAAAAAGTTCGAAAAATTTTGGGACCAAAAAAATTTTGACCCAAAAAAAAGTTCAAAAAATTTTGGGACCAAAAAAATTTTGACCCAAAAAAAAGTTCGAGAAATTTTGGGACCAAAAAAATTTTGACCCAAAAAAAAGTTCGAAAAATTTTGGGACCAAAAAAATTTTGAGCCAAAAAAAAGTTCGAAAAATTTTGGGACCAAAAAAATTTTGACCCAAAAAAAAGTTCGAAAAATTTTGGGACCAAAAAAATTTTGACCCAAAAAAAAGTTCGAAAAATTTTGGGACCAAAAAAATTTTGACCCAAAAAAAAGTTCGAGAAATTTTGGGACTAAAAAAATTTTGACCCAAAAAATAGTTCGAAAAATTTTGGGACCAAAAAAATTTTGACCCAAAAAAAAGTTCGAAAAATTTTGGGACCAAAAAAATTTTGACCCAAAAAAAAGTTCGAGAAATTTTGGGACCAAAAAAATTTTGACCCAAAAAAAAGTTCGAGAAATTTTGGGACCAAAAAAATTTTCACCCAAAAAAAGTTCGAAAAAATTTTTGGACCAAAAAAATTTTGAGCCAAACAAAAGTTCGAAAAATTTTGGGACCAAAAAAATTTTGACCCAAAAAAAATTCGAAAAATTTTGGGACCAAAAAAATTTTGACCCAAAAAAAAGTTCGAGAAATTTTGGGACCAAAAAAATTTTGACCCCAAAAAAAGTTCGAAAAATTTTGGGACCAAAAAAATTTTGACCCAAAAAAAAGTTCGAGAAATTTTGGGACCAAAAAAATTTTGACCCAAAAAAAAGTTCGAAAAATTTTGGGACCAAAAAAACTTTGACCCAAAAAAAGTTCGAAAAAATTTTTGGACCAAAAAAATTTTGAGCCAAACAAAAGTTCGAAAAATTTTGGGACCAAAAAAATTTTGACCCAAAAAAAATTTTGAGACCAAAAAAATTTTGACCCAAAAAAAAGTTCGAGAAATTTTGGGACCAAAAAAATTTTGACCCAAAAAAAAGTTCGAGAAATTTTGGGACCAAAAAAATTTTGACCCAAAAAAAAGTTCGAAAAATTTTGGGACCAAAAAAATTTTGACCCAAAAAAAAGTTCGAAAAAATTTTGGGACCAAAAAAATTTTGACCCAAAAAAAAGTTCGAGAAATTTTGGGACCAAAAAAATTTTGAGCCAAACAAAAGTTCGAAAAATTTTGGGACCAAAAAAATTTGGTCCCAAAAAAAAAAAAGTTCGAAAAAATTTTGGGACCAAAAAAATTTTGAGCCAAAAAAAAGTTCGAAAAATTTTGGGACCAAAAAAATTTTGACCCAAAAAAAAGTTCGAAAAATTTTGGGACCAAAAAAATTTTGACCCAAAAAAAAGTTCGAAAAATTTTTGGACCAAAAAAATTTTGAGCCAAAAAAAAGTTCGAGAAATTTTGGGACCAAAAAAATTTTGACCCAAAAAATAGTTCGAAAAATTTTGGGACCAAAAAAATTTTGAGCCAAAAAAAAGTTCGAAAAATTTTGGGACCAAAAAAATTTTGACCAAAAAAAAAGTTCGAGAAATTTTGGGACCAAAAAAATTTTGACCCAAAAAAAAGTTCGAAAAATTTTGGGACCAAAAAAATTTTGACCCAAAAAAAAGTTCGAGAAATTTTGGGACCAAAAAAATTTTGAGCCAAAAAAAAGTTTGAAAAAATATTGGGACCAAAAAAATTTTGACCCAAAAAAAAGTTCGAAAAATTTTGGGACCAAAAAAATTTTGACCCAAAAAAAAGTTCGAGAAATTTTGACCCAAAAAAAAGTTCGAAAAATTTTGGGACCAAAAAAATTTTGACCCAAAAAAAAGTTCGAGAAATTTTGGGACCAAAAAAATTTTGACCCAAAAAAAATTTTGGGACCAAAAAAATTTTGACCCAAAAAAAAGTTCGAGAAATTTTGGGACCAAAAAAATTTTGACCCAAAAAAAAGTTCGAGAAATTTTGGGACCAAAAAAATTTTGACCCAAAAAAAAGTTCGAAAAATTTTGGGACCAAAAAAATTTTGACCCAAAAAAAAGTTCGAAAAAATTTTGGGACCAAAAAAATTTTGACCCAAAAAAAAGTTCGAGAAATTTTGGGACCAAAAAAATTTTGAGCCAAAAAAAAGTTCGAAAAATTTTGGGACCAAAAAAATTTTGACCCAAAAAAAAGTTCGAGAAATTTTGGGACCAAAAAAATTTTGACCCAAAAAATAGTTCGAAAAATTTTGGGACCAAAAAAATTTTGAGCCAAAAAAAAGTTCGAAAAATTTTGGGACCAAAAAAATTTTGACCAAAAAAAAAGTTCGAGAAATTTTGGGACCAAAAAAATTTAGACCCAAAAAAAAGTTCGAAAAATTTTGGGACCAAAAAAATTTTGAGCCAAAAAAAAGTTCGAAAAATTTTGGGACCAAAAAATTTTTGACCCAAAAAAAAGTTCGAAAAATTTTGGGACCAAAAAAATTTTGACCCAAAAAAAAGTTCGAAAAATTTTGGGACCAAAAAAAGTTTGAGCCAAAAAAAAGTTCGAAAAATTTTGGGACCAAAAAAATTTTGACCCAAAAAAAAGTTCGAGAAATTTTGGGACCAAAAAAATTTTGACAAAAAAAAAAGTTCTAAAAATTTTGGGACCAAAAAAATTTTGACCCAAAAAAAAGTTCGAAAAAATTTTGGGACCAAAAAAATTTTGACCCAAAAAAAGTTCGAAAAATTTTGGGACAAAAAAAATTTTGACCCAAAAAAAAGTTCGAGAAATTTTGGGACCAAAAAAATTTTGACCCAAAAAAAAGTTCGAGAAATTTTGGGACCCAAAAAATTTTGACCCAAAAAAAAGTTCGAAAAATTTTGGGACCAAAAAAATTTTGACCCAAAAAAAAGTTCGAAAAATTTTGGGACCAAAAAAATTTTGACCCAAAAAAAAGTTCGAAAAAATTTTGGGACCAAAAAAATTTTGACCCAAAAAAAAGTTCGAGAAATTTTGGGACCAAAAAAATTTTGAGCCAAACAAAAGTTCGAAAAATTTTGGGACCAAAAAAATTTGGTCCCAAAAAAAAAAAGTTCGAAAAAATTTTGGGACCAAAAAAATTTTGAGCCAAAAAAAAGTTCGAAAAATTTTGGGACCAAAAAAATTTTGACCCAAAAAAAAGTTCGAAAAATTTTGGGACCAAAAAAATTTTGACCCAAAAAAAAGTTCGAAAAATTTTGGGACCAAAAAAATTTTGAGCCAAAAAAAAGTTCGAGAAATTTTGGGACCAAAAAAATTTTGACCCAAAAAATAGTTCGAAAAATTTTGGGACCAAAAAAATTTTGAGCCAAAAAAAAGTTCGAAAAATTTTGGGACCAAAAAAATTTTGACCAAAAAAAAAGTTCGAGAAATTTTGGGACCAAAAAAATTTAGACCCAAAAAAAAGTTCGAAAAATTTTGGGACCAAAAAAATTTTGACCCAAAAAAAAGTTCGAGAAATTTTGGGACCAAAAAAATTTTGAGCCAAAAAAAAGTTTGAAAAAATATTGGGACCAAAAAAATTTTGACCCAAAAAAAAGTTCGAAAAAATTTGGGACCAAAAAAATTTTGACCCAAAAAAAAGTTCGAGAAATTTTGACCCAAAAAAGAGTTCGAAAAATTTTGGGACCAAAAAAATTTTGACCCAAAAAAAAGTTCGAGAAATTTTGGGACCAAAAAAATTTTGACCCAAAAAAAATTCGAAAAATTTTGGGACCAAAAAAATTTTGACCCAAAAAAAGTTTGAAAAAATTTTGACCCAAAAAAATTTTGAGCCAAACAAAAGTTCGAAAAATTTTGGGACCAAAAAATTTTTGACCCAAAAAAAAGTTCGAAAAATTTTGGGACCAAAAAAATTTTGACCCAAAAAAAAGTTCGAAAAATTTTGGGACCAAAAAAAGTTTGAGCCAAAAAAAAGTTCGAAAAATTTTGGGACCAAAAAAATTTTGACCCAAAAAAAAGTTCGAGAAATTTTGGGACCAAAAAAATTTTGACCCAAAAAAAAGTTCGAAAAATTTTGGGACCAAAAAAATTTTGACCCAAAAAAAAGTTCGAGAAATTTTGGGACCAAAAAAATTTTGACCCAAAAAAAAGTTTGAAAAAATTTTGGGACCAAAAAAATTTTGACCCAAAAAAAATTTCGAAAAAATTTTGGGACCAAAAAAATTTTGACACAAAAAAGTTCGAAAAATTTTGGGACCAAAAAAATTTTGACCCAAAAAAAAGTTCGAAAAATTTTGGGACCAAAAAAATTTTGACCCAAAAAAAAGTTCGAAAAATTTTGGGACCAAAAAAATTTTGACCCAAAAAAAAGTTCGAGAAATTTTGGGACCAAAAAAATTTTGACCCAAAAAATAGTTCGAAAAATTTTGGGACCAAAAAAATTTGGAGCCAAAAAAAAGTTCGAAAAATTTTGGGACCAAAAAAATTTTGAGCCAAAAAAAAGTTCGAGAAATTTTGGGACCAAAAAAATTTTGAGCCAATAAAAAGTTCGAAAAATTTTGGGACCAAAAAAATTTTGACCCAAAAAAAAGTTCGAGAAATTTTGGGACCAAAAAAGTTTTGAGGCAAAAAAAAGTTTGAAAAAATTTTGGAACCAAAAAAATTTTGACCAAAAAAAAGTTCGAAAAATTTTGGGACCAAAAAAATTTTGACCCAAAAAAAAGTTCGAAAAATTTTTGGGACCAAAAAAATTTTGAGCCAAAAAAAAGTTCGAAAAATTTTGGGACCAAAAAAATTTTGACCCAAAAAAAAGTTCGAAAAATTTTGGGACCAAAAAAATTTTGACCCAAAAAAAAGTTCGAAAAATTTTGGGACCAAAAAAATTTTGACCCAAAAAAAAGTTCGAAAAATTTTGGGACCAAAAAAATTTTAAGCCAAAAAAAAGTTCGAGAAATTTTGGGACCAAAAAAATTTTGACCCAAAAAAAAGTTCGAAAAATTTTGGGACCAAAAAAATTTTGACCCAAAAAAAAGTTCGAGAAATTTTGGGACCAAAAAAATTTTGACCCCAAAAAAAGTTCGAAAAATTTTGGGACCAAAAAAATTTTGACCCAAAAAAAAGTTCGAGAAATTTTGGGACCAAAAAAATTTTGACCCAAAAAAAAGTTTGAAAAAATTTTGGGACCAAAAAAATTTTGACCCAAAAAAAAGTTCGAAAAATTTTGGGACCAAAAAAATTTTGACCCAAAAAAAAGTTCGAGAAATTTTGGGACCAAAAAAATTTTGACCCAAAAAATAGTTCGAAAAATTTTGGGACCAAAAAAATTTGGAGCCAAAAAAAAGTTCGAAAAATTTTGGGACCAAAAAAATTTTGACCCAAAAAAAAGTTCGAGAAATTTTGGGACCAAAAAAATTTTGAGCCAATAAAAAGTTCGAAAAATTTTGGGACCAAAAAAGTTTTGAGGCAAAAAAAAGTTTGAAAAAATTTTGGAACCAAAAAAATTTTGACCAAAAAAAAGTTCGAAAAATTTTGGGACCAAAAAAATTTTGACCCAAAAAAAAGTTCGAAAAATTTTTGGGACCAAAAAAATTTTGAGCCAAAAAAAAGTTCGAAAAATTTTGGGACCAAAAAAATTTTGACCCAAAAAAAAGTTCGAAAAATTTTGGGACCAAAAAAATTTTGACCCAAAAAAAAGTTCGAAAAATTTTGGGACCAAAAAAATTTTGACCCAAAAAAAAGTTCGAAAAATTTTGGGACCAAAAAAATTTTAAGCCAAAAAAAAGTTCGAGAAATTTTGGGACCAAAAAAATTTTGACCCAAAAAAAAGTTCGAAAAATTTTGGGACCAAAAAAATTTTGACCCAAAAAAAAGTTCGAGAAATTTTGGGACCAAAAAAATTTTGACCCCAAAAAAAGTTCGAAAAATTTTGGGACCAAAAAAATTTTGACCCAAAAAAAAGTTCGAGAAATTTTGGGACCAAAAAAATTTTGACCCAAAAAAAAGTTCGAAAAATTTTGGGACCAAAAAAATTTTGACCCAAAAAAAAGTTCGAAAAAATTTTGGGACCAAAAAAATTTTGAGCCAAAAAAAAGTTCGAAAAATTTTGGGACCAAAAAAATTTTGACCCAAAAAAAAGTTCGAAAAATTTTGGGACCAAAAAAATTTTGACCCAAAAAAAAGGTCGAGAAATTTTGGGACCAAAAAAATTTTGAGCCAAAAAAAAAGTTTGAAAAAATTTTGGGACCAAAAAAATTTTGACCCAAAAAAAAGTTCGAAAAATTTTGGGACCAAAAAAATTTTGACCCAAAAAAAAGTTCGAAAAAATTTTGGGACCAAAAAAATTTTGAGCCAAAAAAAAAGTTCGAAAAATTTTGGGACCAAAAAAATTTTGACCCAAAAAAAAGTTCGAAAAATTTTGGGACCAAAAAAATTTTGACCCAAAAAATAGTTCGAAAAATTTTGAGACCAAAAAAATTTGGAGCCAAAAAAAAGTTCGAAAAATTTTGGGACCAAAAAAATTTTGACCCAAAAAAAAGTTCGAGAAATTTTGGGACCAAAAAAATTTTGACCCAAAAAAAAGTTCGAAAAATTTTGGGACCAAAAAAATTTTGACCCAAAAAATAGTTCGAAAAATTTTGGGACCAAAAAAATTTGGAGCCAAAAAAAAGTTTGAAAAATTTTGGGACCAAAAAAATTTTGACCCAAAAAAAAGTTCGAGAAATTTTGGGACCAAAAAAATTTTGAGCCAATAAAAAGTTCGAAAAATTTTGGGACCAAAAAAATTTTGACCCAAAAAAAAGTTCGAGAAATTTTGGGACCAAAAAAATTTTGAGGCAAAAAAAAGTTTGAAAAAATTTTGGGACCAAAAAAATTTTGACGAAAAAAAAGTTCGAAAAATTTTGGGACCAAAAAAATTTTGACCCAAAAAAAAGTTTGAAAAATTTTTGGGACCAAAAAAATTTTGAGCCAAAAAAAAGTTCGAAAAATTTTGGGACCAAAAAAATTTTGACCCAAAAAATAGTTCGAAAAATTTTGGGACCAAAAAAATTTGGAGCCAAAAAAAAGTTCGAAAAATTTTGGGACCAAAAAAATTTTGACCCAAAAAAAAGTTCGATAAATTTTTGGGACCAAAAAAATTTTGAGCCAAAAAAAAGTTCGAAAAATTTTGGGACCAAAAAAATTTTGACCCAAAAAAAAGTTCGAAAAATTTTGGGACCAAAAAAATTTTGACCCAAAAAAAAGTTCGAAAAATTTTGGGACCAAAAAAATTTTGACCCAAATAAAAGTTCGAGAAATTTTGGGACCAAAAAAATTTTGACCCAAAAAATAGTTCGAAAAATTTTGGGACCAAAAAAATTTTGAGCCAAAAAAAAGTTCGAAAAATTTTGGGACCAAAAAAATTTTGACCCAAAAAAAAGTTCGAGAAATTTTGGGACCAAAAAAATTTTGAGCCAAAAAAAAAGTTCGAAAAATTTTGGGACCAAAAAAAGTTTGAGCCAAAAAAAAGTTCGAAAAATTTTGGGACCAAAAAAATTTTGACCCAAAAAAAAGTTCGAAAAATTTTGGGACCAAAAAAATTTTGACCCAAAAAAAAGTTCGAAAAATTTTGGGACCAAAAAAATTTTGACCCAAAAAAAAGTTCGAGAAATTTTGGGACCAAAAAAATTTTGACCCAAAAAATAGTTCGAAAAATTTTGGGACCAAAAAAATTTGGAGCCAAAAAAAAGTTCGAAAAATTTTGGGACCAAAAAAATTTTGACCCAAAAAAAAGTTCGAGAAATTTTGGGACCAAAAAAAGTTTGAGCCAAAAAAAAGTTCGAAAAATTTTGGGACCAAAAAAATTTTGACCCAAAAAAAAGTTCGAGAAATTTTGGGACCAAAAAAAGTTTGAGCCAAAAAAAAGTTCGAAAAATTTTGGGACCAAAAAAAATTTGACCCAAAAAAAAGTTCGAAAAATTTTGGGACCAAAAAAATTTTGACCCAAAAAAAAGTTCGAAAAATTTTGGGACCAAAAAAATTTTGACCCAAAAAAAAGTTCGAGAAATTTTGGGACCAAAAAAATTTTGACCCAAAAAATAGTTCGAAAAATTTTGGGACCAAAAAAATTTGGAGCCAAAAAAAAGTTCGAAAAATTTTGGGACCAAAAAAATTTTGACCCAAAAAAAAGTTCGAGAAATTTTGGGACCAAAAAAATTTTGACCCAAAAAAAAGTTCGAAAAATTTTGGGACCAAAAAAATTTTGACCCAAAAAAAGTTCGAGAAATTTTGGGACCAAAAAAATTTTGAGGCAAAAAAAAGTTCGAAAAATTTTGGGACCAAAAAAATTTTGACCCAAAAAAAGTTCGAAAAAATTTTGACCCAAAAAAATTTTGAGCCAAACAAAAGTTCGAAAAATTTTGGGACCAAAAAAATTTTTGACCCAAAAAAAAGTTCGAAAAATTTTGGGACTAAAAAAATTTTGACCCAAAAAAAAGTTCGAAAAATTTTGGGACCAAAAAAATTTTGAGCCAAAAAAAGTTCGAAAAAATTTTGACCCAAAAAAATTTTGACCCAAAAAAAAGTTCGAGAAATTTTGGGACCAAAAAAATTTTGAGCCAATAAAAAGTTCGAAAAATTTTGGGACCAAAAAAATTTTGACCCAAAAAAAAGTTCGAGAAATTTTGGGACCAAAAAAATTTTGAGGCAAAAAAAAGTTTGAAAAAATTTTGGGACCAAAAAAATTTTGACGAAAAAAAAGTTCGAAAAATTTTGGGACCAAAAAAATTTTGACCCAAAAAAAAGTTCGAAAAATTTTTGGGACCAAAAAAATTTTGAGCCAAAAAAAAGTTCGAAAAATTTTGGGACCAAAAAAATTTTGACCCAAAAAATAGTTCGAAAAATTTTGGGACCAAAAAAATTTGGAGCCAAAAAAAAGTTCGAAAAATTTTGGGACCAAAAAAATTTTGACCCAAAAAAAAGTTCGAGAAATTTTGGGACCAAAAAAATTTTGAGCCAATAAAAAGTTCGAAAAATTTTGGGACCAAAAAAATTTTGACCCAAAAAAAAGTTCGAGAAATTTTGGGACCAAAAAAATTTTGAGGCAAAAAAAAGTTTGAAAAAATTTTGGGACCAAAAAAATTTTGACCCAAAAAATAGTTCGAAAAATTTTGGGACCAAAAAAATTTTGAGCCAAAAAAAAGTTCGAAAAATTTTGGGACCAAAAAAATTTTGACCCAAAAAAAAGTTCGAGAAATTTTGGGACCAAAAAAATTTTGAGCCAAAAAAAAAGTTCGAAAAATTTTGGGACCAAAAAAAGTTTGAGCCAAAAAAAAGTTCGAAAAATTTTGGGACCAAATTTTGGGACCAAAAAAATTTTGACCCAAAAAAAAGTTCGAGAAATTTTGGGACCAAAAAAATTTTGACCCAAAAAATAGTTCGAAAAATTTTGGGACCAAAAAAATTTGGAGCCAAAAAAAAGTTCGAAAAATTTTGGGACCAAAAAAATTTTGACCCAAAAAAAAGTTCGAGAAATTTTGGGACCAAAAAAATTTTGACCCAAAAAAAAGTTCGAAAAATTTTGGGACCAAAAAAATTTTGACCCAAAAAAAGTTCGAGAAATTTTGGGACCAAAAAAATTTTGCCCCAAAAAAAAGTTCGAAAAATTTTGGGACCAAAAAAATTTTGACCCAAAAAAAGTTCGAAAAAATTTTGACCCAAAAAAATTTTTGACCCAAACAAAAGTTCGAAAAATTTTGGGACCAAAAAAATTTTTGACCCAAAAAAAAGTTCGAAAAATTTTGGGACTAAAAAAATTTTGACCCAAAAAAAAGTTCGAAAAATTTTGGGACCAAAAAAATTTTGAGCCAAAAAAAAGTTCGAAAAATTTTGGGACCAAAAAAATTTTGACCCAAAAAAAAGTTCGAAAAATTTTGGGACCAAAAAAATTTTGACCCAAAAAAAAGTTCGAAAAATTTTGGGACCAAAAAAATTTTGACCAAAACAAAGTTCGAAAAATTTTGGGACCAAAAAAATTTTGACCCAAAAAAAGTTCGAAAAAATTTTGACCCAAAAAAATTTTGAGCCAAACAAAAGTTCGAAAAATTTTGGGACCAAAAAATTTTGACCCAAAAAAAAGTTCGAAAAATTTTGGGACCAAAAAAATTTTGACCCAAAAAAAAGTTCGAAAAAATTTTGGGACCAAAAAAATTTTGAGCCAAAAAAAAGTTCGAAAAATTTTGGGACCAAAAAAATTTTGACCCAAAAAAAAGTTCGAAAAATTTTGGGACCAAAAAAATTTTGACCCAAAAAAAAGGTCGAGAAATTTTGGGACCAAAAAAATTTTGAGCCAAAAAAAAAGTTTGAAAAAATTTTGGGACCAAAAAAATTTTGACCCAAAAAAAAGTTCGAAAAATTTTGGGACCAAAAAAATTTTGACCCAAAAAAAAGTTCGAAAAAATTTTGGGACCAAAAAAATTTTGAGCCAAAAAAAAAGTTCGAAAAATTTTGGGACCAAAAAAATTTTGAGCCAAAAAAAAGTTCGAAAAATTTTGGGACCAAAAAAATTTTGACCCAAAAAAAAGTTCGAAAAATTTTGGGACCAAAAAAATTTTGACCCAAAAAAAAGTTCGAAAAATTTTAGACCAAAAAAATTTTGACCCAAAAAAAGTTCGAGAAATTTTGGGACCAAAAAAATTTTGACCCAAAAAAAAGTTCGAAAAATTTTGGGACCAAAAAAATTTTGACCCAAAAAAAAGTTCGAAAAATTTTGGGACCAAAAAAATTTTGACCCAAAAAAAAGTTCGAGAAATTTTGGGACCAAAAAAATTTTGACCCAAAAAATAGTTCGAAAAATTTTGGGACCAAAAAAATTTGGAGCCAAAAAAAAGTTCGAAAAATTTTGGGACCAAAAAAATTTTGACCCAAAAAAAAGTTCGAGAAATTTTGGGACCAAAAAAATTTTGACCCAAAAAAAAGTTCGAAAAATTTTGGGACCAAAAAAATTTTGACCCAAAAAAAGTTCGAGAAATTTTGGGACCAAAAAAATTTTGACCCAAAAAAAAGTTCGAAAAATTTTGGGACCAAAAAAATTTTGACCCAAAAAAAGTTCGAAAAAATTTTGACCCAAAAAAATTTTGAGCCAAACAAAAGTTCGAAAAATTTTGGGACCAAAAAAATTTTTGACCCAAAAAAAAGTTCGAAAAATTTTGGGACCAAAAAAATTTTGACCCAAAAAAAAGTTCGAAAAATTTTGGGACCAAAAAAATTTTGAGCCAAAAAAAAGTTCGAAAAATTTTGGGACCAAAAAAATTTTGACCCAAAAAAAAGTTCGAAAAATTTTGGGACCAAAAAAATTTTGACCCAAAAAAAAGTTCGAAAAATTTTGGGACCAAAAAAATTTTGACCCAAACAAAGTTCGAGAAATTTTGGGACCAAAAAAATTTTGACCCAAAAAAAAGTTCGAAAAATTTTGGGACCAAAAAAATTTTGACCCAAAAAAAGTTCGAAAAAATTTTGACCCAAAAAAATTTTGAGCCAAACAAAAGTTTGAAAAATTTTGGGAACAAAAAATTTTGACCCAAAAAAAAGTTCGAAAAATTTTGGGACCAAAAAAATTTTGACCCAAAAAAAAGTTCGAAAAATTTTGGGACCAAAAAAATTTTGACCCAAAAAAAAGGTCGAGAAATTTTGGGACCAAAAAAATTTTGAGCCAAAAAAAAAGTTTGAAAAAATTTTGGGACCAAAAAAATTTTGACCCAAAAAAAAGTTCGAAAAATTTTGGGACCAAAAAAATTTTGACCCAAAAAAAAGTTCGAAAAAATTTTGGGACCAAAAAAATTTTGAGCCAAAAAAAAAGTTCGAAAAATTTTGGGACCAAAAAAATTTTGACCCAAAAAAAAGTTCGAAAAATTTTGGGACCAAAAAAATTTTGACCCAAAAAAAAGGTCGAAAAATTTTGGGACCAAAAAAATTTTGACCCAAAAAAAAGGTCGAAAAATTTTGGGACCAAAAAAATTTTGACCCAAAAAAAAGTTCGAAAAATTTTGGGACCAAAAAAATTTTGACCCCAAAAAAAGTTCGAAAAATTTTGGGACCAAAAAAATTTTGACCCAAAAAAAAGTTCGAAAAATTTTAGACCAAAAAAATTTTGACCGAAAAAAAGTTCGAGAAATTTTGGGACCAAAAAAATTTTGACCCAAAAAAAAGTTCGAAAAATTTTGGGACCAAAAAAATTTTGACCCAAAAAAAGTTCGAAAAAATTTTGACCCAAAAAAATTTTGAGCCAAACAAAAGTTCGAAAAATTTTGGGACCAAAAAAATTTTGACCCAAAAAAAAGTTCGAAAAATTTTGGGACCAAAAAAATTTTGACCCAAAAAAAAGTTCAAAAAAATTTTGGGACCAAAAAAATTTTGAGCCAAAAAAAAGTTCGAAAAATTTTGGGACCAAAAAAATTTTGACCCAAAAAAAAGTTCGAAAAATTTTGGGACCAAAAAAATTTTGACCCAAAAAAAAGTTCGAAAAATTTTGGGACCAAAAAAATTTTGAGCCAAAAAAAAGTTCGAAAAATTTTGGGACCAAAAAAATTTTGACCCAAAAAAAAGTTCGAGAAATTTTGGGACCAAAAAATTTTTGACCCAAAAAAAAGTTCGAAAAATTTTGGGACCAAAAAAATTTTGAGCCAAAAAAAAGTTTGAAAAAATTTTGGGACCAAAAAAATTTTGACCCAAAAAAAAGTTCGAAAAATTTTGGGACCAAAAAAATTTTGACCCAAAAAAAAGTTCGAAAAATTTTGGGACCAAAAAAATTTTGACCCAAAAAAAGTTCGAGAAATTTTGGGACCAAAAAAATTTTGACCCAAAAAAAAGTTCGAAAAATTTTGGGACCAAAAAAATTTTGACCCAAAAAAAGTTCGAAAAAATTTTGACCCAAAAAAATTTTGAGCCAAACAAAAGTTCGAAAAATTTTGGGACCAAAAAAATTTTGACCCAAAAAAAAGTTCGAAAAATTTTGGGACCAAAAAAATTTTGACCCAAAAAAAAGTTCGAAAAATTTTGGGACCAAAAAAATTTTGACCCAAAAAAAGTTCGAGAAATTTTGGGACCAAAAAAATTTTGACCCAAAAAAAAGTTCGAAAAATTTTGGGACCAAAAAAATTTTGACCCAAAAAAAGTTCGAAAAAATTTTGACCCAAAAAAATTTTGAGCCAAACAAAAGTTCGAAAAATTTTGGGACTAAAAAAATTTTGACCCAAAAAAAAGTTCGAAAAAATTTTGACCCAAAAAAATTTTGAGCCAAACAAAAGTTCGAAAAATTTTGGGACCAAAAAAATTTTTGACCCAAAAAAAAGTTCGAAAAATTTTGGGACCAAAAAAATTTTGACCCAAAAAAAAGTTCGAAAAATTTTGGGACCAAAAAAATTTTGAGCCAAAAAAAAGTTCGAAAAATTTTGGGACCAAAAAATTTTGACCCAAAAAAAAGTTCGAAAAATTTTGGGACCAAAAAAATTTTGACCCAAAAAAAAGTTCGAAAAATTTTGGGACCAAAAAAATTTTGACCCAAACAAAGTTCGAGAAATTTTGGGACCAAAAAAATTTTGACCCAAAAAAAAGTTCGAAAAATTTTGGGACCAAAAAAATTTTGACCCAAAAAAAGTTCGAAAAAATTTTGACCCAAAAAAATTTTGAGCCAAACAAAAGTTCGAAAAATTTTGGGACCAAAAAATTTTGACCCAAAAAAAAGTTCGAAAAATTTTGGGACCAAAAAAATTTTGACCCAAAAAAAAGTTCGAAAAATTTTGGGACCAAAAAAATTTTGACCCAAAAAAAAGGTCGAGAAATTTTGGGACCAAAAACATTTTGAGCCAAAAAAAAAGTTTGAAAAAATTTTGGGACCAAAAAAATTTTGACCCAAAAAAAAGTTCGAAAAATTTTGGGACCAAAAAAATTTTGACCCAAAAAAAAGTTCGAAATAATTTTGGGACCAAAAAATTTTGAGCCAAAAAAAAAGTTCGAAAAATTTTGGGACCAAAAAAATTTTGACCCAAAAAAAAGTTCGAAAAATTTTGGGACCAAAAAAATTTTGACCCAAAAAAAAGGTCGAAAAATTTTGGGACCAAAAAAATTTTGACCCAAAAAAAAGTTCGAAAAATTTTGGGACCAAAAAAATTTTGACCCAAAAAAAAGTTCGAAAAATTTTGGGACCAAAAAAATTTTGACCCAAAAAAAAGTTCGAAAAATTTTGGGACCAAAAAAATTTTGACCCAAAAAAAAGTTCGAAAAATTTTAGACCAAAAAAATTTTGACCCAAAAAAAGTTCGAGAAATTTTGGGACCAAAAAAATTTTGACCCAAAAAAAAGTTCGAAAAATTTTGGGACCAAAAAAATTTTGACCCAAAAAAAGTTCGAAAAAATTTTGACCCAAAAAAATTTTGAGCCAAACAAAAGTTCGAAAAATTTTGGGACCAAAAAAATTTTGACCCAAAAAAAAGTTCGAAAAATTTTGGGACCAAAAAAATTTTGACCCAAAAAAAAGTTCGAAAAATTTTGGGACCAAAAAAATTTTGACCCAAACAAAGTTCGAGAAATTTTGGGACCAAAAAAATTTTGACCCAAAAAAAAGTTCGAAAAATTTTGGGACCAAAAAAATTTTGACCCAAAAAAAGTTCGAAAAAATTTTGACCCAAAAAAATTTTGAGCCAAACAAAAGTTCGAAAAATTTTGGGACCAAAAAATTTTGACCCAAAAAAAAGTTCGAAAAATTTTGGGACCAAAAAAATTTTGACCCAAAAAAAAGTTCGAAAAATTTTGGGACCAAAAAAATTTTGACCCAAAAAAAAGGTCGAGAAATTTTGGGACCAAAAAAATTTTGAGCCAAAAAAAAAGTTTGAAAAAATTTTGGGACCAAAAAAATTTTGACCCAAAAAAAAGTTCGAAAAATTTTGGGACCAAAAAAATTTTGACCCAAAAAAAAGTTCGAAAAAATTTTGGGACCAAAAAAATTTTGAGCCAAAAAAAAAGTTCGAAAAATTTTGGGACCAAAAAAATTTTGACCCAAAAAAAAGTTCGAAAAATTTTGGGACCAAAAAAATTTTGACCCAAAAAAAAGGTCGAAAAATTTTGGGACCAAAAAAATTTTGACCCAAAAAAAAGTTCGAAAAATTTTGGGACCAAAAAAATTTTGACCCAAAAAAAAGTTCGAAAAATTTTGGGACCAAAAAAATTTTGACCCCAAAAAAAGTTCGAAAAATTTTGGGACCAAAAAAATTTTGACCCAAAAAAAAGTTCGAAAAATTTTAGACCAAAAAAATTTTGACCCAAAAAAAGTTCGAGAAATTTTGGGACCAAAAAAATTTTGACCCAAAAAAAAGTTCGAAAAATTTTGGGACCAAAAAAATTTTGACCCAAAAAAAGTTCGAAAAAATTTTGACCCAAAAAAATTTTGAGCCAAACAAAAGTTCGAAAAATTTTGGGACCAAAAAAATTTTGACCCAAAAAAAAGTTCGAAAAATTTTGGGACCAAAAAAATTTTGACCCAAAAAAAAGTTCAAAAAAATTTTGGGACCAAAAAAATTTTGAGCCAAAAAAAAGTTCGAAAAATTTTGGGACCAAAAAAATTTTGACCCAAAAAAAAGTTCGAAAAATTTTGGGACCAAAAAATTTTTGACCCAAAAAAAAGTTCGAAAAATTTTGGGACCAAAAAAATTTTGACCCAAAAAAAAGTTCGAAAAATTTTGGGACCAAAAAAATTTTGAGCCAAAAAAAAGTTCGAAAAATTTTGGGACCAAAAAAATTTTGACCCAAAAAAAAGTTCGAAAAATTTTGGGACCAAAAAAATTTTGACCCAAAAAAAAGTTCGAAAAATTTTGGGACCAAAAAAATTTTGACCCAAACAAAGTTCGAGAAATTTTGGGACCAAAAAAATTTTGACCCAAAAAAAAGTTCGAAAAATTTTGGGACCAAAAAAATTTTGACCCAAAAAAAGTTCGAAAAAATTTTGACCCAAAAAAATTTTGAGCCAAACAAAAGTTCGAAAAATTTTGGGACCAAAAAATTTTGACCCAAAAAAAAGTTCGAAAAATTTTGGGACCAAAAAAATTTTGACCCAAAAAAAAGTTCGAAAAATTTTGGGACCAAAAAAATTTTGACCCAAAAAAAAGGTCGAGAAATTTTGGGACCAAAAAAATTTTGAGCCAAAAAAAAAGTTTGAAAAAATTTTGGGACCAAAAAAATTTTGACCCAAAAAAAAGTTCGAAAAATTTTGGGACCAAAAAAATTTTGACCCAAAAAAAAGTTCGAAAAAATTTTGGGACCAAAAAAATTTTGAGCCAAAAAAAAAGTTCGAAAAATTTTGGGACCAAAAAAATTTTGACCCAAAAAAAAGTTCGAAAAATTTTGGGACCAAAAAAATTTTGACCCAAAAAAAAGGTCGAAAAATTTTGGGACCAAAAAAATTTTGACCCAAAAAAAAGTTCGAAAAATTTTGGGACCAAAAAAATTTTGACCCAAAAAAAAGTTCGAAAAATTTTGGGACCAAAAAAATTTTGACCCCAAAAAAAGTTCGAAAAATTTTGGGACCAAAAAAATTTTGACCCAAAAAAAAGTTCGAAAAATTTTAGACCAAAAAAATTTTGACCCAAAAAAAGTTCGAGAAATTTTGGGACCAAAAAAATTTTGACCCAAAAAAAAGTTCAAAAAATTTTGGGACCAAAAAAATTTTGACCCAAAAAAAGTTCGAAAAAATTTTGACCCAAAAAAATTTTGAGCCAAACAAAAGTTCGAAAAATTTTGGGACCAAAAAAATTTTGACCCAAAAAAAAGTTCGAAAAATTTTGGGACCAAAAAAATTTTGACCCAAAAAAAAGTTCAAAAAAATTTTGGGACCAAAAAAATTTTGAGCCAAAAAAAAGTTCGAAAAATTTTGGGACCAAAAAAATTTTGACCCAAAAAAAAGTTCGAAAAATTTTGGGACCAAAAAAATTTTGACCCAAAAAAAAGTTCGAAAAATTTTGGGACCAAAAAAATTTTGAGCCAAAAAAAAGTTCGAAAAATTTTGGGACCAAAAAAATTTTGACCCAAAAAAAAGTTCGAGAAATTTTGGGACCAAAAAATTTTTGACCCAAAAAAAAGTTCGAAAAATTTTGGGACCAAAAAAATTTTGAGCCAAAAAAAAGTTTGAAAAAGTTTTGGGACCAAAAAAATTTTGACCCAAAAAAAAGTTCGAAAAATTTTGGGACCAAAAAAATTTTGACCCAAAAAAAAGTTCGAAAAATTTTGGGACCAAAAAAATTTTGACCCAAAAAAAGTTCGAGAAATTTTGGGACCAAAAAAATTTTGACCCAAAAAAAAGTTCGAAAAATTTTGGGACCAAAAAAATTTTGACCCAAAAAAAGTTCGAAAAAATTTTGACCCAAAAAAATTTTGAGCCAAACAAAAGTTCGAAAAATTTTGGGACCAAAAAATTTTTGACCCAAAAAAAAGTTCGAAAAATTTTGGGACCAAAAAAATTTTGACCCAAAAAAAAGTTCGAAAAATTTTGGGACCAAAAAAATTTTGACCCAAAAAAAGTTCGAGAAATTTTGGGACCAAAAAAATTTTGACCCAAAAAAAAGTTAGAAAAATTTTGGGACCAAAAATATGTTGACCCAAAAAAAAATTCGAAAAATTTTGGGACCAAAAAAATTTTGACCCAAAAAAAAGTTCGAAAAATTTTGACCCAAAAAACTTTTGAGCCAAAAAAAACTTCGAAAAAATTTTGACCGAAAAAAAAGTTAGAAAAATTTTGGGACCAAAAAAACTTTGAACCAAAAAAAACTTGGAAAAATTTTGGGACCAAAAAAAATTTGACCAAAAAAAAATTTCAAAAAATTTTGGGACCAAAAAAATTTTGGGCAAAAAAAAAGTTCGAAAAATTTTGGAACCAAAAAAATTTTGGCCAAAAAAAAAGTTCGAAAAAATTTTGAGCCAAAAAAATTTTGAGCCAAAAAAAAAGTTTGAAAAATTTTGGGACCAAAAAAATTTTGACCCAAAAAAACCTTCGAAAAATTTTGGGACCAAAAAAAATTTTGACCAAAAAAAAAGTTCGAAAAATTTTGGGACCAAAAAAATTTTGACCAAAAAAAAAGTTCGAAAAATTTTGGGACCAAAAAAACTTTGACCCAAAAAAAACTTCGAAAAATTTTGGGAATAAAAATTTTGACCAAATAAAAAGTTCGAAAAATTTTGGGACCAAAAAAATTTTGACCCAAAAAAAAGTTCGAAAAATTTTGGGACCAAAAAAACTTTGACCCAAAAAAAACTTCGAAAAACTTTGGGACCAAAAAAATTTTGACCAAAAAAAAACTTCGAAAAATTTTGGGACCAAAAAAATGTTGACCCAAAAAAAACTTCGAAAAATTTTGGGACCAAAAAAATTTTGACCCAAAAAAAAATTCGAAAAATTTTGGGACCAAAAAAACTTTGACCCAAAAAAAACTTGGAAAAATTTTGGGACCAAAAAAAATTTGACCCAAAAAAAAGTTCAAAAAATTTTGGGACCAAAAAAATTTTGACCCAAAAAAAAGTTCGAAAAAATTTTGAGCCAAAAAAATTTTGAGTCAAAAGAAAGTTCGAAAAATTTTGAGACCAAAAAAATTTTGACCGAAAAAAAACTTCGAAAAATTTTGGGACCAAAAAAATTTTGACCCAAAAAAAACTTCGAAAAATTTTGGGACCAAAAAAATTTTGACCAAAAAAAAAGTTCGAAAAATTTTGGGACCAAAAAAACTTTGACCCAAAAAAAAATTCTAAAAATTTTGGGACCAAAAAAATTTTGAGCCAAAAAAAAGTTAGAAAAAATTTTGACCCAAAAAAATTTTTAGCCAAAAAATATTTGAATAATTTTGGGACCAAAAAAAATTTGACCCAAAAAAAACTTCGAAAAAATTTGGACCCAAAAAAAAGTTATAAAAATTTTGGGACCAAAAAAATTTTGGGCAAAAAAAAAGTTCGAAAAATTTTGGGACCAAAAAAATTTTGGCCAAAAAAAAAGTTTGAAAAAATTTTGAGCCAAAAAAAAATTCGAAAAATTTTGGGACCAAAAAAATTTTGACCAAAAAAAACTTCGAAAAATTTTGGAACCAAAAAAATTTTTACCAAAAAAAAACTTCGAAAAATTTTGGGACCAAAAAAATTTTGACCAAAAAAAAACTTCGAAAAATTTTGGGACCAAAAAAACTTTGACCCAAAAAAAACTTGGAAAAATTTTGGGACCAAAAAAAATTTGACCCAAAAAAAAGTTCAAAAAATTTTGGGACCAAAAAAATTTTGACCCAAAAAAAAGTTCGAAAAAATTTTGAGCCAAAAAAATTTTGAGTCAAAAAAAAGTTCGAAAAATTTTGAGACCAAAAAAATTTTGACCGAAAAAAAACTTCGAAAAATTTTGGGACCAAAAAAATTTTGACCCAAAAAAAACTTCGAAAAATTTTGGGACCAAAAAAATTTTGACCAAAAAAAAAGTTCGAAAAATTTTGGGACCAAAAAAACTTTGACCCAAAAAAAAATTCGAAAAATTTTGGGACCAAAAAAATTTTGAGCCAAAAAAAAGTTAGAAAAAATTTTGACCCAAAAAAATTTTTAGCCAAAAAATATTTGAATAATTTTGGGACCAAAAAAATTTTAACCCAAAAAAAACTTTCAAAAAAATTTTGACCCAAAAAAAAGTTATAAAAATTTTGGGACCAAAAAAACTTTGACCCAAAAAAAACTTGGAAAAATTTTGGGACCAAAAAAAATTTGACCCAAAAAAAATTTCAAAAAATTTTGGGACCAAAAAAATTTTGGGCAAAAAAAAAGTTCGAAAAATTTTGGGACCAAAAAAATTTTGGCCAAAAAAAAAGTTTGAAAAAATTTTGAGCCAAAAAAATTTTGAGCCAAAAAAAAAGTTCGAAAAATTTTGGGACCAAAAAAATTTTGACCCAAAAAAAAGTTCGAAAAATTTTGGGACCAAAAAAATTTTGACCCAAAAAAAAGTTCGAAAATTTTGAGCCAAAAAAATTTTGACCAAAAAAAAAAGTTTGAAAAATTTTGGGACCAAAAAAATTTTGACCCAAAAAAAAGTTCGAAAAAATTTTGAGCCAAAAAAAATTTGACCCAAAAAAAATTTCAAAAAATTTTGGGACCAAAAAAATGTTGACACAAAAAAAACTTCGAAAAATTTTGGGACCAAAAAAACTTTGACCCAAAAAAAACTTCGAAAAATTTTGGGACCAAAAAAATTTTGACCAAAAAAAAAGTTCGAAAAATTTTGGGACCAAAAAAACTTTGACCCAAAAAAAACTTGGAAAACATTTGGGACCAAAAAAAATTTGACCCAAAAAAAAGTTCAAAAAATTTTGGGACCAAAAAAATTTTGGGCAAAAAAAAAGTTCGAAAAAATTTTGAGCCAAAAAAATTTTGAGTCAAAAAAAAGTTCGAAAAATTTTGAGACCAAAAAAATTTTGACCCAAAAAAACTTCGAAAAATTTTGGGACCAAAAAAATTTTGACCCAAAAAAAACTTCGAAAAATTTTGGGACCAAAAAAATTTTGACCAAAAAAAAAGTTCGAAAAATTTTGGGACCAAAAAAACTTTGACCCAAAAAAAACTTCGAAAAATTTTGGGACCAAAAAAATTTTGACCAAAAAAAAAGTTCGAAAAATTTTGGGACCAAAAAAATTTTGACCCAAAAAAAAGTTCGAAAAATTTTGGGACCAAAAACATTTTGACCCAAAAAAAACTTCGAAAAATTTTGGGACCAAAAAAATTTTGACCCAAAAAAAAGTTAGAAAAATTTTGGGATCAAAAAAATTTTGACCCAAAAAAAAATTCGAAAAATTTTGGGACCAAAAAAATTTTGACCCAAAAAAAAGTTCGAAAAATTTTGACCCAAAAAAATTTTGAGCCAAAAAATATTTGAAAAATTTTGGGACCAAAAAAATTTTGACCAAAAAAAAAGTTCGAAAAATTTTGGGACCAAAAAAACTTTGACCCAAAAAAAACTTGGAAAAATTTTGGGACCAAAAAAAATTTGACCCAAAAAAAAGTTCAAAAAATTTTGGGACCAAAAAAATTTTGGGCAAAAAAAAAGTTCGAAAAATTTTGGGACCAAAAAAACTTTGACCCAAAAAAAACTTCGAAAAATTTTGGGACCAAAAAAATTTTGACCCAAAAAAAAGTTCGAAAAATTTTGATCCAAAAAAATTTTGAGCCAAAAAATATTTGAAAAATTTTGGGACCAAAAAAATTTTGACCCAAAAAAACTTCGAAAAATTTTGGGACCAAAAAAATTTTGACCCAAAAAAAAGTTAGAAAAATTTTGGGACCAAAAAAATTTTGACCCAAAAAAAAGTTAGAAAAATTTTGGGACCAAAAAAATTTTGACCCAAAAAAAAATTCGAAAAATTTTGACCCAAAAAAATTTTGAGCCAAAAAATATTTGAAAAATTTTGGGACCAAAAAAATTTTGACGCAAAAAAAAGTTCGAAAAATTTTGATCCAAAAAAATTTTGAGCCAAAAAATATTTGAAAAATTTTGGGACCAAAAAAATTTTGACCCAAAAAAACTTCGAAAAATTTTGGGACCAAAAAAATTTTGACCCAAAAAAAAGTTAGAAAAATTTTGGGACCAAAAAAATTTTGACCCAAAAAAAAGTTAGAAAAATTTTGGGACCAAAAAAATTTTGACCCAAAAAAAAATTCGAAAAATTTTGACCCAAAAAAATTTTGAGCCAAAAAATATTTGAAAAATTTTGGGACCAAAAAAATTTTGACCCAAAAAAAACTTCGAAAAATTTTGGGACCAAAAAAATTTTGACCAAATCAAAAGTTCGAAAAATTTTGGGACCAAAAAAATTTTGACCCAAAAAAAAGTTCGAAAAATTTTGGGACCAAAAAAATTTTGACCAAAAAAAAAGTTCGAAAAATTTTGGGACCAAAAAAATTTTGACCCAAAAAAAAACTTCGAAAAATTTTGGGACCAAAAAAAATTTGACCCAAAAAAAAGTTCGAAAAATTTTGGGACCAAAAAAATTTTGACCCAAAAAAAACTTCGAAAACTTTTGGGACCAAAAAAATTTTGACCCAAAAAAAACTTTGAAAAATTTTGGGACCAAAAAAAATTTTGACCAAAAAAAAAGTTCGAAAAATTTTGTTACCAAAAAAACTTTGACCCAAAAAAAACTTCGAAAAACTTTGGGACCAAAAAAATTTTGACCAAAAAAAAAGTTCGAAAAATTTTGGGACCAAAAAAATTTTGACCAAAAAAAAAGTTCGAAAAATTTTGGGACCAAAAAAATTTTGACCAAAAAAAAAGTTCGAAAAATTTTGGGACCAAAAAAATTTTGACCAAATAAAAAGTTCGAAAAATTTTGGGACCAAAAAAATTTTGACCCAAAAAAAAGTTCGAAAAATTTTGGGACCAAAAAAATTTTGACCCAAAAAAAACTTCGAAAAATTTTGGGACCAAAAAAAATTTGACCCAAAAAAAAGTTAGAAAAATTTTGGGACCAAAAATATTTTGACCCAAAAAAAAGTTCGAAAAATTTTGGGACCAAAAAAAATTTGACCCAAAAAAAACTTCGAAAAATTTTGACCCAAAAAAAAGTTCGAAAAATTTTGACCCAAAAAAATTTTGAGCCAAAAAAAAGTTCGAAAAATTTTGGGACCAAAAAAAATTTTGGCCAAAAAAAAAGTTTGAAAAATTTTGGGACCAAAAAAATTTTGACCCAAAAAAAAATTCGAAAAATTTTTGGACCAAAAAAATTTTGACCCAAAAAAAAGTTTGAAAAATTTTGGGACCAAAAAAATTTTGACCAAATAAAAAGTTCGAAAAATTTTGGGACCAAAAAAATTTTGACCCAAAAAAAAGTTCGAAAAATTTTGGGACCAAAAAAATTTTGACCCAAAAAAAACTTCGAAAAATTTTGGGACCAAAAAAAATTTGACCCAAAAAAAAGTTAGAAAAATTTTGGGACCAAAAATATTTTGACCCAAAAAAAAGTTCGAAAAATTTTGGGACCAAAAAAAATTTGACCCAAAAAAAACTTCGAAAAATTTTGACCCAAAAAAAAGTTCGAAAAATTTTGACCCAAAAAAATTTTGAGCCAAAAAAAAGTTCGAAAAATTTTGGGACCAAAAAAAATTTTGGCCAAAAAAAAAGTTTGAAAAATTTTGGGACCAAAAAAATTTTGACCCAAAAAAAAATTCGAAAAATTTTGGGACCAAAAAAATTTTGACCCAAAAAAAAGTTTGAAAAATTTTCGAACCAAAAAAATTTTGAGCCAAAAAAAGTTTGAAAACTTTTGGGACCAAAAAAATGTTCGAAAAAAATTTGACCAAAAAAAATTTTGAGCCAAAAAAAAGTTCGAAAAATTTTGAGACCAAAAAAATTTTGACCCAAAAAAAAGTTTGAAAAATTTTGGGACCAAAAAAATTTTGACCCAAAAAAAAGTTCGAAAAATTTTGGGACCAAAAAAATTTTGACCCAAAAAAAAATTTGACCCAAAAAAAATTTTGACCCAAAAAAATTAGAAAAATTTTCAGACCAAAAAAATTTTGAAACACAAAAAACTTCGAAAAATTTTCGGACCAAAAAAATTTTGACCCAAAAAAAAACTCGAAAAATTTTGGGACCAAAAAAAATTTCGCCCAAAAATAACTTCGAAAAATTTTGGGACCAAAAAAATTTTCACCCAAAAAAACTTCGAAAAATTTTCGGACCAAAAAAAAACTTTGACCCAAAAAAAATTTTAACCCAAAAAAAACTTCGAAAAATTTTCGGACCAAAAAAATTTTGACTCAAAAAAAACTTTGAAAAATTTTGGGACCAAAAAAATTTTCACCCAAAAAAAAAATCGAAAAATTTTGGGACTAAAAAAAATTTCACCCAAAAAAAACTTCGAAAAATTTTGGGACCAAAAAATTTTTGGACCAAAAAAAACTTCGAAAAATTTTGGGACCAAAAAAATTTTGACCCAAAAAAAACTTCGAAAAATTTTCGTACCAAAAAATTTTTTACCCAAAAATAACTTCGATAAATTTTGGGACCAAAAACATTTTGGACCAAAAAAAATTTCGAAAAATTTTGGGACCAAAAAAATTTTGGACCAAAAAAAACTTCGAAAAATTTTCGGACCAAAAAAAAATTTGACCCAAAAAAATTTTTGACCCAAAAAAAAACTTAGAAAAATTTTCAGACCAAAAAAAAATTTGAACCAAAAAAACTTCGAAAAATTTTCGGACCAAAAAAATTTTCACCCAAAATAAAACTCGAAAAATTTTGGGACCAAAAAAAATTTCGCCCAAAAAAAACTTCGAAAAATTTTGGGACCAAAAAAATTTTCACCAAAAAAAACTTCGAAAAATTTTCGGACCAAAAAAAATTTGACCCAAAAAAAACTTTGAAAAATTTTGGGACCAAAAAAAATTTTGACCAAAAAAAAAGTTCGAAAAATTTTGTTACCAAAAAAACTTTGACCCAAAAAAAACTTCGAAAAACTTTGGGACCAAAAAAATTTTGACCAAAAAAAAAGTTCGAAAAATTTTGGGACCAAAAAAATTTTGACCAAAAAAAAAGTTCGAAAAATTTTGGGACCAAAAAAATTTTGACCAAAAAAAAAGTTCGAAAAATTTTGGGACCAAAAAAATTTTGACCAAATAAAAAGTTCGAAAAATTTTGGGACCAAAAAAATTTTGACCCAAAAAAAAGTTCGAAAAATTTTGGGACCAAAAAAAATTTGACCCAAAAAAAACTTCGAAAAATTTTGGGACCAAAAAAAATTTGACCCAAAAAAAAGTTAGAAAAATTTTGGGACCAAAAATATTTTGACCCAAAAAAAAATTCGAAAAATTTTGGGACCAAAAAAATTTTGACCCAAAAAAAAGTTCGAAAAATTTTGACCCAAAAAAATTTTGAGCCAAAAAAAAGTTCGAAAAATTTTGGGACCAAAAAAAATTTTGGCCAAAAAAAAAAGTTTGAAAAATTTTGGGACCAAAAAAATTTTGACCCAAAAAAAAATTCGAAAAATTTTGGGACCAAAAAAATTTTGACCCAAAAAAAAGTTTGAAAAATTTTCGAACCAAAAAAATTTTGAGCCAAAAAAAAGTTTGAAAATTTTTGGGACCAAAAAAATGTTCGAAAAAAAATTTGACCCAAAAAAATTTTGAGCCAAAAAAAAGTTCGAAAAATTTTGAGACCAAAAAAATTTTGACCCAAAAAAAAGTTTGAAAAATTTTGGGACCAAAAAAATTTTGACCCAAAAAAAAGTTCGAAAAATTTTGGGACCAAAAAAATTTTGACCCAAAAAAAAATTTGACCCAAAAAAAATTTTGACCCAAAAAAAATTAGAAAAATTTTCAGACCAAAAAAATTTTGAAACACAAAAAACTTCGAAAAATTTTCGGACCAAAAAAATTTTGACCCAAAAAAAAACTCGAAAAATTTTGGGACCAAAAAAAATTTCGCCCAAAAATAACTTCGAAAAATTTTGGGACCAAAAAAATTTTCACCCAAAAAAACTTTGAAAAATTTTCGGACCAAAAAAAAACTTTGACCCAAAAAAAATTTTAACCCAAAAAAAAACTTTGAAAAATTTTCGGACCAAAAAAAATTTGACCAAAAAAAAACTTCTAAAAATTTTCGGACCAAAAAAATTTTGACTCAAAAAAAACTTTGAAAAATTTTGGGACCAAAAAAATTTTCACCCAAAAAAAACTTCGAAAACTTTTGGGACCAAAAAAATTTTGACCCAAAAAAAACTTCGAAAAAATTTCGGACCAAAAATATTTTCACCCAAATAAAAATTAAAAACATTTTGGGACCAAAAAAATTTCACCCAAAAAAAAAGTTTGAAAAATTTTGGGACCAAAAAAATTTTGACCAAAAAAAAAGTTCGAAAAATTTTGGGACCAAAAAAATTTTGACCAAAAAAAAAGTTCGAAAAATTTTGGGACCAAAAAAATTTTGACCAAATAAAAAGTTCGAAAAATTTTGGGACCAAAAAAATTTTGACCCAAAAAAAAGTTCGAAAAATTTTGGGACCAAAAAAAATTTGACCCAAAAAAAACTTCGAAAAATTTTGGGACCAAAAAAAATTTGACCCAAAAAAAAGTTAGAAAAATTTTGGGACCAAAAATATTTTGACCCAAAAAAAAATTCGAAAAATTTTGGGACCAAAAAAATTTTTACCCAAAAAAAAGTTCGAAAAATTTTGACCCAAAAAAATTTTGAGCCAAAAAAAAGTTCGAAAAATTTTGGGACCAAAAAAAATTTTGGCCAAAAAAAAAGTTTGAAAAATTTTGGGACCAAAAAAATTTTGACCCAAAAAAAAATTCGAAAAATTTTGGGACCAAAAAAATTTTGACCCAAAAAAAAGTTTGAAAAATTTTCGAACCAAAAAAATTTTGACCCAAAAAAAAGTTTGAAAACTTTTGGGACCAAAAAAATATTCGAAAAAAAATTTGACCCAAAAAAATTTTGAGCCAAAAAAAAGTTCGAAAAATTTTGAGACCAAAAAAATTTTGACCCAAAAAAAAGTTTGAAAAATTTTGGGACCAAAAAAATTTTGACCCAAAAAAAAGTTCGAAAAATTTTGGGACCAAAAAAATTTTGACCCAAAAAAAAATTTGACCCAAAAAAAATTTTGACCCAAAAAAAATTAGAAAAATTTTCAGACCAAAAAAATTTTGAAACACAAAAAACTTCGAAAAATTTTCGGACCAAAAAAATTTTGACCCAAAAAAAAAACTCGAAAAATTTTGGGTCCAAAAAAAATTTCGCCCAAAAATAACTTCGAAAAATTTTGGGACCAAAAAAATTTTCACCCAAAAAAACTTCGAAAAATTTTCGGACCAAAAAAAAACTTTGACCCAAAAAAAATTTTAACCCAAAAAAAACTTTGAAAAATTTTCGGACCAAAAAAAATTTGACCAAAAAAAAACTTCGAAAAATTTTCGGACCAAAAAAATTTTGACTCAAAAAAAATTTTGAAAAATTTTGGGACCAAAAAAATTTTCACCCAAAAAAAAATTCTAAAAATTTTGGGACCAAAAAAAATTTCACCCAAAAAAAACTTCGAAAAAATTTCGGACCAAAAATATTTTCACCCAAATAAAAATTAAAAACATTTTGGGACCAAAAAAATTTCACCCAAAAAAAAAGTTTGTAAAATTTTGGGACCAAAAAAATTTTGACCAAAAAAAAAGTTCGAAAAATTTTGGGACCAAAAAAATTTTGACCAAAAAAAAAGTTCGAAAAATTTTGGGACCAAAAAAATTTTGACCAAATAAAAAGTTCGAAAAATTTTGGGACCAAAAAAATTTTGACCCAAAAAAAAGTTCGAAAAATTTTGGGACCAAAAAAAATTTGACCCAAAAAAAACTTCGAAAAATTTTGGGACCAAAAAAAATTTGACCCAAAAAAAAGTTAGAAAAATTTTGGGACCAAAAATATTTTGACCCAAAAAAAAATTCGAAAAATTTTGGGACCAAAAAAATTTTGACCCAAAAAAAAGTTCGAAAAATTTTGACCCAAAAAAATTTTGACCCAAAAAAAACTTCGAAAAATTTTGGGACCAAAAAAAATTTCACCCAAAAAAAAGTTAGAAAAATTTTGGGACCAAAAATATTTTGACCCAAAAAAAAATTCGAAAAATTTTGGGACCAAAAAAATTTTGACCCAAAAAAAAGTTCGAAAAATTTTGACCCAAAAAAATTTTGAGCCAAAAAAAAGTTCGAAAAATTTTGGGACCAAAAAAAATTTTGGCCAAAAAAAAAGTTTGAAAAATTTTGGGACCAAAAAAATTTTGACCCAAAAAAAAATTCGAAAAATTTTGGGACCAAAAAAATTTTGACCCAAAAAAAAGTTTGAAAAATTTTCGAACCAAAAAAATTTTGAGCCAAAAAAAAGTTTGAAAACTTTTGGGACCAAAAAAATATTCGAAAAAAAATAACTTCGAAAAATTTTGGGACCAAAAAAATTTTCACCCAAAAAAACTTCGAAAAATTTTCGGACCAAAAAAAAACTTTGACCCAAAAAAAATTTTAACCCAAAAAAAACTTTGAAAAATTTTCGGACCAAAAAAAATTTGACCAAAAAAAAACTTCGAAAAATTTTCGGACCAAAAAAATTTTGACTCAAAAAAAACTTTGAAAAATTTTGGGACCAAAAAAATTTTCACCCAAAAAAAAATTCGAAAAATTTTGGGACCAAAAAAAATTTCACCCAAAAAAAACTTCGAAAAAATTTCGGACCAAAAATATTTTCACCCAAATAAAAATTAAAAACATTTTGGGACCAAAAAAATTTCATCCAAAAAAAAAGTTTGTAAAATTTTGGGACCAAAAAAATTTTGACCAAAAAAAAAGTTCGAAAAATTTTGGGACCAAAAAAATTTTGACCAAAAAAAAAGTTCGAAAAATTTTGGGACCAAAAAAATTTTGACCAAATAAAAAGTTCGAAAAATTTTGGGACCAAAAAAATTTTGACCCAAAAAAAAGTTCGAAAAATTTTGGGACCAAAAAAAATTTGACCCAAAAAAAACTTCGAAAAATTTTGGGACCAAAAAAAATTTGACCCAAAAAAAAGTTAGAAAAATTTTGGGACCAAAAATATATTGACCCAAAAAAAAATTCGAAAAATTTTGGGACCAAAAAAATTTTGACCCAAAAAAAAGTTCGAAAAATTTTGACCCAAAAAAATTTTGAGCCAAAAAAAAGTTCGAAAAATTTTGGGACCAAAAAAAATTTTGGCCAAAAAAAAAGTTTGAAAAATTTTGGGACCAAAAAAATTTTGACCCAAAAAAAAATTCGAAAAATTTTGGGACCAAAAAAATTTTGACCCAAAAAAAAGTTTGAAAAATTTTCGAACCAAAAAAATTTTGAGCCAAAAAAAAGTTTGAAAACTTTTGGGACCAAAAAAATATTCGAAAAAAAATTTGACCCAAAAAAATTTTGAGCCAAAAAAAAGTTCGAAAAATTTTGAGACCAAAAAAATTTTGACCCAAAAAAAAGTTTGAAAAATTTTGGGACCAAAAAAATTTTGACCCAAAAAAAAGTTCGAAAAATTTTGGGACCAAAAAAATTTTGACCCAAAAAAAAATTTGACCCAAAAAAAATTTTGACCCAAAAAAAATTAGAAAAATTTTCAGACCAAAAAAATTTTGAAACACAAAAAACTTCGAAAAATTTTCGGACCAAAAAAATTTTGACCCAAAAAAAAACTCGAAAAATTTTGGGTCCAAAAAAAATTTCGCCCAAAAATAACTTCGAAAAATTTTGGGACCAAAAAAATTTTCACCCAAAAAAACTTCGAAAAATTTTCGGACCAAAAAAAAACTTTGACCCAAAAAAAATTTTAACCCAAAAAAAACTTTGAAAAATTTTCGGACCAAAAAAAATTTGACCAAAAAAAAACTTCGAAAAATTTTCGGACCAAAAAAATTTTGACTCAAAAAAAACTTTGAAAAATTTTGGGACCAAAAAAATTTTCACCCAAAAAAAAATTCGAAAAATTTTGGGACCAAAAAAAATTTCACCCAAAAAACACTTCGAAAAATTTTGGGACCAAAAAATTTTCACCTAAAAAAACTTCGAAAAATTTTCGGACCAAAAAAAAATTTGACCCAAAAAAAATTTTGACCAAAAAAAAACTTCGAAAAATTTTCGGACCAAAAAAATTTTCACCCAAATAAAAATTAAAAAAATTTTGGGACCAAAAAAAATTTCACCCAAAAAAAACTTCGAAAAATTTTGGGAATAAAAAAATTTTGACCAAAAAAAAACTTCGAAAAAATTTCGGACCAAAAAAATTTTTACCCAAAAATAACTTCGAAAAATTTTGGGACTAAAAAAATTTTGGACCAAAAAAAATTTCAAAAAATTTTGGGACCAAAAAAATTTTCACCCAAAAAAAACTTCGAAAAATTTTCGAACCAAAAAAAAAAAACACCCAAAAAAAACTTAAAAAATTTTGGGACCAAAAAAATTTTCACCCAAAAAAAAATGCGAAAAATTTTGGGACCAAAAAAAATTTCATTCAAAAAAAACTTCGAAAAATATTGGGACCAAAAAAATTTTGACCCAAAAAAAAACTTCGAAACATTTTCGGAATCAAAAAATTTTGACCCAAAAAAAAACTTCGAAAAATTTTCGGACCAAAAAATTTTGACCCAAAAAAACTTCGAAAAATTTTCGGACAAAAAAAAATTTTCACCCAAAAAAAAATTTGAAAAATATTGGGACCAAAAAATTTTTTTGACCCAAAAAATTTTCACCCAAAAAAAACTTCGAAAAATTTTGGGACCAAAAAATTTTTGGACCAAAAAAAACTTCGAAAAATTTTGGGACCAAAAAAAATTTTGGACCAAAAAAAACTTCGAAAAATTTTGGGACCAAAAAAATTTTGGACCAAAAAAAACTTCGAAAAATTTTCGGACCAAAAAAATTTTGACCCAAAAAAAACTTCGAAAAAGTTTCGGACCAAAAAAATTTTGGACCAAAAAAATTTTGGACCAAAAAAAACTTGGAAAATTTTGGTACCAAAGAAATTTAGGTCTAAAAAAATTACACCCAAAAAAAACTTCGAAAAATTTTGGGACCAAAAAAATTTTCACCCAAAAATCTTCGAAAAATTTTGGGACCAAAAAAATTTTGGACCAAAAAAACTTCGAAAAATTTTGGGACCAAAAAAATTTTGACCCAAAAAAAACTTCGAAAAATTTTCGGACCAAAAAAAATTTTGACCCAAAAAAAACTTCGAAAAATTTTGGGACCAAAAAATTTTTCACCCAAAAAAACTTCGAAAAATTTTGGGACCAAAAAAATTTTGGACCAAAAAAAACTTAGAAAAATTTTCGGACCGAAAAAACATTTGGACCAAAAAAAACTTCGAAAAATTTTCGGACCAAAAAAATTTTGACCCAAAAAAAACTTTGAAAAATTTTGGGACCAAAAAAATTTTGGACCAAAAAAAACTTCGAAAAATTTTCGGACCAAAAAAATTTTGGACCAAAAAAAACTTGAAAAATTTTGGGACCAAAAAAATTTTTAACCAAAAAAAACTTCGAAAAATTTTCAGACCAAAAAAATTTTGACCCAAAAAAAACTTCGAAAAATTTTCGGACCAAAAAAATTTTGGACCAAAAAAATTTTGGACCAAAAAAAACTTGGAAAATTTTGGTACCAAAGAAATTTAGGTCTAAAAAAATTACACCCAAAAAAAACTTCGAAAAATTTTGGACCAAAAAAATTTTCACCCAAAAAAACTTCGAAAAATTTTGGGACCAAAAAAATTTTGGACCAAAAAAACTTCGAAAAATTTTGGGACCAAAAAAATTTTGACCCAAAAAAAACTTCGAAAAATTTTCGGACCAAAAAAAATTTTGACCCAAAAAAAAGTTAGAAAAATTTTGGGACCAAAAAATTTTTCACCCAAAAAAACTTCGAAAAATTTTGGGACCAAAAAAATTTTGGACCAAAAAAAACTTAGAAAAATTTTCGGACCGAAAAAACATTTGGACCAAAAAAAACTTCGAAAAATTTTCGGACCAAAAAAATTTTGACCCAAAAAAAACTTTGAAAAATTTTGGGACCAAAAAAATTTTGGACCAAAAAAAACTTCGAAAAATTTTCGGACCAAAAAAATTTTGGACCAAAAAAAACTTGAAAAATTTTGGGACCAAAAAAATTTTTAACCAAAAAAAACTTCGAAAAATTTTCAGACCAAAAAAATTTTGACCCAAAAAAAACTTCGAAAAATTTTCGGACCAAAAAAATTTTGGACCAAAAAAATTTTGGACCAAAAAAAACTTGGAAAATTTTGGTACCAAAAAAATTTAGGTCTAAAAAAATTACACCCAAAAAAAACTTCGAAAAATTTTGGACCAAAAAAATTTTCACCCAAAAAAACTTCGAAAAATTTTGGGATCAAAAAAAATTTTGGTCCAAAAAAATTACACCCAAAAATCTTCGAAAAATTTTGGGACCAAAAAAATTTTGGACCAAAAAAAACTTCGAAAAATTTTGGGACCAAAAATATTTTCACCCAAAAAAAACTTTGAAAAATTTTCGGACCAAAAAAAATTTTGATCCAAAAAAAACTTTGAAAAATTTTGGGACCAAAAAAAAAACACCCAAAAAAACTTCGAAAAATTTTGGGACCAAAAAAAAAACACCCAAAAAAACTTCGAAAAATTTTGGGACCAAAAAAATTTGGCACATGCTATTTGCACCCGGGTGTACGCAGCAGTGTGTGCTATTTGCACCCGGGTGTACATAGCAGTGTGTGCTATTTGCACCCGGGTGAACGCAGCAGTGTGTGCTATTTGCACCCGGGTGTACGCAGCAGTGTGTGCTATTTGCACCCGGGTGTACATAGCAGTGTGTGCTATTTGCACCCGGGTGAACGCAGCAGTGTGTGCTATTTGCACCCGGGTAAATCCAGCAGTGTGTGCTATTTGCACCCGGCTTTACATAGCAGTGTGTGCTATTTGCACCTGACATTATGGTTTTAGAAGAGATTAGTACTATTCTTTTGTGTTTTGTGACAAAACAAATTTTACTTACAGATTATTTTACAAGAGGTGAACATACTTTTGTTTGGGATTATGGGGTGGACCTCAAAGTTTGTTCTTATTGAATTTTGTTTCTCACTTGGGAGTCTCTTCTTTGTTTTTCTTTACCATGCTCTTAGAATTTGAATAGCATTTTAATTATCCTAAGTCGCTTGCCACTAATGACAGTAATCACATGCTACAGTATATACTACACTGCTCAAAAAAATAAAGGGAACACTCAAATAACACAATATAACTCCAAGTAAATCAAACTTCTGTGAAATTAAACTGTCCACTTAGGAAGCAACACTGATTGACAATCAATTTCACCTGCTGTTGTGCAAATGGAATAGACAACAGGTGGAAATTATTGGCAATTAGCAAGACACACTCAATAAAGGAGTGGTTCTGCAGGTGGGGACCACAGACCACTTCTCAGAACCTATGCTGTCTGGCTGATGTTTTGGTCAGTTTTGAATGTTGGTGGTGCTTTCACACTCGTGGTAGCATGAGACGGACTCTACAACCCACACAAGTGGCTCAGGTAGTGCAGCTCATCCAGGATGGCACATCAATGCGAGCTGTGGCAAGAAGGTTTGCTGTGTCTGTCAGCGTAGTGTCCAGAGGCTGGAGGCGCTACCAGGGGACAGGCCAGTACACCAGGAGACGTGGAGGAGGCCGTAGGAGGGCAACAACCCAGCAGCAGGACCGCTACCTCCGTCTTTGTGCAAGAAGGAACAGGAGGAGCACTGCCAGAGCCCTGCAAAATGACCTCCAGCAGGCCACAAATGTGCATGTGTCTGCACAAACGGTTAGAAACCGACTCCATGAGGATGGTATGAGGGCCCGACGTCCACAGATGGGGGTTGTGCTCACAGCCCAACACCGTGCAGGACGCTTGGCATTTGCCAGAGAACACCAGGATTGGCAAATTCGCCACTGGCGCCTTGTGCTCTTCACAGATGAAAGCAGGTTCACACTGAGCACATGACAGACGTGACAGAGTCTGGAGACGCCGTGGAGAGCGGTCTGCTGCCTGCAACATCCTTCAGCATGACCGGTTTGGCAGTGGGTCAGTAATGGTGTAGGGTGGCATTTCTTTGGAGGGCCGCACAGCCCTCCATGTGCTCACCAGAGGTAGCCTGACTGCCTTTAGGTACCGAGATGAGATCCTCAGACCCCTTGTGAGACCATATGCTGGTGCGGTTGGCCCTGGGTTCCTCCTAATGCAGGACAATGCTAGACCTCATGTGGCTGGAGTGTGTCAGCAGTTCCTGCAAGATGAAGGCATTGAAGCTATGGACTGGCCAGCCCGTTCCCCAGACCTGAATCCGATTGAGCACATCTGGGACATCATATCTCGCTCCATCCACCAACGTCACGTTGCACCACAGACTGTCCAGGAGTTGGCAGATGCTTTAGTCCAGGTCTGGGAGGAGATCCCTCAGGAGACCATCCGCCACCTCATCAGGAGCATGCCCAGGCGTTGTAGGGAGGTCATACAGGCACGTGTAGGCCACACACAATACTGAGCCTCATTTTGACTTGTTTTAAGGACATTACATTAAAGTTGGATCAGCCTGTAGTGTGTTTTTTCGCTTTAATTTTGTGTGTGGCTCCAAATCCAGGCCTCCATTGGTTAATAAATTTGATTTCCATTGATGATTTTTGTGTGATTTTGTTGTCAGCACATTCAACTTTGTACAGAACAAAGTATTCAATGAGAATATTTCATTCATTCAGATCTAGGATGTGTTATTTGAGTGTTCCCTTTATTTTTTTGAGCAGTGTTTATATTTAAAAGTACACAGTAAATATAAAGCAAGAGCCACAAAGGAGCTACACTAACTCACTAAAAAGCTCATGACAAACATGTGATTGATAGTAGAACATATATTGTAAAATAAGCAAACGTTTGTAAAAGAGATTAAAAAATAAACAGAAAAAATAAATAAATAAATAAATAAATTCCACTTATTTCCCTAAATACCCAGTTTTTCCCATTAGATCTCCCTTGTGTTTTTGATTTCACATACTTTAGACAAGTAACAGTTTCCCAGTGTTCAGTAATGACTACAGAGCCAAAACATTAGTGCCTGGGAGACGGGGGCCTTTTAAAGCACGGTCCTATCACGCTTTACTTCTTCATGGTGACTGCTCAGAATTACCCAAAAACACCAAAAAACACAAAACAACAACCCACAAACATCTATTTCACCACAAACTAACACCACAATACCTCAGAAAAAATCCTCTGTACATAGTTCCTTCATTTTTAATCAAATTTAAAAATTCAACTGCACCCCATTGCATCATGGGAAAGCCTATGTCACAGATCACATGACACTGTGTGGGTCAGTGTGTGTTCCTATTATATATATTTAAAAGTACACAGTAAATATAAAGCAAGTGCCACAAAGGAGCTACACTAACTCACTAAAGAGCTCATGACAAACATGTGATTGATAGTAGAACATATATTGTAAAATCAGCAAACTTTTGTAAAAGAGATTAAAAAAGGAAAAAAAAAAAATAAATAAATAAATAAATTCGACTTATTCCCTGAAGACCCAGTTTTTCCCATTAGATTTCCCTTGTGTTTTTGATATCACATACTTTAGACAAGTAGCAGTTTCCCAGTGTTTAGTAATGACTACAGAGCCAATACATTAGAGCCTGGGAGACGGGGGCCTTTTAAAGCACGCTTTACTTCTTCATGGTGACTGCTCAGAATTACCCAAAAACACCCAAAAACGCAAAACAACAACCCTAAAACATGTATTTCACCACAAACTAACACCACAATACCTCAGAAAAAATCCTTCATACACAATTCCTCAATTATTAATCAAATTTAAAAATTCAACTGCACCCCAGTGCATCATGGGAAAGCCTATGTCACAGTGTCACATGACACTGTGTGGGTCAGTGTGTGTTCCTATTTTATATATAAAAAAGTACACAGTAAATACACAGCCAATGCCAAAAAGGAGCTAAAATAACTCACTAAAGAGCTCATGACAAACATGTTATTGAAAGTAGGATGATATTGTAAAATAAGTAAACTTTTGTAAAAGAGATTAAAAAGTGAAAAAATAATAATAATAAATAAATAAATAAATAAATAAATAAATTCAACTTATTTCCCTGAAGACCCAGTTTTTCCCATTAGATTTCCCTTGTGTTTTTGATATCACATACTTTAGACAAGCAGCAATTTCCCAGTGTTTAGTAATGACTACAGAGCCAATACATTAGAGCCTGGGAGACGGGGGCCTTTTAAAGCACGGTCCCAGCACGCTTTACTTCTTCATGGTGACTGCTCAGAATGACCTAAAAAGCACCCAAAAACGCAAAACAACAACCCTAAAACATGTATTTCACCACAAACTAACACCACAATACCTCAGAAAAAATCCTTCATACACAATTCCTCAATTATTAATCAAATTTAAAAATTCAACTGCACCCCAGTGCATCATGGGAAAGCCTATGTCACAGTGTCACATGACACTGTGTGGGTCAGTGTGTGTTCCTATTTTATATATTAAAAAGTACACAGTAAATACACAGCCAATGCCAAAAAGGAGCTAAAATAACTCACTAAAGAGCTCATGACAAACATGTTATTGAAAGTAGGATGATATTGTAAAATAAGTAAACTTTTGTAAAAGAGATTAAAAAGTGAAAAAAATAATAATAAATAAATAAATAAATAAATAAATTCAACTTATTTCCCTGAAGACCCAGTTTTTCCCATTAGATTTCCCTTGTGTTTTTGATATCACATACTTTAGACAAGTAGCAGTTTCCCAGTGTTTAGTAATGACTACAGAGCCAATACATTAGAGCCTGGGAGACGGGGGCCTTTTAAAGCACGCTTTACTTCTTCATGGTGACTGCTCAGAATTACCCAAAAACACCCAAAAATGCAAAACAACAACCCTAAAACATGTATTTCACCACAAACTAAAACCACAATACCTCAGAAAAAATCCTTCATACACAATTCCTCAATTATTAATCAAATTTAAAAATTCAACTGCACCCCAGTGCATCATGGGAAAGCCTATGTCACAGTGTCACATGACACTATGTGGGTCAAGTACACAGTAAATACACAGCCAATGCCAAAAAGGAGCTAAAATAACTCACTAAAGAGCTCATGACAAACATGTTATTGAAAGTAGGATGATATTGTAAAATAAGTAAACTTTTGTAAAAGAGATTAAAAAGTGAAAAAAAAAAAATAAATAAATAAATAAATTCGACTTATTTCCCTGAAGACCCAGTTTTTCCCATTAGATTTCCCTTGTGTTTTTGATATCACATACTTTAGACAAGTAGCAGTTTCCCAGCGTTTAGTAATGACTACAGAGCCAATACATTAGAGGCTGGGAGACGGGGGCCTTTTAAAGCATGGTCCCAGCACGCTTTACTTCTTCATGGTGACTGCTCAGAATTACCAAAAAACACCCAAAAACGCAAAACAACAACCCTAAAACATGTATTTCACCACAAACTAACACCACAATACCTCAGAAAAAATCCTTCATACACAATTCCTCAATTATTAATCAAATTTAAAAATTCAACTGCACCCCAGTGCATCATGGGAAAGCCTATGTCACAGTGTCACATGACACTGTGTGGGTCAAGTACACAGTAAATACACAGCCAATAACAAAAAGGAGCTAAAATAACTCACTAAAGAGCTCATGACAAACATGTTATTGAAAGTAGGATGATATTGTAAAATAAGTAAACTTTTGTAAAAGAGATTAAAAAGTGAAAAAAAAAAAAAATAAATAAATAAATAAATTCGACTTATTTCCCTGAAGACCCAGTTTTTCCCATTAGATTTCCCTTGTGTTTTTGATATCACATACTTTAGACAAGTAGCAGTTTCCCAGTGTTTAGTAATGACTACAGAGCCAATACATTAGAGCCTGGGAGACAGGGGCCTTTTAAAGCACGCTTTACTTTTTCATGGTGACTGCTCAGAATTACCCAAAAACACCCAAAAACGCAAAACAACAACCCTAAAACATGTATTTCACCACAAACTAACACCACAATACCTCAGAAAAAATCCTTCATACACAATTCCTCAATTATTAATCAAATTTAAAAATTCAACTGCACCCCAGTGCATCATGGGAAAGCCTATGTCACAGTGTCACATGACACTGTGTGGGTCAGTGTGTGTTCCTATTTTATATATTAAAAAGTACACAGTAAATACACAGCCAATGCCAAAAAGGAGCTAAAATAACTCACTAAAGAGCTCATGACAAACATGTTATTGAAAGTAGGATGATATTGTAAAATAAGTAAACTTTTGTAAAAGAGATTAAAAAGTGAAAAAAAATAATAATAAATAAATAAATAAATTCAACTTATTTCCCTGAAAACCCAGTTTTTCCCATTAGATTTCCCTTGTGTTTTTGATATCACATACTTTAGACAAGTAGCAGTTTCCCAGTGTTTAGTAATGACTACAGAGCCAATACATTAGAGCCTGGGAGACGGGGGCCTTTTAAAGCACGGTCCCAGCACGCTTTACTTCTTCATGGTGACTGCTCAGAATTACCAAAAAACGCAAAACAACAACCCTAAAACATGTATTTCACCACAAACTAACAGCACAATACCTCAGAAAAAATCCTTCATACACAATTCCTCAATTATTAATCAAATTTAAAAATTCAACTGCACCCCAGTGCATCATGGGAAAGCCTATGTCACAGTGTCACATGACACTGTGTGGGTCAGTGTGTGTTCCTATTTTATATATTAAAAAGTACACAGTAAATACGCAGCCAATGCCAAAAAGGAGCTAAAATAACTCACTAAAGAGCTCATGACAAACATGTTATTGAAAGCAGGATGATATTGTAAAATAAGTAAACTTTTGTAAAAGAGATTAAAAAGTGAAAAAAAATAAAATAAAATAAATAAATAAAAAAATAAATTTGACTTATTTCCCTGAAGACCCAGTTTTTCCCATTAGATTTCCCTTGTGTTTTTGATATCACATACTTTAGACAAGTAGCAGTTTCCCAGTGTTTAGTAATGACTACAGAGCCAATA
Source organism: Astyanax mexicanus (assembly GCF_023375975.1). NCBI lineage: Eukaryota > Metazoa > Chordata > Actinopteri > Characiformes > Acestrorhamphidae > Astyanax > Astyanax mexicanus. The sequence continues at coordinate 25,244,283 of NC_064410.1, forward strand.
CATTAGAGCCTGGGAGACGGGGGCCTTTTAAAGCACGCTTTACTTCTTCATGGTGATTGCTCAGAATTACCCAAAAACGCAAAACAACAACCCTAAAACATGTATTTCACCACAAACTAACACCACAATACCTCAGAAAAAATCCTTCATACACAATTCCTCAATTATTAATCAAATTTAAAAATTCAACTGCACCCCAGTGCATCATGGGAAAGCCTATGTCACAGTGTCACATGACACTGTGTGGGTCAGTGTGTGTTCCTATTTTATATATTAAAAAGTACACAGTAAATACACAGCCAATGCCAAAAAGGAGCTAAAATAACTCACTAAAGAGCTCATGACAAACATGTTATTGAAAGTAGGATGATATTGTAAAATAAGTAAACTTTTGTAAAAGAGATTAAAAAGTGAAAAAAAATAACAATAAATAAATAAATTCAACTTATTTCCCTGAAGACCCAGTTTTTCCCATTAGATTTCCCTTGTGTTTTTGATATCACATACTTTAGACAAGTAGCAGTTTCCCAGTGTTTAGTAATGACTACAGAGCCAATACATTAGAGCCTGGGAGACGGGGGCCTTTTAAAGCACGGTCCCAGCACGCTTTACTTTTTCATGGTGACTGCTCAGAATTACCCAAAAACACCCAAAAACGCAAAACAACAACCCTAAAACATGTATTTCACCGCAAACTAACACCACAATACCTCAGAAAAAATCCTTCATACACAATTCCTCAATTATTAATCAAATTAAAAAATTCAACTGCACCCCAGTGCATCATGGGAAAGCCTATGTCACAGTGTCACATGAGACTGTGTGGGTCAGTGTGTGTTCCTATTTTATATATTAAAAGGACACAGTAAATACACAGCCAATGCCAAAAAGGAGCTAAAATAACTCACTAAAGAGCTCATGACAAACATGTTATTGAAAGTAGGATGATATTGTAAAATAAGTAAACTTTTGTAAAAGAGATTATAAAAGTGAAAAAAAATAATAATAAATAAATAAATTTGACTTATTTCCCTGAAGACCCAGTTTTTCCCATTAGATTTCCCTTGTGTTTTTGATATCACATACTTTAGACAAGTAGCAGTTTCCCAGTGTTTAGTAATGACTACAGAGCCAATACATTAGAGCCTGGGAGACGGGGGCCTTTTAAAGCACGGTCCCAGCACGCTTTACTTTTTCATGGTGACTGCTCAGAATTACCCAAAAACACCCAAAAACGCAAAACAACAACCCTAAAACATGTATTTCACCGCAAACTAACACCACAATACCTCAGAAAAAATCCTTCATACACAATTCCTCAATTATTAATCAAATTTAAAAATTCAACTGCACCCCAGTGCATCATGGGAAAGCCTATGTCACAGTGTCACATGAGACTGTGTGGGTCAGTGTGTGTTCCTATTTTATATATTAAAAGGACACAGTAAATACACAGCCAATGCCAAAAAGGAGCTAAAATAACTCACTAAAGAGCTCATGACAAACATGTAATTGAAAGTAGGATGATATTGTAAAATAAGTAAACTTTTGTAAAAGAGATTAAAAAGTGAAAAAAAAAAAAAAAAATAAATAAATAAATTCGACTTATTTCCCTGAAGACCCAGTTTTTCCCATTAGATTTCCCTTGTGTTTTTGATATCACATACTTTAGACAAGTAGCAGTTTCCCAGTGTTTAGTAATGACTACAGAGCCAATACATTAGCGCCTGGGAGACGGGGGCCTTTTAAAGCACGGTCCCAGCACGCTTTACTTCTTCATGGTGACTGCTCAGAATTACCCAAAAACACCCAAAAACGCAAAACAACAACCCTAAAACATGTATTTCACCACAAACTAACACCACAATACCTCAGAAAAAATCCTTCATACACAATTCCTCAATTATTAATCAAATTAAAAAATTCAACTGCACCCCAGTGCATCATGGGAAAGCCTATGTCACAGTGTCACATGACACTGTGTGGGTCAGTGTGTGTTCCTATTTTATATATTAAAAAGTACACAGTAAATACACAGCCAATGCCAAAAAGGAGCTAAAATAACTCACTAAAGAGCTCATGACAAACATGTTATTGAAAGTAGGATGATATTGTAAAATAAGTAAACTTTTGTAAAAGAGATTAAAAAGTGAAAAAAATAATAATAAATAAATAAATAAATAAATAAATTCAACTTATTTCCCTGAAGACCCAGTTTTTCCCATTAGATTTCCCTTGTGTTTTTGATATCACATACTTTAGACAAGTAGCAGTTTCCCAGTGTTTAGTAATGACTACAGAGCCAATACATTAGAGCCTGGGAGACGGGGGCCTTTTAAAGCACGGTCCCAGCACGCTTTACTTTTTCATGGTGACTGCTCAGAATGACCCAAAAACACCCAAAAACGCAAAACAACAACCCTAAAACATGCATTTCACCACAAACTAACACCACAATACCTCAGAAAAAATCCTTCATACACAATTCCTCAATTATTAATCAAATTTAAAAATTCAACTGCACCCCAGTGCATCATGGGAAAGCCTATGTCACAGTGTCACATGACACTGTGTGGGTCAGTGTGTGTTCCTATTTTATATATTAAAAGGACACAGTAAATACACAGCCAATGCCAAAAAGGAGCTAAAATAACTCACTAAAGAGCTCATGACAAACATGTTATTGAAAGTAGGATGATATTGTAAAATAAGTAAACTTTTGTAAAAGAGATTATAAAAGTGAAAAAAAAATAATAATAAATAAATAAATTTGACTTATTTCCCTGAAGACCCAGTTTTTCCCATTAGATTTCCCTTGTGTTTTTGATATCACATACTTTAGACAAGTAGCAGTTTCCCAGTGTTTAGTAATGACTACAGAGCCAATACATTAGCGCCTGGGAGACGGGGGCCTTTTAAAGCACGGTCCCAGCACGCTTTACTTCTTCATGGTGACTGCTCAGAATTACCCAAAAACACCCAAAAACGCAAAACAACAACCCTAAAACATGTATTTCACCACAAACTAACACCACAATACCTCAGAAAAAATCCTTCATACACAATTCCTCAATTATTAATCAAATTAAAAAATTCAACTGCACCCCAGTGCATCATGGGAAAGCCTATGTCACAGTGTCACATGACACTGTGTGGGTCAGTGTGTGTTCCTATTTTATATATTAAAAGGACACAGTAAATACACAGCCAATGCCAAAAAGGAGCTAAAATAACTCACTAAAGAGCTCATGACAAACATGTTATTGAAAGTAGGATGATATTGTAAAATAAGTAAACTTTTGTAAAAGAGATTATAAAAGTGAAAAAAAATAATAATAAATAAATAAATTTGACTTATTTCCCTGAAGACCCAGTTTTTCCCATTAGATTTCCCTTGTGTTTTTGATATCACATACTTTAGACAAGTAGCAGTTTCCCAGTGTTTAGTAATGACTACAGAGCCAATACATTAGAGCCTGGGAGACGGGGGCCTTTTAAAGCACGGTCCCAGCACGCTTTACTTTTTCATGGTGACTGCTCAGAATGACCCAAAAACACCCAAAAACGCAAAACAACAACCCTAAAACATGCATTTCACCACAAACTAACACCACAATACCTCAGAAAAAATCCTTCATACACAATTCCTCAATTATTAATCAAATTTAAAAATTCAACTGCACCCCAGTGCATCATGGGAAAGCCTATGTCACAGTGTCACATGACACTGTGTGGGTCAGTGTGTGTTCCTATTTTATATATTAAAAGGACACAGTAAATACACAGCCAATGCCAAAAAGGAGCTAAAATAACTCACTAAAGAGCTCATGACAAACATGTTATTGAAAGTAGGATGATATTGTAAAATAAGTAAACTTTTGTAAAAGAGATTATAAAAGTGAAAAAAAAATAATAATAAATAAATAAATTTGACTTATTTCCCTGAAGACCCAGTTTTTCCCATTAGATTTCCCTTGTGTTTTTGATATCACATACTTTAGACAAGTAGCAGTTTCCCAGTGTTTAGTAATGACTACAGAGCCAATACATTAGCGCCTGGGAGACGGGGGCCTTTTAAAGCACGGTCCCAGCACGCTTTACTTCTTCATGGTGACTGCTCAGAATTACCCAAAAACACCCAAAAACGCAAAACAACAACCCTAAAACATGTATTTCACCACAAACTAACACCACAATACCTCAGAAAAAATCCTTCATACACAATTCCTCAATTATTAATCAAATTAAAAAATTCAACTGCACCCCAGTGCATCATGGGAAAGCCTATGTCACAGTGTCACATGACACTGTGTGGGTCAGTGTGTGTTCCTATTTTATATATTAAAAGGACACAGTAAATACACAGCCAATGCCAAAAAGGAGCTAAAATAACTCACTAAAGAGCTCATGACAAACATGTTATTGAAAGTAGGATGATATTGTAAAATAAGTAAACTTTTGTAAAAGAGATTATAAAAGTGAAAAAAAATAATAATAAATAAATAAATTTGACTTATTTCCCTGAAGACCCAGTTTTTCCCATTAGATTTCCCTTGTGTTTTTGATATCACATACTTTAGACAAGTAGCAGTTTCCCAGTGTTTAGTAATGACTACAGAGCCAATACATTAGAGCCTGGGAGACGGGGGCCTTTTAAAGCACGGTCCCAGCACGCTTTACTTTTTCATGGTGACTGCTCAGAATTACCCAAAAACACCCAAAAACGCAAAACAACAACCCTAAAACATGTATTTCACCGCAAACTAACACCACAATACCTCAGAAAAAATCCTTCATACACAATTCCTCAATTATTAATCAAATTTAAAAATTCAACTGCACCCCAGTGCATCATGGGAAAGCCTATGTCACAGTGTCACATGAGACTGTGTGGGTCAGTGTGTGTTCCTATTTTATATATTAAAAGGACACAGTAAATACACAGCCAATGCCAAAAAGGAGCTAAAATAACTCACTAAAGAGCTCATGACAAACATGTAATTGAAAGTAGGATGATATTGTAAAATAAGTAAACTTTTGTAAAAGAGATTAAAAAGTGAAAAAAAAAAAAATAAATAAATAAATAAATTCGACTTATTTCCCTGAAGACCCAGTTTTTCCCATTAGATTTCCCTTGTGTTTTTGATATCACATACTTTAGACAAGTAGCAGTTTCCCAGTGTTTAGTAATGACTACAGAGCCAATACATTAGCGCCTGGGAGACGGGGGCCTTTTAAAGCACGGTCCCAGCACGCTTTACTTCTTCATGGTGACTGCTCAGAATTACCCAAAAACACCCAAAAACGCAAAACAACAACCCTAAAACATGTATTTCACCACAAACTAACACCACAATACCTCAGAAAAAATCCTTCATACACAATTCCTCAATTATTAATCAAATTAAAAAATTCAACTGCACCCCAGTGCATCATGGGAAAGCCTATGTCACAGTGTCACATGACACTGTGTGGGTCAGTGTGTGTTCCTATTTTATATATTAAAAAGTACACAGTAAATACACAGCCAATGCCAAAAAGGAGCTAAAATAACTCACTAAAGAGCTCATGACAAACATGTTATTGAAAGTAGGATGATATTGTAAAATAAGTAAACTTTTGTAAAAGAGATTAAAAAGTGAAAAAAATAATAATAAATAAATAAATAAATAAATAAATTCAACTTATTTCCCTGAAGACCCAGTTTTTCCCATTAGATTTCCCTTGTGTTTTTGATATCACATACTTTAGACAAGTAGCAGTTTCCCAGTGTTTAGTAATGACTACAGAGCCAATACATTAGAGCCTGGGAGACGGGGGCCTTTTAAAGCACGGTCCCAGCACGCTTTACTTTTTCATGGTGACTGCTCAGAATGACCCAAAAACACCCAAAAACGCAAAACAACAACCCTAAAACATGTATTTCACCACAAACTAACACCACAATACCTCAGAAAAAATCCTTCATACACAATTCCTCAATTATTAATCAAATTTAAAAATTCAACTGCACCCCAGTGCATCATGGGAAAGCCTATGTCACAGTGTCACATGACACTGTGTGGGTCAGTGTGTGTTCCTATTTTATATATTAAAAGGACACAGTAAATACACAGCCAATGCCAAAAAGGAGCTAAAATAACTCACTAAAGAGCTCATGACAAACATGTTATTGAAAGTAGGATGATATTGTAAAATAAGTAAACTTTTGTAAAAGAGATTATAAAAGTGAAAAAAAAATAATAATAAATAAATAAATTTGACTTATTTCCCTGAAGACCCAGTTTTTCCCATTAGATTTCCCTTGTGTTTTTGATATCACATACTTTAGACAAGTAGCAGTTTCCCAGTGTTTAGTAATGACTACAGAGCCAATACATTAGCGCCTGGGAGACGGGGGCCTTTTAAAGCACGGTCCCAGCACGCTTTACTTCTTCATGGTGACTGCTCAGAATTACCCAAAAACACCCAAAAACGCAAAACAACAACCCTAAAACATGTATTTCACCACAAACTAACACCACAATACCTCAGAAAAAAATCCTTCATACACAATTCCTCAATTATTAATCAAATTAAAAAATTCAACTGCACCCCAGTGCATCATGGGAAAGCCTATGTCACAGTGTCACATGACACTGTGTGGGTCAGTGTGTGTTCCTATTTTATATATTAAAAAGTACACAGTAAATACACAGCCAATGCCAAAAAGGAGCTAAAATAACTCACTAAAGAGCTCATGACAAACATGTTATTGAAAGTAGGATGATATTGTAAAATAAGTAAACTTTTGTAAAAGAGATTAAAAAGTGAAAAAAAATAATAATAAATAAATAAATAAATTCAACTTATTTCCCTGAAGACCCAGTTTTTCCCATTAGATTTCCCTTGTGTTTTTGATATCACATACTTTAGACAAGTAGCAGTTTCCCAGTGTTTAGTAATGACTACAGAGCCAATACATTAGAGCCTGGGAGACGGGGGCCTTTTAAAGCACGGTCCCAGCACGCTTTACTTTTTCATGGTGACTGCTCAGAATTACCCAAAAACACCCAAAAACGCAAAACAACAACCCTAAAACGTGTATTTCACCACAAACTAACACCACAATACCTCAGAAAAAATCCTTCATACACAATTCCTCAATTATTAATCAAATTTAAAAATTCAACTGCACCCCAGTGCATCATGGGAAAGCCTATGTCACAGTGTCACATGACACTGTGTGGGTCAGTGTGTGTTCCTATTTTATATATTAAAAGGACACAGTAAATACACAGCCAATGCCAAAAAGGAGCTAAAATAACTCACTAAAGAGCTCATGACAAACAGGTTATTGAAAGTAGGATGATATTGTAAAATAAGTAAACTTTTGTAAAAGAGATTAAAAAGTGAAAAAAAAAATAATAATAATAAATAAATAAATTCGACTTATTTCCCTGAAGACCCAGTTTTTCCCATTAGATTTCCCTTGTGTTTTTGATATCACATACTTTAGACAAGTAGCAGTTTCCCAGTGTTTAGTAATGACTACAGAGCCAATACATTAGAGCCTGGGAGACGGGGGCCTTTTAAAGCACGGTCCCAGCACGCTTTACTTCTTCATGGTGACTGCTCAGAATTACCCAAAAACACCCAAAAACGCAAAACAACAACCCTAAAACATGTATTTCACCACAAACTAACACCACAATACCTCAGAAAAAATTCTTCATACACAATTCCTCAATTATTAATCAAATTTAAAAATTCAACTGCAGCCCAGTGCATCATGGGAAAGCCTATGTCACAGTGTCACATGACACTGTGTGGGTCAGTGTGTGTTCCTATTTTATATATTAAAAAGTACACAGTAAATACACAGCCAATGCCAAAAAAGGAGCTAAAATAACTCACTAAAGAGCTCATGACAAACATGTTATTGAAAGTAGGATGATATTGTAAAATAAGTAAACTTTTGTAAAAGAGATTAAAAAGTGAAAAAAAAAATAATAAATAAATAAATAAATTCACCTTATTTCCCTGAAGACCCAGTTTTTCCCATTAGATTTCCCTTGTGTTTTTGATATCACATACTTTAGACAAGTAGCAGTTTCCCAGTGTTTAGTAATGACTACAGAGCCAATACATTAGAGCCTGGGAGACGGGGGCCTTTTAAAGCACGCTTTACTTCTTCATGGTGACTGCTCAGAATTACCCAAAAACACCCAAAAACGCAAAACAACAACCCTAAAACATGTATTTCACCACAAACTAACACCACAATACCTCAGAAAAAATCCTTCATACACAATTCCTCAATTATTAATCAAATTTAAAAATTCAACTGCACCCCAGTGCATCATGGGAAAGCCTATGTCACAGTGTCACATGACACTGTGTGGGTCAGTGTGTGTTCCTATTTTATATATTAAAAAGTACACAGTAAATACACAGCCAATGCCAAAAAGGAGCTAAAATAACTCACTAAAGAGCTCATGACAAACATGTTATTGAAAGTAGGATGATATTGTAAAATAAGTAAACTTTTGTAAAAGAGATTAAAAAGTGAAAAAAAATAATAATAAACAAATAAATAAATAAATAAATTCAACTTATTTCCCTGAAGACCCAGTTTTTCCCATTAGATTTCCCTTGTGTTTTTGATATCACATACTTTAGACAAGTAGCAGTTTCCCAGTGTTTAGTAATGACTACTGAGCCAATACATTAGAGCCTGGGAGACGGGGGCCTTTTAAAGTACGGTCCCAGCACGCTTTACTTTTTCATGGTGACTGCTCAGAATTACCCAAAAACACCCAAAAACGCAAAACAACAACCCTAAAACGTGTATTTCACCACAAACTAACACCACAATACCTCAGAAAAAATCCTTCATACACAATTCCTCAATTATTAATCAAATTTAAAAATTCAACTGCACCCCAGTGCATCATGGGAAAGCCTATGTCACAGTGTCACATGACACTGTGTGGGTCAGTGTGTGTTCCTATTTTATATATTAAAAGGACACAGTAAATACACAGCCAATGCCAAAAAGGAGCTAAAATAACTCACTAAAGAGCTCATGACAAACATGTTATTGAAAGTAGGATGATATTGTAAAATAAGTAAACTTTTGTAAAAGAGATTAAAAAGTGAAAAAAAAATAATAATAATAAATAAATAAATTCGACTTATTTCCCTGAAGACCCAGTTTTTCCCATTAGATTTCCCTTGTGTTTTTGATATCACATACTTTAGACAAGTAGCAGTTTCCCAGTGTTTAGTAATGACTACACAGCCAATACATTAGAGCCTGGGAGACGGGGGCCTTTTAAAGCACGGTCCCAGCACGCTTTACTTCTTCATGGTGACTGCTCAGAATTACCCAAAAACACCCAAAAACGCAAAACAACAACCCTAAAACATGTATTTCACCACAAACTAACACCACAATACCTCAGAAAAAATTCTTCATACACAATTCCTCAATTATTAATCAAATTTAAAAATTCAACTGCACCCCAGTGCATCATGGGAAAGCCTATGTCACAGTGTCACATGACACTGTGTGGGTCAGTGTGTGTTCCTATTTTATATATTAAAAAGTACACAGTAAATACACAGCCAATGCCAAAAAAGGAGCTAAAATAACTCACTAAAGAGCTCATGACAAACATGTTATTGAAAGTAGGATGATATTGTAAAATAAGTAAACTTTTGTAAAAGAGATTAAAAAGTGAAAAAAAATAATAATAAATAAATAAATAAATTAACCTTATTTCCCTGAAGACCCAGTTTTTCCCATTAGATTTCCCTTGTGTTTTTGATATCACATACTTTAGACAAGTAGCAGTTTCCCAGTGTTTAGTAATGACTACAGAGCCAATACATTAGAGCCTGGGAGACGGGGGCCTTTTAAAGCACGCTTTACTTCTTCATGGTGACTACTCAGAATTACCCAAAAACACCCAAAAACGCAAAACAACAACCCTAAAACATGTATTTCACCACAAACTAACACCACAATACCTCAGAAAAAATCCTTCATACACAATTCCTCAATTATTAATCAAATTTAAAAATTCAACTGCACCCCAGTGCATCATGGGAAAGCCTATGTCACAGTGTCACATGACACTGTGTGGGTCAGTGTGTGTTCCTATTTTATATATTAAAAAGTACACAGTAAATACACAGCCAATGCCAAAAAGGAGCTAAAATAACTCACTAAAGAGCTCATGACAAACATGTTATTGAAAGTAGGATGATATTGTAAAATAAGTAAACTTTTGTAAAAGAGATTAAAAAGTGAAAAAAAATAATAATAAACAAATAAATAAATAAATAAATTCAACTTATTTCCCTGAAGACCCAGTTTTTCCCATTAGATTTCCCTTGTGTTTTTGATATCACATACTTTAGACAAGTAGCAGTTTCCCAGTGTTTAGTAATGACTACTGAGCCAATACATTAGAGCCTGGGAGACGGGGGCCTTTTAAAGTACGGTCCCAGCACGCTTTACTTTTTCATGGTGACTGCTCAGAATTACCCAAAAACACCCAAAAACGCAAAACAACAACCCTAAAACGTGTATTTCACCACAAACTAACACCACAATACCTCAGAAAAAATCCTTCATACACAATTCCTCAATTATTAATCAAATTTAAAAATTCAACTGCACCCCAGTGCATCATGGGAAAGCCTATGTCACAGTGTCACATGACACTGTGTGGGTCAGTGTGTGTTCCTATTTTATATATTAAAAGGACACAGTAAATACACAGCCAATGCCAAAAAGGAGCTAAAATAACTCACTAAAGAGCTCATGACAAACATGTTATTGAAAGTAGGATGATATTGTAAAATAAGTAAACTTTTGTAAAAGAGATTAAAAAGTGAAAAAAAAATAATAATAATAAATAAATAAATTCGACTTATTTCCCTGAAGACCCAGTTTTTCCCATTAGATTTCCCTTGTGTTTTTGATATCACATACTTTAGACAAGTAGCAGTTTCCCAGTGTTTAGTAATGACTACACAGCCAATACATTAGAGCCTGGGAGACGGGGGCCTTTTAAAGCACGGTCCCAGCACGCTTTACTTCTTCATGGTGACTGCTCAGAATTACCCAAAAACACCCAAAAACGCAAAACAACAACCCTAAAACATGTATTTCACCACAAACTAACACCACAATACCTCAGAAAAAATTCTTCATACACAATTCCTCAATTATTAATCAAATTTAAAAATTCAACTGCACCCCAGTGCATCATGGGAAAGCCTATGTCACAGTGTCACATGACACTGTGTGGGTCAGTGTGTGTTCCTATTTTATATATTAAAAAGTACACAGTAAATACACAGCCAATGCCAAAAAAGGAGCTAAAATAACTCACTAAAGAGCTCATGACAAACATGTTATTGAAAGTAGGATGATATTGTAAAATAAGTAAACTTTTGTAAAAGAGATTAAAAAGTGAAAAAAAATAATAATAAATAAATAAATAAATTAACCTTATTTCCCTGAAGACCCAGTTTTTCCCATTAGATTTCCCTTGTGTTTTTGATATCACATACTTTAGACAAGTAGCAGTTTCCCAGTGTTTAGTAATGACTACAGAGCCAATACATTAGAGCCTGGGAGACGGGGGCCTTTTAAAGCACGCTTTACTTCTTCATGGTGACTACTCAGAATTACCCAAAAACACCCAAAAACGCAAAACAACAACCCTAAAACATGTATTTCACCACAAACTAACACCACAATACCTCAGAAAAAATCCTTCATACACAATTCCTCAATTATTAATCAAATTTAAAAATTCAACTGCACCCCAGTGCATCATGGGAAAGCCTATGTCACAGTGTCACATGACACTGTGTGGGTCAGTGTGTGTTCCTATTTTATATATTAAAAAGTACACAGTAAATACACAGCCAATGCCAAAAAGGAGCTAAAATAACTCACTAAAGAGCTCATGACAAACATGTTATTGAAAGTAGGATGATATTGTAAAATAAGTAAACTTTTGTAAAAGAGATTAAAAAGTGAAAAAAAATAATAATAAACAAATAAATAAATAAATAAATTCAACTTATTTCCCTGAAGACCCAGTTTTTCCCATTAGATTTCCCTTGTGTTTTTGATATCACATACTTTAGACAAGTAGCAGTTTCCCAGTGTTTAGTAATGACTACAGAGCCAATACATTAGAGCCTGGGAGACGGGGGCCTTTTAAAGCACGGTCCCAGCACGCTTTACTTTTTCATGGTGACTGCTCAGAATTACCCAAAAACACCCAAAAACGCAAAACAACAACCCTAAAACGTGTATTTCACCACAAACTAACACCACAATACCTCAGAAAAAATCCTTCATACACAATTCCTCAATTATTAATCAAATTTAAAAATTCAACTGCACCCCAGTGCATCATGGGAAAGCCTATGTCACAGTGTCACATGACACTGTGTGGGTCAGTGTGTGTTCCTATTTTATATATTAAAAGGACACAGTAAATACACAGCCAATGCCAAAAAGGAGCTAAAATAACTCACTAAAGAGCTCATGACAAACATGTTATTGAAAGTAGGATGATATTGTAAAATAAGTAAACTTTTGTAAAAGAGATTAAAAAGTGAAAAAAAAAAAATAATAATAAATAAATAAATTCGACTTATTTCCCTGAAGACCCAGTTTTTCCCATTAGATTTCCCTTGTGTTTTTGATATCACATACTTTAGACAAGTAGCAGTTTCCCAGTGTTTAGTAATGACTACAGAGCCAATACATTAGAGCCTGGGAGACGGGGGCCTTTTAAAGCACGGTCCCAGCACGCTTTACTTCTTCATGGTGACTGCTCAGAATTACCAAAAAACACCCAAAAACGCAAAACAACAACCCTAAAACATGTATTTCACCACAAACTAACACCACAATACCTCAGAAAAAATTCTTCATACACAATTCCTCAATTATTAATCAAATTTAAAAATTCAACTGCACCCCAGTGCATCATGGGAAAGCCTATGTCACAGTGTCACATGACACTGTGTGGGTCAGTGTGTGTTCCTATTTTATATATTAAAAAGTACACAGTAAATACACAGCCAATGCCAAAAAAGGAGCTAAAATAACTCACTAAAGAGCTCATGACAAACATGTTATTGAAAGTAGGATGATATTGTAAAATAAGTAAACTTTTGTAAAAGAGATTAAAAAGTGAAAAAAAATAATAATAAATAAATAAATAAATTCACCTTATTTCCCTGAAGACCCAGTTTTTCCCATTAGATTTCCCTTGTGTTTTTGATATCACATACTTTAGACAAGTAGCAGTTTCCCAGTGTTTAGTAATGACTACAGAGCCAATACATTAGAGCCTGGGAGACGGGGGCCTTTTAAAGCACGCTTTACTTCTTCATGGTGACTGCTCAGAATTACCCAAAAACACCCAAAAACGCAAAACAACAACCCTAAAACATGTATTTCACCACAAACTAACACCACAATACCTCAGAAAAAATCCTTCATACACAATTCCTCAATTATTAATCAAATTAAAAAATTCAACTGCACCCCAGTGCATCATGGGAAAGCCTATGTCACAGTGTCACATGACACTGTGTGGGTCAGTGTGTGTTCCTATTTTATATATTAAAAAGTACACAGTAAATACACAGCCAATGCCAAAAAGGAGCTAAAATAACTCACTAAAGAGCTCATGACAAACATGTTATTGAAAGTAGGATGATATTGTAAAATAAGTAAACTTTTGTAAAAGAGATTAAAAAGTGAAAAAAAAAAAGTAATAAATAAATAAATAAATAAATAAATTCAACTTATTTCCCTGAAGACCCAGTTTTTCCCATTAGATTTCCCTTGTGTTTTTGATATCACATACTTTAGACAAGTAGCAGTTTCCCAGTGTTTAGTAATGACTACAGAGCCAATACCTTAGAGCCTGGGAGACGGGGGCCTTTTAAAGCACGGTCCCAGCACGCTTTACTTCTTCATGGTGACTGCTCAGAATTACCCAAAAACGCAAAACAACAACCCTAAAACATGTATTTCACCACAAACTAACACCACAATACCTCAGAAAAAATCCTTCATACACAATTCCTCAATTATTAATCAAATTAAAAAATTCAACTGCACCCCAGTGCATCATGGGAAAGCCTATGTCACAGTGTCACATGACACTGTGTGGGTCAGTGTGTGTTCCTATTTTATATATTAAAAAGTACACAGTAAATACACAGCCAATGCCAAAAAGGAGCTAAAATAACTCACTAAAGAGCTCATGACAAACATGTTATTGAAAGTAGGATGATATTGTAAAATAAGTAAACTTTTGTAAAAGAGATTAAAAAGTGAAAAAAAATAATAATAAATAAATAAATAAATAAATAAATTCAACTTATTTCCCTGAAGACCCAGTTTTTCCCATTAGATTTCCCTTGTGTTTTTGATATCACATACTTTAGACAAGTAGCAGTTTCCCAGTGTTTAGTAATGACTACAGAGCCAATACATTAGAGCCTGGGAGACGGGGGCCTTTTAAAGCACAGTCCCAGCACGCTTTACTTTTTCATGGTGACTGCTCAGAATTACCCAAAAACACCCAAAAACGCAAAACAACAACCCTAAAACGTGTATTTCACCACAAACTAACACCACAATACCTCAGAAAAAATCCTTCATACACAATTCCTCAATTATTAATCAAATTTAAAAATTCAACTGCACCCCAGTGCATCATGGGAAAGCCTATGTCACAGTGTCACATGACACTGTGTGGGTCAGTGTGTGTTCCTATTTTATATATTAAAAGGACACAGTAAATACACAGCCAATGCCAAAAAGGAGCTAAAATAACTCACTAAAGAGCTCATGACAAACATGTTATTGAAAGTAGGATGATATTGTAAAATAAGTAAACTTTTGTAAAAGAGATTAAAAAGTGAAAAAAAAAAAAATAATAATAAATAAATAAATTCGACTTATTTCCCTGAAGACCCAGTTTTTCCCATTAGATTTCCCTTGTGTTTTTGATATCACATACTTTAGACAAGTAGCAGTTTCCCAGTGTTTAGTAATGACTACAGAGCCAATACATTAGAGCCTGGGAGACGGGGGCCTTTTAAAGCACGGTCCCAGCACGCTTTACTTCTTCATGGTGACTGCTCAGAATTACCAAAAAACACCCAAAAACGCAAAACAACAACCCTAAAACATGTATTTCACCACAAACTAACACCACAATACCTCAGAAAAAATTCTTCATACACAATTCCTCAATTATTAATCAAATTTAAAAATTCAACTGCACCCCAGTGCATCATGGGAAAGCCTATGTCACAGTGTCACATGACACTGTGTGGGTCAGTGTGTGTTCCTATTTTATATATTAAAAAGTACACAGTAAATACACAGCCAATGCCAAAAAAGGAGCTAAAATAACTCACTAAAGAGCTCATGACAAACATGTTATTGAAAGTAGGATGATATTGTAAAATAAGTAAACTTTTGTAAAAGAGATTAAAAAGTGAAAAAAAATAATAATAAATAAATAAATAAATTCACCTTATTTCCCTGAAGACCCAGTTTTTCCCATTAGATTTCCCTTGTGTTTTTGATATCACATACTTTAGACAAGTAGCAGTTTCCCAGTGTTTAGTAATGACTACAGAGCCAATACATTAGAGCCTGGGAGACGGGGGCCTTTTAAAGCACGCTTTACTTCTTCATGGTGACTGCTCAGAATTACCCAAAAACACCCAAAAACGCAAAACAACAACCCTAAAACATGTATTTCACCACAAACTAACACCACAATACCTCAGAAAAAATCCTTCATACACAATTCCTCAATTATTAATCAAATTTAAAAATTCAACTGCACCCCAGTGCATCATGGGAAAGCCTATGTCACAGTGTCACATGACACTGTGTGGGTCAGTGTGTGTTCCTATTTTATATATTAAAAGGACACAGTAAATACACAGCCAATGCCAAAAAGGAGCTAAAATAACTCACTAAAGAGCTCATGACAAACATGTTATTGAAAGTAGGATGATATTGTAAAATAAGTAAACTTTTGTAAAAGAGATTATAAAAGTGAAAAAAAAATAATAATAAATAAATAAATTTGACTTATTTCCCTGAAGACCCAGTTTTTCCCATTAGATTTCCCTTGTGTTTTTGATATCACATACTTTAGACAAGTAGCAGTTTCCCAGTGTTTAGTAATGACTACAGAGCCAATACATTAGCGCCTGGGAGACGGGGGCCTTTTAAAGCACGGTCCCAGCACGCTTTACTTCTTCATGGTGACTGCTCAGAATTACCCAAAAACACCCAAAAACGCAAAACAACAACCCTAAAACATGTATTTCACCACAAACTAACACCACAATACCTCAGAAAAAATCCTTCATACACAATTCCTCAATTATTAATCAAATTAAAAAATTCAACTGCACCCCAGTGCATCATGGGAAAGCCTATGTCACAGTGTCACATGACACTGTGTGGGTCAGTGTGTGTTCCTATTTTATATATTAAAAAGTACACAGTAAATACACAGCCAATGCCAAAAAGGAGCTAAAATAACTCACTAAAGAGCTCATGACAAACATGTTATTGAAAGTAGGATGATATTGTAAAATAAGTAAACTTTTGTAAAAGAGATTAAAAAGTGAAAAAAAATAATAATAAATAAATAAATAAATAAATAAATTCAACTTATTTCCCTGAAGACCCAGTTTTTCCCATTAGATTTCCCTTGTGTTTTTGATATCACATACTTTAGACAAGTAGCAGTTTCCCAGTGTTTAGTAATGACTACAGAGCCAATACATTAGAGCCTGGGAGACGGGGGCCTTTTAAAGCACGGTCCCAGCACGCTTTACTTTTTCATGGTGACTGCTCAGAATTACCCAAAAACACCCAAAAACGCAAAACAACAACCCTAAAACGTGTATTTCACCACAAACTAACACCACAATACCTCAGAAAAAATCCTTCATACACAATTCCTCAATTATTAATCAAATTTAAAAATTCAACTGCACCCCAGTGCATCATGGGAAAGCCTATGTCACAGTGTCACATGACACTGTGTGGGTCAGTGTGTGTTCCTATTTTATATATTAAAAGGACACAGTAAATACACAGCCAATGCCAAAAAGGAGCTAAAATAACTCACTAAAGAGCTCATGACAAACATGTTATTGAAAGTAGGATGATATTGTAAAATAAGTAAACTTTTGTAAAAGAGATTAAAAAGTGAAAAAAAAAAAATAATAATAAATAAATAAATTCGACTTATTTCCCTGAAGACCCAGTTTTTCCCATTAGATTTCCCTTGTGTTTTTGATATCACATACTTTAGACAAGTAGCAGTTTCCCAGTGTTTAGTAATGACTACAGAGCCAATACATTAGAGCCTGGGAGACGGGGGCCTTTTAAAGCACGGTCCCAGCACGCTTTACTTCTTCATGGTGACTGCTCAGAATTACCAAAAAACACCCAAAAACGCAAAACAACAACCCTAAAACATGTATTTCACCACAAACTTACACCACAATACCTCAGAAAAAATTCTTCATACACAATTCCTCAATTATTAATCAAATTTAAAAATTCAACTGCACCCCAGTGCATCATGGGAAAGCCTATGTCACAGTGTCACATGACACTGTGTGGGTCAGTGTGTGTTCCTATTTTATATATTAAAAAGTACACAGTAAATACACAGCCAATGCCAAAAAAGGAGCTAAAATAACTCACTAAAGAGCTCATGACAAACATGTTATTGAAAGTAGGATGATATTGTAAAATAAGTAAACTTTTGTAAAAGAGATTAAAAAGTGAAAAAAAATAATAATAAATAAATAAATAAATTCACCTTATTTCCCTGAAGACCCAGTTTTTCCCATTAGATTTCCCTTGTGTTTTTGATATCACATACTTTAGACAAGTAGCAGTTTCCCAGTGTTTAGTAATGACTACACAGCCAATACATTAGAGCCTGGGAGACGGGGGCCTTTTAAAGCACGCTTTACTTCTTCATGGTGACTGCTCAGAATTACCCAAAAACGCAAAACAACAACCCTAAAACATGTATTTCACCACAAACTAACACCACAATACCTCAGAAAAAATCCTTCATACACAATTCCTCAATTATTAATCAAATTAAAAAATTCAACTGCACCCCAGTGCATCATGGGAAAGCCTATGTCACAGTGTCACATGACACTGTGTGGGTCAGTGTGTGTTCCTATTTTATATATTAAAAAGTACACAGTAAATACACAGCCAATGCCAAAAAGGAGCTAAAATAACTCACTAAAGAGCTCATGACAAACATGTTATTGAAAGTAGGATGATATTGTAAAATAAGTAAACTTTTGTAAAAGAGATTAAAAAGTGAAAAAAAATAATAATAAATAAATAAATAAATAAATAAATTCAACTTATTTCCCTGAAGACCCAGTTTTTCCCATTAGATTTCCCTTGTGTTTTTGATATCACATACTTTAGACAAGTAGCAGTTTCCCAGTGTTTAGTAATGACTACAGAGCCAATACATTAGAGCCTGGGAGACGGGGGCCTTTTAAAGCACGGTCCCAGCACGCTTTACTTTTTCATGGTGACTGCTCAGAATTACCCAAAAACACCCAAAAACGCAAAACAACAACCCTAAAACGTGTATTTCACCACAAACTAACACCACAATACCTCAGAAAAAATCCTTCATACACAATTCCTCAATTATTAATCAAATTTAAAAATTCAACTGCACCCCAGTGCATCATGGGAAAGCCTATGTCACAGTGTCACATGACACTGTGTGGGTCAGTGTGTGTTCCTATTTTATATATTAAAAGGACACAGTAAATACACAGCCAATGCCAAAAAGGAGCTAAAATAACTCACTAAAGAGCTCATGACAAACATGTTATTGAAAGTAGGATGATATTGTAAAATAAGTAAACTTTTGTAAAAGAGATTAAAAAGTGAAAAAAAATAATAATAAATAAATAAATAAATAAATAAATTCAACTTATTTCCCTGAAGACCCAGTTTTTCCCATTAGATTTCCCTTGGGTTTTTGATATCACATACTTTAGACAAGTAGCAGTTTCCCAGTGTTTAGTAATGACTACAGAGCCAATACATTAGAGCCTGGGAGACGGGGGCCTTTTAAAGCACGGTCCCAGCACGCTTTACTTTTTCATGGTGACTGCTCAGAATTACCCAAAAACACCCAAAAACGCAAAACAACAACCCTAAAACGTGTATTTCACCACAAACTAACACCACAATACCTCAGAAAAAATCCTTCATACACAATTCCTCAATTATTAATCAAATTTAAAAATTCAACTGCACCCCAGTGCATCATGGGAAAGCCTATGTCACAGTGTCACATGACACTGTGTGGGTCAGTGTGTGTTCCTATTTTATATATTAAAAGGACACAGTAAATACACAGCCAATGCCAAAAAGGAGCTAAAATAACTCACTAAAGAGCTCATGACAAACATGTTATTGAAAGTAGGATGATATTGTAAAATAAGTAAACTTTTGTAAAAGAGATTAAAAAGTGAAAAAAAATAATAATAAATAAATAAATAAATAAATAAATTCAACTTATTTCCCTGAAGACCCAGTTTTTCCCATTAGATTTCCCTTGTGTTTTTGATATCACATACTTTAGACAAGTAGCAGTTTCCCAGTGTTTAGTAATGACTACAGAGCCAATACATTAGAGCCTGGGAGACGGGGGCCTTTTAAAGCACGGTCCCAGCACGCTTTACTTTTTCATGGTGACTGCTCAGAATTACCCAAAAACACCCAAAAACGCAAAACAACAACCCTAAAACGTGTATTTCACCACAAACTAACACCACAATACCTCAGAAAAAATCCTTCATACACAATTCCTCAATTATTAATCAAATTTAAAAATTCAACTGCACCCCAGTGCATCATGGGAAAGCCTATGTCACAGTGTCACATGACACTGTGTGGGTCAGTGTGTGTTCCTATTTTATATATTAAAAGGACACAGTAAATACACAGCCAATGCCAAAAAGGAGCTAAAATAACTCACTAAAGAGCTCATGACAAACATGTTATTGAAAGTAGGATGATATTGTAAAATAAGTAAACTTTTGTAAAAGAGATTAAAAAGTGAAAAAAAAATAATAATAAATAAATAAATAAATAAATAAATAAATTCAACTTATTTCCCTGAAGACCCAGTTTTTCCCATTAGATTTCCCTTGTGTTTTTGATATCACATACTTTAGACAAGTAGCAGTTTCCCAGTGTTTAGTAATGACTACAGAGCCAATACATTAGAGCCTGGGAGACGGGGGCCTTTTAAAGCACGGTCCCAGCACGCTTTACTTTTTCATGGTGACTGCTCAGAATTACCCAAAAACACCCAAAAACGCAAAACAACAACCCTAAAACGTGTATTTCACCACAAACTAACACCACAATACCTCAGAAAAAATCCTTCATACACAATTCCTCAATTATTAATCAAATTTAAAAATTCAACTGCACCCCAGTGCATCATGGGAAAGCCTATGTCACAGTGTCACATGACACTGTGTGGGTCAGTGTGTGTTCCTATTTTATATATTAAAAGGACACAGTAAATACACAGCCAATGCCAAAAAGGAGCTAAAATAACTCACTAAAGAGCTCATGACAAACATGTTATTGAAAGTAGGATGATATTGTAAAATAAGTAAACTTTTGTAAAAGAGATTAAAAAGTGAAAAAAAAAAAAATAATAATAAATAAATAAATTCGACTTATTTCCCTGAAGACCCAGTTTTTCCCATTAGATTTCCCTTGTGTTTTTGATATCACATACTTTAGACAAGTAGCAGTTTCCCAGTGTTTAGTAATGACTACAGAGCCAATACATTAGAGCCTGGGAGACGGGGGCCTTTTAAAGCACGGTCCCAGCACGCTTTACTTCTTCATGGTGACTGCTCAGAATTACCAAAAAACACCCAAAAACGCAAAACAACAACCCTAAAACATGTATTTCACCACAAACTAACACCACAATACCTCAGAAAAAATTCTTCATACACAATTCCTCAATTATTAATCAAATTTAAAAATTCAACTGCACCCCAGTGCATCATGGGAAAGCCTATGTCACAGTGTCACATGACACTGTGTGGGTCAGTGTGTGTTCCTATTTTATATATTAAAAAGTACACAGTAAATACACAGCCAATGCCAAAAAGGAGCTAAAATAACTCACTAAAGAGCTCATGACAAACATGTTATTGAAAGTAGGATGATATTGTAAAATAAGTAAACTTTTGTAAAAGAGATTAAAAAGTGAAAAAAAATAATAATAAATAAATAAATAAATTCACCTTATTTCCCTGAAGACCCAGTTTTTCCCATTAGATTTCCCTTGTGTTTTTGATATCACATACTTTAGACAAGTAGCAGTTTCCCAGTGTTTAGTAATGACTACAGAGCCAATACATTAGAGCCTGGGAGACGGGGGCCTTTTAAAGCACGGTCCCAGCACGCTTTACTTTTTCATGGTGACTGCTCAGAATTACCCAAAAACACCCAAAAACGCAAAACAACAACCCTAAAACATGTATTTCACCACAAACTAACACCACAATACCTCAGAAAAAATCCTTCATACACAATTCCTCAATTATTAATCAAATTTAAAAATTCAACTGCACCCCAGTGCATCATGGGAAAGCCTATGTCACAGTGTCACATGACACTGTGTGGGTCAGTGTGTGTTCCTATTTTATATATTAAAAAGTACACAGTAAATACACAGCCAATGCCAAAAAGGAGCTAAAATAACTCACTAAAGAGCTCATGACAAACATGTTATTGAAAGTAGGATGATATTGTAAAATAAGTAAACTTTTGTAAAAGAGATTAAAAAGTGAAAAAAAAATAATAATAAATAAATAAATTTGACTTATTTCCCTGAAGACCCAGTTTTTCCCATTAGATTTCCCTTGTGTTTTTGATATCACATACTTTAGACAAGTAGCACTTTCCCAGTGTTTAGTAATGACTACAGAGCCAATACATTAGAGCCTGGGAGACGGGGGCCTTTTAAAGCACGGTCCCAGCACGCTTTACTTCTTCATGGTGACTGCTCAGAATTACCCAAAAACACCCAAAAACGCAAAACAACAACCCTAAAATATGTATTTCACCACAAACTAACACCACAATACCTCAGAAAAAATCCTTCATACACAATTCCTCAATTATTAATCAAATTAAAAAATTCAACTGCACCCCAGTGCATCATGGGAAAGCCTATGTCACAGTGTCACATGACACTGTGTGGGTCAGTGTGTGTTCCTATTTTATATATTAAAAAGTACACAGTAAATACACAGCCAATGCCAAAAAGGAGCTAAAATAACTCACTAAAGAGCTCATGACAAACATGTTATTGAAAGTAGGATGATATTGTAAAATAAGTAAACTTTTGTAAAAGAGATTAAAAAGTGAAAAAAAATAATAATAAATAAATAAATAAATAAATAAATTCAACTTATTTCCCTGAAGACCCAGTTTTTCCCATTAGATTTCCCTTGTGTTTTTGATATCACATACTTTAGACAAGTAGCAGTTTCCCAGTGTTTAGTAATGACTACAGAGCCAATACACTAGAGCCTGCGAGACGGGGGCCTTTTAAAGCACGGTCCCAGCACGCTTTACTTTTTCATGGTGACTGCTCAGAATTACCCAAAAACACTCAAAAACGCAAAACAACAACCCTAAAACATGTATTTCACCACAAACTAACACCACAATACCTCAGAAAAAATCCTTCATACACAATTCCTCAATTATTAATCAAATTTAAAAATTCAACTGCACCCCAGTGCATCATGGGAAAGCCTATGTCACAGTGTCACATGACACTGTGTGGGTCAGTGTGTGTTCCTATTTTATATATTAAAAGGACACAGTAAATACACAGCCAATGCCAAAAAGGAGCTAAAATAACTCACTAAAGAGCTCATGACAAACATGTTATTGAAAGTAGGATGATATTGTAAAATAAGTAAACTTTTGTAAAAGAGATTAAAAATTGAAAAAAAAATAAATAAATAAATAAATAAATTCGACTTATTTCCCTGAAGACCCAGTTTTTCCCATTAGATTTCCCTTGTGTTTTTGATATCACATACTTTAGACAAGTAGCAGTTTCCCAGTGTTTAGTAATGACTACAGAGCCAATACATTAGAGCCTGGGAGACGGGGGCCTTTTAAAGCACGGTCCCAGCACGCTTTACTTCTTCATGGTGACTGCTCAGAATTACCCAAAAACGCAAAACAACAACCCTAAAACATGTATTTCACCACAAATTAACACCACAATACCTCAGAAAAAATCCTTCATACACAATTCCTCAATTATTAATCAAATTAAAAAATTCAACTGCACCCCAGTGCATCATGGGAAAGCCTATGTCACAGTGTCACATGACACTGTGTGGGTCAGTGTGTGTTCCTATTTTATATATTAAAAAGTACACAGTAAATACACAGCCAATGCCAAAAAGGAGCTAAAATAACTCACTAAAGAGCTCATGACAAACATGTTATTGAAAGTAGGATGATATTGTAAAATAAGTAAACTTTTGTAAAAGAGATTAAAAAGTGAAAAAAAAAAATAATAAATAAATAAATTTGACTTATTTCCCTGAGGACCCAGTTTTTCCCATTAGATTTCCCTTGTGTTTTTGATATCACCTACTTTAGGCAAGTAGCAGTTTCACAGTGTTCAGTAATGACTACAGAGCCAATACATTAGAGCCTGGGAGACGGGGGCCTTTTAAAGCACGGTCCCAGCACGCTTTACTTCTTCATGGTGACTGCTCAGAATTACCCAAAAACACCCAAAAACGCAAAACAACAACCCTAAAACATGTATTTCACCACAAACTAACACCACAATACCTCAGAAAAAATCCTTCATACACAATTCCTCAATTATTAATCAAATTTAAAAATTCAACTGCACCCCAGTGCATCATGGGAAAGCCTATGTCACAGTGTCACATGACACTGTGTGGGTCAGTGTGTGTTCCTATTTTATATATTAAAAAGTACACAGTAAATACACAGCCAATGCCAAAAAGGAGCTAAAATAACTCACTAAAGAGCTCATGACAAACATGTTATTGAAAGTAGGATGATATTGTAAAATAAGTAAACTTTTGTAAAAGAGTTTAAAAAGTGAAAAAAAAAATAATAATAAATAAATAAATTTGACATATTTCCCTGAAGACCCAGTTTTTCCCATTAGATTTCCCTTGTGTTTTTGATATCACATACTTTAGACAAGTAGCACTTTCCAAGTGTTTAGTAATGACTACAGAGCCAATACATTAGAGCCTGGGAGACGGGGGCCTTTTAAAGCACGGTCCCAGCACGCTTTACTTCTTCATGGTGACTGCTCAGAATTACCCAAAAACACCCAAAAACGCAAAACAACAACCCTAAAACATGTATTTCACCACAAACTAACACCACAATACCTCAGAAAAAATCCTTCATACACAATTCCTCAATTATTAATCAAATTTAAAAATTCAACTGCACCCCAGTGCATCATGGGAAAGCCTATGTCACAGTGTCACATGACACTGTTTGGGTCAGTGTGTGTTCCTATTTTATATATTAAAAAGTACACAGTAAATACACAGCCAATGCCAAAAAGGAGCTAAAATAACTTACTAAAGAGCTCATGACAAACATGTTATTGAAAGTAGGATGATATTGTAAAATAAGTAAACTTTTGTGAAAGAGATTAAAAAGTGAAAAAAAATAATAATAAATAAATAAATAAATTCAACTTATTTCCCTGAAGACCCAGTTTTTCCCATTAGATTTCCCTTGTGTTTTTGATATCACATACTTTAGACAAGTAGCAGTTTCCCAGTGTTTAGTAATGACTACAGAGCCAATACACTAGAGCCTGCGAGACGGGGGCCTTTTAAAGCACGGTCCCAGCACGCTTTACTTTTTCATGGTGACTGCTCAGAATTACCCAAAAACACCCAAAAACGCAAAACAACAACCCTAAAACATGTATTTCACCACAAACTAACACCACAATACCTCAGAAAAAATCCTTCATACACAATTCCTCAATTATTAATCAAATTTAAAAATTCAACTGCACCCCAGTGCATCATGGGAAAGCCTATGTCACAGTGTCACATGACACTGTGTGGGTCAGTGTGTGTTCCTATTTTATATATTAAAAAGTACACAGTAAATACACAGCCAATGCCAAAAAGGAGCTAAAATAACTCACTAAAGAGCTCATGACAAACATGTTATTGAAAGTAGGATGATATTGTAAAATAAGTAAACTTTTGTAAAAGAGATTAAAAAGTGAAAAAAAAATAATAATAAATAAATAAATTTGACTTATTTCCCTGAAGACCCAGTTTTTCCCATTAGATTTCCCTTGTGTTTTTGATATCACATACTTTAGACAAGTAGCACTTTCCCAGTGTTTAGTAATGACTACAGAGCCAATACATTAGAGCCTGGGAGACGGGGGCCTTTTAAAGCACGGTCCCAGCACGCTTTACTTCTTCATGGTGACTGCTCAGAATTACCCAAAAACGCAAAACAACAACCCTAAAACATGTATTTCACCACAAACTAACACCACAATACCTCAGAAAAAATCCTTCATACACAATTCCTCAATTATTAATCAAATTAAAAAATTCAACTGCACCCCAGTGCATCATGGGAAAGCCTATGTCACAGTGTCACATGACACTGTGTGGGTCAGTGTGTGTTCCTATTTTATATATTAAAAAGTACACAGTAAATACACAGCCAATGCCAAAAAGGAGCTAAAATAACTCACTAAAGAGCTCATGACAAACATGTTATTGAAAGTAGGATGATATTGTAAAATAAGTAAACTTTTGTAAAAGAGATTAAAAAGTGAAAAAAATAGTAATAAATAAATAAATAAATAAATTCAACTTATTTCCCTGAAGACCCAGTCTTTCCCATTAGATTTCCCTTGTGTTTTTGATATCACATACTTTAGACAAGTAGCAGTTTCCCAGTGTTTCGTAATGACTACAGAGCCAATACATTAGAGCCTGGGAGACGGGGGCCTTTTAAAGCACGGTCCCAGCACGCTTTACTTTTTAATGGTGACTGCTCAGAATTACCCAAAAACACCCAAAAACGCAAAACAACAACCCTAAAACATGTATTTCACCACAAACTAACACCACAATACCTCAGAAAAAATCCTTCATACACAATTCCTCAATTATTAATCAAATTTAAAAATTCAACTGCACCCCAGTGCATCATGGGAAAGCCTATGTCACAGTGTCACATGACACTGTGTGGGTCAGTGTGTGTTCCTATTTTATATATTAAAAAGTAAACAGTAAATACACAGCCAATGCCAAAAAGGAGCTAAAATAACTCACTAAAGAGCTCATGACAAACATGTTATTGAAAGTAGGATGATATTGTAAAATAAGTAAACTTTTGTAAAAGAGATTAAAAAGTGAAAAAAAAATAAATAAATAAATAAATAAATTCAACTTATTTCCCTGAAGACCCAGTTTTTCCCATTAGATTTCCCTTGTGTTTTTGATATCACCTACTTTAGACAAGTAGCAGTTTCCCAGTGTTCAGTAATGACTACAGAGCCAATACATTAGAGCCTGGGAGACGGGGGCCTTTTAAAGCACGGTCCCAGCACGCTTTACTTTTTCATGGTGACTGCTCAGAATTACCCAAAAACACCCAAAAACGCAAAACAACAACCCTAAAACATGTATTTCACCACAAACTAACACCACAATACCTCAGAAAAAATCCTTCATACACAATTCCTCAATTATTAATCAAATTTAAAAATTCAACTGCACCCCAGTGCATCATGGGAAAGCCTATGTCACAGTGTCACATGACACTGTGTGGGTCAGTGTGTGTTCCTATTTTATATATTAAAAAGTACACAGTAAATACACAGCCAATGCCAAAAAGGAGCTAAAATAACTCACTAAAGAGCTCATGACAAACATGTTATTGAAAGTAGGATGATATTGTAAAATAAGTAAACTTTTGTAAAAGAGATTAAAAAGTGAAAAAAATAGTAATAAATAAATAAATAAATAAATAAATAAATTCAACTTATTTCCCTGAAGACCCAGTCTTTCCCATTAGATTTCCCTTGTGTTTTTGATATCACATACTTTAGACAAGTAGCAGTTTCCCAGTGTTTAGTAATGACTACAGAGCCAATACATTAGAGCCTGGGAGACGGGGGCCTTTTAAAGCACGGTCCCAGCACGCTTTACTTTTTAATGGTGACTGCTCAGAATTACCCAAAAACACCCAAAAACGCAAAACAACAACCCTAAAACATGTATTTCACCACAAACTAACACCACAATACCTCAGAAAAAATCCTTCATACACAATTCCTCAATTATTAATCAAATTTAAAAATTCAACTGCACCCCAGTGCATCATGGGAAAGCCTATGTCACAGTGTCACATGACACTGTGTGGGTCAGTGTGTGTTCCTATTTTATATATTAAAAGGACACAGTAAATACACAGCCAATGCCAAAAAGGAGCTAAAATAACTCACTAAAGAGCTCATGACAAACATGTTATTGAAAGTAGGATGATATTGTAAAATAAGTAAACTTTTGTAAAAGAGATTAAAAAGTGAAAAAAAAAAAAATAAATAAATAAATAAATTCGACTTATTTCCCTGAAGACCCAGTTTTTCCCATTAGATTTCCCTTGTGTTTTTGATATCACATACTTTAGACAAGTAGCAGTTTCCCAGTGTTTAGTAATGACTACAGAGCCAATACATTAGAGCCTGGGAGACGGGGGCCTTTTAAAGCACGGTCCCAGCACGCTTTACTTCTTCATGGTGACTGCTCAGAATTACCCAAAAACACCCAAAAACGCAAAACAACAACCCTAAAACATGTATTTCACCACAAACTAAAACCACAATACCTCAGAAAAAATCCTTCATACACAATTCCTCAATTATTAATCAAATTTAAAAATTCAACTGCACCCCAGTGCATCATGGGAAAGCCTATGTCACAGTGTCACATGACACTGTGTGGGTCAGTGTGTGTTCCTATTTTATATATTAAAAAGTACACAGTAAATACACAGCCAATGCCAAAAAGGAGCTAAAATAACTCACTAAAGAGCTCATGACAAACATGTTATTGAAAGTAGGATGATATTGTAAAATAAGTAAACTTTTGTAAAAGAGATTAAAAAGTGAAAAAAAAATAATAATAAATAAATAAATTTGACTTATTTCCCTGAAGACCCAGTTTTTCCCATTAGATTTCCCTTGTGTTTTTGATATCACATACTTTAGACAAGTAGCACTTTCCCAGTGTTTAGTAATGACTACAGAGCCAATACATTAGAGCCTGGGAGACGGGGGCCTTTTAAAGCACGGTCCCAGCACGCTTTACTTCTTCATGGTGACTGCTCAGAATTACCCAAAAACGCAAAACAACAACCCTAAAACATGTATTTCACCACAAACTAACACCACAATACCTCAGAAAAAATCCTTCATACACAATTCCTCAATTATTAATCAAATTAAAAAATTCAACTGCACCCCAGTGCATCATGGGAAAGCCTATGTCACAGTGTCACATGACACTGTGTGGGTCAGTGTGTGTTCCTATTTTATATATTAAAAAGTACACAGTAAATACACAGCCAATGCCAAAAAGGAGCTAAAATAACTCACTAAAGAGCTCATGACAAACATGTTATTGAAAGTAGGATGATATTGTAAAATAAGTAAACTTTTGTAAAAGAGATTAAAAAGTGAAAAAAATAGTAATAAATAAATAAATAAATAAATTCAACTTATTTCCCTGAAGACCCAGTCTTTCCCATTAGATTTCCCTTGTGTTTTTGATATCACATACTTTAGACAAGTAGCAGTTTCCCAGTGTTTAGTAATGACTACAGAGCCAATACATTAGAGCCTGGGAGACGGGGGCCTTTTAAAGCACGGTCCCAGCACGCTTTACTTTTTAATGGTGACTGCTCAGAATTACCCAAAAACACCCAAAAACGCAAAACAACAACCCTAAAACATGTATTTCACCACAAACTAACACCACAATACCTCAGAAAAAATCCTTCATACACAATTCCTCAATTATTAATCAAATTTAAAAATTCAACTGCACCCCAGTGCATCATGGGAAAGCCTATGTCACAGTGTCACATGACACTGTGTGGGTCAGTGTGTGTTCCTATTTTATATATTAAAAAGTAAACAGTAAATACACAGCCAATGCCAAAAAGGAGCTAAAATAACTCACTAAAGAGCTCATGACAAACATGTTATTGAAAGTAGGATGATATTGTAAAATAAGTAAACTTTTGTAAAAGAGATTAAAAAGTGAAAAAAAATAAATAAATAAATAAATAAATTCAACTTATTTCCCTGAAGACCCAGTTTTTCCCATTAGATTTCCCTTGTGTTTTTGATATCACCTACTTTAGACAAGTAGCAGTTTCCCAGTGTTCAGTAATGACTACAGAGCCAATACATTAGAGCCTGGGAGACGGGGGCCTTTTAAAGCACGGTCCCAGCACGCTTTACTTTTTCATGGTGACTGCTCAGAATTACCCAAAAACACCCAAAAACGCAAAACAACAACCCTAAAACATGTATTTCACCACAAACTAACACCACAATACCTCAGAAAAAATCCTTCATACACAATTCCTCAATTATTAATCAAATTTAAAAATTCAACTGCACCCCAGTGCATCATGGGAAAGCCTATGTCACAGTGTCACATGACACTGTGTGGGTCAGTGTGTGTTCCTATTTTATATATTAAAAAGTACACAGTAAATACACAGCCAATGCCAAAAAGGAGCTAAAATAACTCACTAAAGAGCTCATGACAAACATGTTATTGAAAGTAGGATGATATTGTAAAATAAGTAAACTTTTGTAAAAGAGATTAAAAAGTGAAAAAAAATAGTAATAAATAAATAAATAAATAAATAAATAAATTCAACTTATTTCCCTGAAGACCCAGTCTTTCCCATTAGATTTCCCTTGTGTTTTTGATATCACATACTTTAGACAAGTAGCAGTTTCCCAGTGTTTAGTAATGACTACAGAGCCAATACATTAGAGCCTGGGAGACGGGGGCCTTTTAAAGCACGGTCCCAGCACGCTTTACTTTTTAATGGTGACTGCTCAGAATTACCCAAAAACACCCAAAAACGCAAAACAACAACCCTAAAACATGTATTTCACCACAAACTAACACCACAATACCTCAGAAAAAATCCTTCATACACAATTCCTCAATTATTAATCAAATTTAAAAATTCAACTGCACCCCAGTGCATCATGGGAAAGCCTATGTCACAGTGTCACATGACACTGTGTGGGTCAGTGTGTGTTCCTATTTTATATATTAAAAGGACACAGTAAATACACAGCCAATGCCAAAAAGGAGCTAAAATAACTCACTAAAGAGCTCATGACAAACATGTTATTGAAAGTAGGATGATATTGTAAAATAAGTAAACTTTTGTAAAAGAGATTAAAAAGTGAAAAAAAAAAAAATAATAAATAAATAAATTCGACTTATTTCCCTGAAGACCCAGTTTTTCCCATTAGATTTCCCTTGTGTTTTTGATATCACATACTTTAGACAAGTAGCAGTTTCCCAGTGTTCAGTAATGACTACAGAGCCAATACATTAGAGCCTGGGAGACGGGGGCCTTTTAAAGCACGGTCCCAGCACGCTTTACTTCTTCATGGTGACTGCTCAGAATTACCCAAAAACACCCAAAAACGCAAAACAACAACCCTAAAACATGTATTTCACCACAAACTAAAACCACAATACCTCAGAAAAAATCCTTCATACACAATTCCTCAATTATTAATCAAATTTAAAAATTCAACTGCACCCCAGTGCATCATGGGAAAGCCTATGTCACAGTGTCACATGACACTGTGTGGGTCAGTGTGTGTTCCTATTTTATATATTAAAAAGTACACAGTAAATACACAGCCAATGCCAAAAAGGAGCTAAAATAACTCACTAAAGAGCTCATGACAAACATGTTATTGAAAGTAGGATGATATTGTAAAATAAGTAAACTTTTGTAAAAGAGATTAAAAAGTGAAAAAAAATAGTAATAAATAAATAAATAAATAAATAAATTCAACTTATTTCCCTGAAGACCGAGTTTTTCCCATTAGATTTCCCTTGTGTTTTTGATATCACATACTTTAGACAAGTAGCAGTTTCCCAGTGTTTAGTAATGACTACAGAGCCAATACACTAGAGCCTGGGAGACGGGGGCCTTTTAAAGCACGGTCCCAGCACGCTTTACTTCTTCATGGTGACTGCTCAGAATTACCCAAAAACACCCAAAAACGCAAAACAACAACCCTAAAACATGTATTTCACCACAAATTAACACCACAATACCTCAGAAAAAATCCTTCATACACAATTCCTCAATTATTAATCAAATTTAAAAATTCAACTGCACCCCAGTGCATCATGGGAAAGCCTATGTCACAGTGTCACATGACACTGTGTGGGTCAGTGTGTGTTCCTATTTTATATATTAAAAAGTACACAGTAAATACACAGCCAATGCCAAAAAGGAGCTAAAATAACTCACTAAAGAGCTCATGACAAACATATTATTGAAAGTAGGATGATATTGTAAAATAAGTAAACTTTTGTAAAAGAGATTAAAAAGTGAAAAAAAAATAATAATAAATAAATAAATAAATTCACCTTATTTCCCTGAAGACCCAGTTTTTCCCATTAGATTTCCCTTGTGTTTTTGATATCACATACTTTAGACAAGTAGCAGTTTCCCAGTGTTTAGTAATGACTACAGAGCCAATACATTAGAGCCTGGGAGACGGGGGCCTTTTAAAGCACGCTTTACTTCTTCATGGTGACTGCTCAGAATTACCCAAAAACACCCAAAAACGCAAAACAACAACCCTAAAACATGTATTTCACCACAAATTAACACCACAATACCTCAGAAAAAATCCTTCATACACAATTCCTCAATTATTAATCAAATTTAAAAATTCAACTGCACCCCAGTGCATCATGGGAAAGCCTATGTCACAGTGTCACATGACACTGTGTGGGTCAGTGTGTGTTCCTATTTTATATATTAAAAAGTACACAGTAAATACACAGCCAATGCCAAAAAGGAGCTAAAATAACTCACTAAAGAGCTCATGACAAACATATTATTGAAAGTAGGATGATATTGTAAAATAAGTAAACTTTTGTAAAAGAGATTAAAAAGTGAAAAAAAAATAATAATAAATAAATAAATAAATTCACCTTATTTCCCTGAAGACCCAGTTTTTCCCATTAGATTTCCCTTGTGTTTTTGATATCACATACTTTAGACAAGTAGCAGTTTCCCAGTGTTTAGTAATGACTACAGAGCCAATACATTAGAGCCTGGGAGACGGGGGCCTTTTAAAGCACGCTTTACTTCTTCATGGTGACTGCTCAGAATTACCCAAAAACACCCAAAAACGCAAAACAACAACCCTAAAACATGTATTTCACCACAAACTAACACCACAATACCTCAGAAAAAATCCTTCATACACAATTCCTCAATTATTAATCAAATTAAAAAATTCAACTGCACCCCAGTGCATCATGGGAAAGCCTATGTCACAGTGTCACATGACACTGTGTGGGTCAGTGTGTGTTCCTATTTTATATATTAAAAAGTACACAGTAAATACACAGCCAATGCCAAAAAGGAGCTAAAATAACTCACTAAAGAGCTCATGACAAACATATTATTGAAAGTAGGATGATATTGTAA
Organism: Astyanax mexicanus; assembly: GCF_023375975.1. Lineage (NCBI taxonomy): Eukaryota > Metazoa > Chordata > Actinopteri > Characiformes > Acestrorhamphidae > Astyanax > Astyanax mexicanus. The sequence continues at coordinate 25,277,260 of NC_064410.1, forward strand.
AATAAGTAAACTTTTGTAAAAGAGATTAAAAAGTGAAAAAAAATAATAATAAATAAATAAATAAATAAATAAATTCGACTTATTTCCCTGAAGACCCAGTTTTTCCCATTAGATTTCCCTTGTGTTTTTGATATCACATACTTTAGACAAGTAGCAGTTTCCCAGTGTTTAGTAATGACTACAGAGCCAATACATTAGAGCCTGGGAGACGGGGGCCTTTTAAAGCACGGTCCCAGCACGCTTTACTTCTTCATGGTGACTGCTCAGAATTACCCAAAAACGCAAAACAACAACCCTAAAACATGTATTTCACCACAAACTAACACCACAATACCTCAGAAAAAATCCTTCATACACAATTCCTCAATTATTAATCAAATTAAAAAATTCAACTGCACCCCAGTGCATCATGGGAAAGCCTATGTCACAGTGTCACATGACACTGTGTGGGTCAGTGTGTGTTCCTATTTTATATATTAAAAAGTACACAGTAAATACACAGCCAATGCCAAAAAGGAGCTAAAATAACTCACTAAAGAGCTCATGACAAACATGTTATTGAAAGTAGGATGATATTGTAAAATAAGTAAACTTTTGTAAAAGAGATTAAAAAGTGAAAAAAAATAATAATAAACAAATAAATAAATAAATAAATTCAACTTATTTCCCTGAAGACCCAGTTTTTCCCATTAGATTTCCCTTGTGTTTTTGATATCACATACTTTAGACAAGTAGCAGTTTCCCAGTGTTTAGTAATGACTACAGAGCCAACACATTAGAGCCTGGGAGACGGGGGCCTTTTAAAGCACGGTCCCAGCACGCTTTACTTTTTCATGGTGACTGCTCAGAATTACCCAAAAACACCCAAAAACGCAAAACAACAACCCTAAAACGTGTATTTCACCACAAACTAACACCACAATACCTCAGAAAAAATCCTTCATACACAATTCCTCAATTATTAATCAAATTTAAAAATTCAACTGCACCCCAGTGCATCATGGGAAAGCCTATGTCACAGTGTCACATGACACTGTGTGGGTCAGTGTGTGTTCCTATTTTATATATTAAAAGGACACAGTAAATACACAGCCAATGCCAAAAAGGAGCTAAAATAACTCACTAAAGAGCTCATGACAAACATGTTATTGAAAGTAGGATGATATTGTAAAATAAGTAAACTTTTGTAAAAGAGATTAAAAAGTGAAAAAAAAAAATAATAATAAATAAATAAATTCGACTTATTTCCCTGAAGACCCAGTTTTTCCCATTAGATTTCCCTTGTGTTTTTGATATCACATACTTTAGACAAGTAGCAGTTTCCCAGTGTTTAGTAATGACTACAGAGCCAATACATTAGAGCCTGGGAGACGGGGGCCTTTTAAAGCACGCTTTACTTCTTCATGGTGACTGCTCAGAATTACCCAAAAACGCAAAACAACAACCCTAAAACATGTATTTCACCACAAACTAACACCACAATACCTCAGAAAAAATCCTTCATACACAATTCCTCAATTATTAATCAAATTTAAAAATTCAACTGCACCCCAGTGCATCATGGGAAAGCCTATGTCACAGTGTCACATGACACTGTGTGGGTCAGTGTGTGTTCCTATTTTATATATTAAAAAGTACACAGTAAATACACAGCCAATGCCAAAAAGGAGCTCAAATAACTCACTAAAGAGCTCATGACAAACATGTTATTGAAAGTAGGATGATATTGTAAAATAAGTAAACTTTTGTAAAAGAGATTAAAAAGTGAAAAAAAAAAAAAATAATAATAAATAAATAAATTCGACTTATTTCCCTGAAGACCCGGTTTTTCCCATTAGATTTCCCTTGTGTTTTTGATATCACATACTTTAGACAAGTAGCAGTTTCCCAGTGTTTAGTAATGACTACAGAGCCAATACATTAGAGCCTGGGAGACGGGGGCCTTTTAAAGCACGGTCCCAGCACGCTTTACTTCTTCATGGTGACTGCTCAGAATTACCCAAAAACGCAAAACAACAACCCTAAAACATGTATTTCACCACAAACTAACACCACAATACCTCAGAAAAAATCCTTCATACACAATTCCTCAATTATTAATCAAATTTAAAAATTCAACTGCACCCCAGTGCATCATGGGAAAGCCTATGTCACAGTGTCACATGACACTGTGTGGGTCAGTGTGTGTTCCTATTTTATATATTAAAAAGTACACAGTAAATACACAGCCAATGCCAAAAAAGGAGCTAAAATAACTCACTAAAGAGCTCATGACAAACATGTTATTGAAAGTAGGATGATATTGTAAAATAAGTAAACTTTTGTAAAAGAGATTAAAAAGTGAAAAAAAAAATAAATAAATAAATAAATTCAACTTATTTCCCTGAAGACGCAGTTTTTCCCATTAGATTTCCCTTGTGTTTTTGATATCACATACTTTAGACAAGTAGCAGTTTCCCAGTGTTTAGTAATGACTACAGAGCCAATACATTAGAGCCTGGGAGACGGGGGCCTTTTAAAGCACGGTCCCAGCACGCTTTACTTTTTCATGGTGACTGCTCAGAATTACCCAAAAACACCCAAAAACGCAAAACAACAACCCTAAAACGTGTATTTCACCACAAACTAACACCACAATACCTCAGAAAAAATCCTTCATACACAATTCCTCAATTATTAATCAAATTTAAAAATTCAACTGCACCCCAGTGCATCATGGGAAAGCCTATGTCACAGTGTCACATGACACTGTGTGGGTCAGTGTGTGTTCCTATTTTATATATTAAAAGGACACAGTAAATACACAGCCAATGCCAAAAAGGAGCTAAAATAACTCACTAAAGAGCTCATGACAAACATGTTATTGAAAGTAGGATGATATTGTAAAATAAGTAAACTTTTGTAAAAGAGATTAAAAAGTGAAAAAAAAAATAATAATAAATAAATAAATTCGACTTATTTCCCTGAAGACCCAGTTTTTCCCATTAGATTTCCCTTGTGTTTTTGATATCACATACTTTAGACAAGTAGCAGTTTCCCAGTGTTTAGTAATGACTACAGAGCCAATACATTAGAGCCTGGGAGACGGGGGCCTTTTAAAGCACGGTCCCAGCACGCTTTACTTCTTCATGGTGACTGCTCAGAATTACCCAAAAAACACCCAAAAACGCAAAACAACAACCCTAAAACATGTATTTCACCACAAACTAACACCACAATACCTCAGAAAAAATCCTTCATACACAATTCCTCAATTATTAATCAAATTTAAAAATTCAACTGCACCCCAGTGCATCATGGGAAAGCCTATGTCACAGTGTCACATGACACTGTGTGGGTCAGTGTGTGTTCCTATTTTATATATTAAAAAGTACACAGTAAATACACAGCCAATGCGAAAAAGGAGCTCAAATAACTCACTAAAGAGCTCATGACAAACATGTTATTGAAAGTAGGATGATATTGTAAAATAAGTAAACTTTTGTAAAAGAGATTAAAAAGTGAAAAAAAAAATAATAATAATAATAATAAATAAATAAATTCGACTTATTTCCCTGAAGACCCGGTTTTTCCCATTAGATTTCCCTTGTGTTTTTGATATCACATACTTTAGACAAGTAGCAGTTTCCCAGTGTTTAGTAATGACTACAGAGCCAATACATTAGAGCCTGGGAGACGGGGGCCTTTTAAAGCACGGTCCCAGCACGCTTTACTTCTTCATGGTGACTGATCAGAATTACCCAAAAACGCAAAACAACAACCCTAAAACATGTATTTCACCACAAACTTACACCACAATACCTCAGAAAAAATCCTTCATACACAATTCCTCAATTATTAATCAAATTTAAAAATTCAACTGCACCCCAGTGCATCATGGGAAAGCCTATGTCACAGTGTCACATGACACTGTGTGGGTCAGTGTGTTCCTATTTTATATATTAAAAAGTACACAGTAAATACACAGCCAATGCCAAAAAGGAGCTCAAATAACTCACTAAAGAGCTCATGACAAACATGTTATTGAAAGTAGGATGATATTGTAAAATAAGTAAACTTTTGTAAAAGAGATTAAAAAGTGAAAAAAAAATAAATAAATAAATAAATTCAACTTATTTCCCTGAAGACCCAGTTTTTCCCATTAGATTTCCCTTGTGTTTTTGATATCACATACTTTAGACAAGTAGCAGTTTCCCAGTGTTTAGTAATGACTACAGAGCCAATACATTAGAGCCTGGGAGACGGGGGCCTTTTAAAGCACGGTCCCAGCACGCTTTACTTCTTCATGGTGACTGCTCAGAATTACCCAAAAACACCCAAAAACGCAAAACAACAACCCTAAAACATGTATTTCACCACAAACTAACACCACAATACCTCAGAAAAAATCCTTCATACACAATTCCTCAATTATTAATCAAATTTAAAAATTCAACTGCACCCCAGTGCATCATGGGAAAGCCTATGTCACAGTGTCACATGACACTGTGTGGGTCAGTGTGTGTTCCTATTTTATATATTAAAAAGTACACAGTAAATACACAGCCAATGCCAAAAAGGAGCTCAAATAACTCACTAAAGAGCTCATGACAAACATGTTATTGAAAGTAGGATGATATTGTAAAATAAGTAAACTTTTGTAAAAGAGATTAAAAAGTGAAAAAAAAAAAAAAATAATAATAATAATAAATAAATAAATTCGACTTATTTCCCTGAAGACCCGGTTTTTCCCATTAGATTTCCCTTGTGTTTTTGATATCACATACTTTAGACAAGTAGCAGTTTCCCAGTGTTTAGTAATGACTACAGAGCCAATACATTAGAGCCTGGGAGAAGGGGGCCTTTTAAAGCACGGTCCCAGCACGCTTTACTTCTTCATGGTGACTGATCAGAATTACCCAAAAACGCAAAACAACAACCCTAAAACATGTATTTCACCACAAACTTACACCACAATACCTCAGAAAAAATCCTTCATACACAATTCCTCAATTATTAATCAAATTTAAAAATTCAACTGCACCCCAGTGCATCATGGGAAAGCCTATGTCACAGTGTCACATGACACTGTGTGGGTCAGTGTGTGTTCCTATTTTATATATTAAAAAGTACACAGTAAATACACAGCCAATGCCAAAAAGGAGCTCAAATAACTCACTAAAGAGCTCATGACAAACATGTTATTGAAAGTAGGATGATATTGTAAAATAAGTAAACTTTTGTAAAAGAGATTAAAAAGTGAAAAAAAAAATAAATAAATAAATAAATTCAACTTATTTCCCTGAAGACGCAGTTTTTCCCAGTAGATTTCCCTTGTGTTTTTGATATCACATACTTTAGACAAGTAGCAGTTTCCCAGTGTTTAGTAATGACTACAGAGCCAATACATTAGAGCCTGGGAGACGGGGGCCTTTTAAAGCACGGTCCCAGCACGCTTTACTTTTTCATGGTGACTGCTCAGAATTACCCAAAAACACCCAAAAACGCAAAACAACAACCCTAAAACGTGTATTTCACCACAAACTAACACCACAATACCTCAGAAAAAATCCTTCATACACAATTCCTCAATTATTAATCAAATTTAAAAATTCAACTGCACCCCAGTGCATCATGGGAAAGCCTATGTCACAGTGTCACATGACACTGTGTGGGTCAGTGTGTGTTCCTATTTTATATATTAAAAGGACACAGTAAATACACAGCCAATGCCAAAAAGGAGCTAAAATAACTCACTAAAGAGCTCATGACAAACATGTTATTGAAAGTAGGATGATATTGTAAAATAAGTAAACTTTTGTAAAAGAGATTAAAAAGTGAAAAAAAAAAAAATAATAATAATAATAAATAAATAAATTCGACTTATTTCCCTGAAGACCCGGTTTTTCCCATTAGATTTCCCTTGTGTTTTTGATATCACATACTTTAGACAAGTAGCAGTTTCCCAGTGTTTAGTAATGACTACAGAGCCAATACATTAGAGCCTGGGAGACGGGGGCCTTTTAAAGCACGGTCCCAGCACGCTTTACTTCTTCATGGTGACTGATCAGAATTACCCAAAAACGCAAAACAACAACCCTAAAACATGTATTTCACCACAAACTTACACCACAATACCTCAGAAAAAATCCTTCATACACAATTCCTCAATTATTAATCAAATTTAAAAATTCAACTGCACCCCAGTGCATCATGGGAAAGCCTATGTCACAGTGTCACATGACACTGTGTGGGTCAGTGTGTTCCTATTTTATATATTAAAAAGTACACAGTAAATACACAGCCAATGCCAAAAAGGAGCTCAAATAACTCACTAAAGAGCTCATGACAAACATGTTATTGAAAGTAGGATGATATTGTAAAATAAGTAAACTTTTGTAAAAGAGATTAAAAAGTGAAAAAAAAATAAATAAATAAATAAATTCAACTTATTTCCCTGAAGACCCAGTTTTTCCCATTAGATTTCCCTTGTGTTTTTGATATCACATACTTTAGACAAGTAGCAGTTTCCCAGTGTTTAGTAATGACTACAGAGCCAATACATTAGAGCCTGGGAGACGGGGGCCTTTTAAAGCACGGTCCCAGCACGCTTTACTTCTTCATGGTGACTGCTCAGAATTACCCAAAAACACCCAAAAACGCAAAACAACAACCCTAAAACATGTATTTCACCACAAACTAACACCACAATACCTCAGAAAAAATCCTTCATACACAATTCCTCAATTATTAATCAAATTTAAAAATTCAACTGCACCCCAGTGCATCATGGGAAAGCCTATGTCACAGTGTCACATGACACTGTGTGGGTCAGTGTGTGTTCCTATTTTATATATTAAAAAGTACACAGTAAATACACAGCCAATGCCAAAAAGGAGCTCAAATAACTCACTAAAGAGCTCATGACAAACATGTTATTGAAAGTAGGATGATATTGTAAAATAAGTAAACTTTTGTAAAAGAGATTAAAAAGTGAAAAAAAAAAAAAAATAATAATAATAATAAATAAATAAATTCGACTTATTTCCCTGAAGACCCGGTTTTTCCCATTAGATTTCCCTTGTGTTTTTGATATCACATACTTTAGACAAGTAGCAGTTTCCCAGTGTTTAGTAATGACTACAGAGCCAATACATTAGAGCCTGGGAGAAGGGGGCCTTTTAAAGCACGGTCCCAGCACGCTTTACTTCTTCATGGTGACTGATCAGAATTACCCAAAAACGCAAAACAACAACCCTAAAACATGTATTTCACCACAAACTTACACCACAATACCTCAGAAAAAATCCTTCATACACAATTCCTCAATTATTAATCAAATTTAAAAATTCAACTGCACCCCAGTGCATCATGGGAAAGCCTATGTCACAGTGTCACATGACACTGTGTGGGTCAGTGTGTGTTCCTATTTTATATATTAAAAAGTACACAGTAAATACACAGCCAATGCCAAAAAGGAGCTCAAATAACTCACTAAAGAGCTCATGACAAACATGTTATTGAAAGTAGGATGATATTGTAAAATAAGTAAACTTTTGTAAAAGAGATTAAAAAGTGAAAAAAAAAAAAATAATAATAATAATAAATAAATAAATTCGACTTATTTCCCTGAAGACCCGGTTTTTCCCATTAGATTTCCCTTGTGTTTTTGATATCACATACTTTAGACAAGTAGCAGTTTCCCAGTGTTTAGTAATGACTACAGAGCCAATACATTAGAGCCTGGGAGACGGGGGCCTTTTAAAGCACGGTCCCAGCACGCTTTACTTTTTCATGGTGACTGCTCAGAATTACCCAAAAACACCCAAAAACGCAAAACAACAACCCTAAAACGTGTATTTCACCACAAACTAACACCACAATACCTCAGAAAAAATCCTTCATACACAATTCCTCAATTATTAATCAAATTTAAAAATTCAACTGCACCCCAGTGCATCATGGGAAAGCCTATGTCACAGTGTCACATGACACTGTGTGGGTCAGTGTGTGTTCCTATTTTATATATTAAAAGGACACAGTAAATACACAGCCAATGCCAAAAAGGAGCTAAAATAACTCACTAAAGAGCTCATGACAAACATGTTATTGAAAGTAGGATGATATTGTAAAATAAGTAAACTTTTGTAAAAGAGATTAAAAAGTGAAAAAAAAAAAATAATAATAAATAAATAAATTCGACTTATTTCCCTGAAGACCCAGTTTTTCCCATTAGATTTCCCTTGTGTTTTTGATATCACATACTTTAGACAAGTAGCAGTTTCCCAGTGTTTAGTAATGACTACAGAGCCAATACATTAGAGCCTGGGAGACGGGGGCCTTTTAAAGCACGGTCCCAGCACGCTTTACTTCTTCATGGTGACTGCTCAGAATTACCAAAAAACACCCAAAAACGCAAAACAACAACCCTAAAACATGTATTTCACCACAAACTAACACCACAATACCTCAGAAAAAATTCTTCATACACAATTCCTCAATTATTAATCAAATTTAAAAATTCAACTGCACCCCAGTGCATCATGGGAAAGCCTATGTCACAGTGTCACATGACACTGTGTGGGTCAGTGTGTGTTCCTATTTTATATATTAAAAAGTACACAGTAAATACACAGCCAATGCCAAAAAGGAGCTAAAATAACTCACTAAAGAGCTCATGACAAACATATTATTGAAAGTAGGATGATATTGTAAAATAAGTAAACTTTTGTAAAAGAGATTAAAAAGTGAAAAAAAATAATAATAAATAAATAAATAAATAAATAAATTCGACTTATTTCCCTGAAGACCCAGTTTTTCCCATTAGATTTCCCTTGTGTTTTTGATATCACATACTTTAGACAAGTAGCAGTTTCCCAGTGTTTAGTAATGACTACAGAGCCAATACATTAGAGCCTGGGAGACGGGGGCCTTTTAAAGCACGGTCCCAGCACGCTTTACTTCTTCATGGTGACTGCTCAGAATGACCCAAAAACGCAAAACAACAACCCTAAAACATGTATTTCACCACAAACTAACACCACAATACCTCAGAAAAAATCCTTCATACACAATTCCTCAATTATTAATCAAATTAAAAAATTCAACTGCACCCCAGTGCATCATGGGAAAGCCTATGTCACAGTGTCACATGACACTGTGTGGGTCAGTGTGTGTTCCTATTTTATATATTAAAAAGTACACAGTAAATACACAGCCAATGCCAAAAAGGAGCTAAAATAACTCACTAAAGAGCTCATGACAAACATGTTATTGAAAGTAGGATGATATTGTAAAATAAGTAAACTTTTGTAAAAGAGATTAAAAAGTGAAAAAAAATAATAATAAATAAATAAATAAATTCACCTTATTTCCCTGAAGACCCAGTTTTTCCCATTAGATTTCCCTTGTGTTTTTGATATCACATACTTTAGACAAGTAGCAGTTTCCCAGTGTTTAGTAATGACTACACAGCCAATACATTAGAGCCTGGGAGACGGGGGCCTTTTAAAGCACGCTTTACTTCTTCATGGTGACTGCTCAGAATTACCCAAAAACACCCAAAAACGCAAAACAACAACCCTAAAACATGTATTTCACCACAAACTAACACCACAATACCTCAGAAAAAATCCTTCATACACAATTCCTCAATTATTAATCAAATTAAAAAATTCAACTGCACCCCAGTGCATCATGGGAAAGCCTATGTCACAGTGTCACATGACACTGTGTGGGTCAGTGTGTGTTCCTATTTTATATATTAAAAAGTACACAGTAAATACACAGCCAATGCCAAAAAGGAGCTAAAATAACTCACTAAAGAGCTCATGACAAACATGTTATTGAAAGTAGGATGATATTGTAAAATAAGTAAACTTTTGTAAAAGAGATTAAAAAGTGAAAAAAAATAATAATAAATAAATAAATAAATAAATAAATTCAACTTATTTCCCTGAAGACCCAGTTTTTCCCATTAGATTTCCCTTGTGTTTTTGATATCACATACTTTAGACAAGTAGCAGTTTCCCAGTGTTTAGTAATGACTACAGAGCCAATACATTAGAGCCTGGGAGACGGGGGCCTTTTAAAGCACGGTCCCAGCACGCTTTACTTCTTCATGGTGACTGCTCAGAATTACCCAAAAACGCAAAACAACAACCCTAAAACATGTATTTCACCACAAACTAACACCACAATACCTCAGAAAAAATCCTTCATACACAATTCCTCAATTATTAATCAAATTAAAAAATTCAACTGCACCCCAGTGCATCATGGGAAAGCCTATGTCACAGTGTCACATGACACTGTGTGGGTCAGTGTGTGTTCCTATTTTATATATTAAAAAGTACACAGTAAATACACAGCCAATGCCAAAAAGGAGCTAAAATAACTCACTAAAGAGCTCATGACAAACATGTTATTGAAAGTAGGATGATATTGTAAAATAAGTAAACTTTTGTAAAAGAGATTAAAAAGTGAAAAAAAAATAATAATAAATAAATAAATAAATAAATAAATTCAACTTATTTCCCTGAAGACCCAGTTTTTCCCATTAGATTTCCCTTGTGTTTTTGATATCACATACTTTAGACAAGTAGCAGTTTCCCAGTGTTTAGTAATGACTACAGAGCCAATACATTAGAGCCTGGGAGACGGGGGCCTTTTAAAGCACGGTCCCAGCACGCTTTACTTTTTCATGGTGACTGCTCAGAATTACCCAAAAACACCCAAAAACGCAAAACAACAACCCTAAAACGTGTATTTCACCACAAACTAACACCACAATACCTCAGAAAAAATCCTTCATACACAATTCCTCAATTATTAATCAAATTTAAAAATTCAACTGCACCCCAGTGCATCATGGGAAAGCCTATGTCACAGTGTCACATGACACTGTGTGGGTCAGTGTGTGTTCCTATTTTATATATTAAAAGGACACAGTAAATACACAGCCAATGCCAAAAAGGAGCTAAAATAACTCACTAAAGAGCTCATGACAAACATGTTATTGAAAGTAGGATGATATTGTAAAATAAGTAAACTTTTGTAAAAGAGATTAAAAAGTGAAAAAAAAAAAAAATAATAATAAATAAATAAATTCGACTTATTTCCCTGAATACCCAGTTTTTCCCATTAGATTTCCCTTGTGTTTTTGATATCACATACTTTAGACAAGTAGCAGTTTCCCAGTGTTTAGTAATGACTACAGAGCCAATACATTAGAGCCTGGGAGACGGGGGCCTTTTAAAGCACGGTCCCAGCACGCTTTACTTCTTCATGGTGACTGCTCAGAATTACCCAAAAACACCCAAAAACGCAAAACAACAACCCTAAAACATGTATTTCACCACAAACTAACACCACAATACCTCAGAAAAAATTCTTCATACACAATTCCTCAATTATTAATCAAATTTAAAAATTCAACTGCACCCCAGTGCATCATGGGAAAGCCTATGTCACAGTGTCACATGACACTGTGTGGGTCAGTGTGTGTTCCTATTTTATATATTAAAAAGTACACAGTAAATACACAGCCAATGCCAAAAAAGGAGCTAAAATAACTCACTAAAGAGCTCATGACAAACATGTTATTGAAAGTAGGATGATATTGTAAAATAAGTAAACTTTTGTAAAAGAGATTAAAAAGTGAAAAAAAAATAATAATAAATAAATAAATTTGACTTATTTCCCTGAAGACCCAGTTTTTCCCATTAGATTTCCCTTGTGTTTTTGATATCACATACTTTAGACAAGTAGCACTTTCCCAGTGTTTAGTAATGACTACAGAGCCAATACATTAGAGCCTGGGAGACGGGGGCCTTTTAAAGCACGGTCCCAGCACGCTTTACTTCTTCATGGTGACTGCTCAGAATTACCCAAAAACACCCAAAAACGCAAAACAACAACCCTAAAATATGTATTTCACCACAAACTAACACCACAATACCTCAGAAAAAATCCTTCATACACAATTCCTCAATTATTAATCAAATTAAAAAATTCAACTGCACCCCAGTGCATCATGGGAAAGCCTATGTCACAGTGTCACATGACACTGTGTGGGTCAGTGTGTGTTCCTATTTTATATATTAAAAAGTACACAGTAAATACACAGCCAATGCCAAAAAGGAGCTAAAATAACTCACTAAAGAGCTCATGACAAACATGTTATTGAAAGTAGGATGATATTGTAAAATAAGTAAACTTTTGTAAAAGAGATTAAAAAGTGAAAAAAAATAATAATAAATAAATAAATTTGACTTATTTCCCTGAGGACCCAGTTTTTCCCATTAGATTTCCCTTGTGTTTTTGATATCACCTACTTTAGGCAAGTAGCAGTTTCACAGTGTTCAGTAATGACTACAGAGCCAATACATTAGAGCCTGGGAGACGGGGGCCTTTTAAAGCACGGTCCCAGCACGCTTTACTTCTTCATGGTGACTGCTCAGAATTACCCAAAAACACCCAAAAACGCAAAACAACAACCCTAAAACATGTATTTCACCACAAACTAACACCACAATACCTCAGAAAAAATCCTTCATACACAATTCCTCAATTATTAATCAAATTTAAAAATTCAACTGCACCCCAGTGCATCATGGGAAAGCCTATGTCACAGTGTCACATGACACTGTGTGGGTCAGTGTGTGTTCCTATTTTATATATTAAAAAGTACACAGTAAATACACAGCCAATGCCAAAAAGGAGCTAAAATAACTCACTAAAGAGCTCATGACAAACATGTTATTGAAAGTAGGATGATATTGTAAAATAAGTAAACTTTTGTAAAAGAGTTTAAAAAGTGAAAAAAAAATAATAATAAATAAATAAATTTGACATATTTCCCTGAAGACCCAGTTTTTCCCATTAGATTTCCCTTGTGTTTTTGATATCACATACTTTAGACAAGTAGCACTTTCCAAGTGTTTAGTAATGACTACAGAGCCAATACATTAGAGCCTGGGAGACGGGGGCCTTTTAAAGCACGGTCCCAGCACGCTTTACTTTTTCATGGTGACTGCTCAGAATTACCCAAAAACACCCAAAAACGCAAAACAACAACCCTAAAACATGTATTTCACCACAAACTAACACCACAATACCTCAGAAAAAATCCTTCATACACAATTCCTCAATTATTAATCAAATTTAAAAATTCAACTGCACCCCAGTGCATCATGGGAAAGCCTATGTCACAGTGTCACATGACACTGTGTGGGTCAGTGTGTGTTCCTATTTTATATATTAAAAGGACACAGTAAATACACAGCCAATGCCAAAAAGGAGCTAAAATAACTCACTAAAGAGCTCATGACAAACATGTTATTGAAAGTAGGATGATATTGTAAAATAAGTAAACTTTTGTAAAAGAGATTAAAAAGTGAAAAAAAAAATAAATAAATAAATAAATTCGACTTATTTCCCTGAAGACCCAGTTTTTCCCATTAGATTTCCCTTGTGTTTTTGATATCACCTACTTTAGACAAGTAGCAGTTTCCCAGTGTTCAGTAATGACTACAGAGCCAATACATTAGAGCCTGGGAGACGGGGGCCTTTTAAAGCACGGTCCCAGCACGCTTTACTTTTTCATGGTGACTGCTCAGAATTACCCAAAAACACCCAAAAACGCAAAACAACAACCCTAAAACATGTATTTCACCACAAACTAACACCACAATACCTCAGAAAAAATCCTTCATACACAATTCCTCAATTATTAATCAAATTTAAAAATTCAACTGCACCCCAGTGCATCATGGGAAAGCCTATGTCACAGTGTCACATGACACTGTGTGGGTCAGTGTGTGTTCCTATTTTATATATTAAAAAGTACACAGTAAATACACAGCCAATGCCAAAAAGGAGCTAAAATAACTCACTAAAGAGCTCATGACAAACATGTTATTGAAAGTAGGATGATATTGTAAAATAAGTAAACTTTTGTAAAAGAGATTAAAAAGTGAAAAAAAAAATAATAATAAATAAATAAATTTGACTTATTTCCCTGAAGACCCAGTTTTTCCCATTAGATTTCCCTTGTGTTTTTGATATCACATACTTTAGACAAGTAGCACTTTCCCAGTGTTTAGTAATGACTACAGAGCCTATACATTAGAGCCTGGGAGACGGGGGCCTTTTAAAGCACGGTCCCAGCACGCTTTACTTCTTCATGGTGACTGCTCAGAATTACCCAAAAACGCAAAACAACAACCCTAAAACATGTATTTCACCACAAACTAACACCACAATACCTCAGAAAAAATCCTTCATACACAATTCCTCAATTATTAATCAAATTAAAAAATTCAACTGCACCCCAGTGCATCATGGGAAAGCCTATGTCACAGTGTCACATGACACTGTGTGGGTCAGTGTGTGTTCCTATTTTATATATTAAAAAGTACACAGTAAATACACAGCCAATGCCAAAAAGGAGCTAAAATAACTCACTAAAGAGCTCATGACAAACATGTTATTGAAAGTAGGATGATATTGTAAAATAAGTAAACTTTTGTAAAAGAGATTAAAAAGTGAAAAAAAATAGTAATAAATAAATAAATAAATAAATAAATTCAACTTATTTCCCTGAAGACCCAGTCTTTCCCATTAGATTTCCCTTGTGTTTTTGATATCACATACTTTAGACAAGTAGCAGTTTCCCAGTGTTTAGTAATGACTACAGAGCCAATACATTAGAGCCTGGGAGACGGGGGCCTTTTAAAGCACGGTCCCAGCACGCTTTACTTTTTAATGGTGACTGCTCAGAATTACCCAAAAACACCCAAAAACGCAAAACAACAACCCTAAAACATGTATTTCACCACAAACTAACACCACAATACCTCAGAAAAAATCCTTCATACACAATTCCTCAATTATTAATCAAATTTAAAAATTCAACTGCACCCCAGTGCATCATGGGAAAGCCTATGTCACAGTGTCACATGACACTGTGTGGGTCAGTGTGTGTTCCTATTTTATATATTAAAAGGACACAGTAAATACACAGCCAATGCCAAAAAGGAGCTAAAATAACTCACTAAAGAGCTCATGACAAACATGTTATTGAAAGTAGGATGATATTGTAAAATAAGTAAACTTTTGTAAAAGAGATTAAAAAGTGAAAAAAAAAAAAATAAATAAATAAATAAATTCGACTTATTTCCCTGAAGACCCAGTTTTTCCCATTAGATTTCCCTTGTGTTTTTGATATCACATACTTTAGACAAGTAGCAGTTTCGCAGTGTTTAGTAATGACTACAGAGCCAATACATTAGAGCCTGGGAGACGGGGGCCTTTTAAAGCACGGTCCCAGCACGCTTTACTTCTTCATGGTGACTGCTCAGAATTACCCAAAAACACCCAAAAACGCAAAACAACAACCCTAAAACATGTATTTCACCACAAATTAACACCACAATACCTCAGAAAAAATCCTTCATACACAATTCCTCAATTATTAATCAAATTTAAAAATTCAACTGCACCCCAGTGCATCATGGGAAAGCCTATGTCACAGTGTCACATGACACTGTGTGGGTCAGTGTGTGTTCCTATTTTATATATTAAAAAGTACACAGTAAATACACAGCCAATGCCAAAAAGGAGCTAAAATAACTCACTAAAGAGCTCATGACAAACATGTTATTGAAAGTAGGATGATATTGTAAAATAAGTAAACTTTTGTAAAAGAGATTAAAAAGTGAAAAAAAATAGTAATAAATAAATAAATAAATAAATAAATTCAACTTATTTCCCTGAAGACCGAGTTTTTCCCATTAGATTTCCCTTGTGTTTTTGATATCACATACTTTAGACAAGTAGCAGTTTCCCAGTGTTTAGTAATGACTACAGAGCCAATACACTAGAGCCTGGGAGACGGGGGCCTTTTAAAGCACGGTCCCAGCACGCTTTACTTCTTCATGGTGACTGCTCAGAATTACCCAAAAACACCCAAAAACGCAAAACAACAACCCTAAAACATGTATTTCACCACAAATTAACACCACAATACCTCAGAAAAAATCCTTCATACACAATTCCTCAATTATTAATCAAATTTAAAAATTCAACTGCACCCCAGTGCATCATGGGAAAGCCTATGTCACAGTGTCACATGACACTGTGTGGGTCAGTGTGTGTTCCTATTTTATATATTAAAAAGTACACAGTAAATACACAGCCAATGCCAAAAAGGAGCTAAAATAACTCACTAAAGAGCTCATGACAAACATATTATTGAAAGTAGGATGATATTGTAAAATAAGTAAACTTTTGTAAAAGAGATTAAAAAGTGAAAAAAAATAATAATAAATAAATAAATAAATTCACCTTATTTCCCTGAAGACCCAGTTTTTCCCATTAGATTTCCCTTGTGTTTTTGATATCACATACTTTAGACAAGTAGCAGTTTCCCAGTGTTTAGTAATGACTACAGAGCCAATACATTAGAGCCTGGGAGACGGGGGCCTTTTAAAGCACGCTTTACTTCTTCATGGTGACTGCTCAGAATTACCCAAAAACACCCAAAAACGCAAAACAACAACCCTAAAACATGTATTTCACCACAAACTAACACCACAATACCTCAGAAAAAATCCTTCATACACAATTCCTCAATTATTAATCAAATTTAAAAATTCAACTGCACCCCAGTGCATCATGGGAAAGCCTATGTCACAGTGTCACATGACACTGTGTGGGTCAGTGTGTGTTCCTATTTTATATATTAAAAAGTACACAGTAAATACACAGCCAATGCCAAAAAGGAGCTAAAATAACTCACTAAAGAGCTCATGACAAACATATTATTGAAAGTAGGATGATATTGTAAAATAAGTAAACTTTTGTAAAAGAGATTAAAAAGTGAAAAAAAAATAATAATAAATAAATAAATAAATAAATAAATAAATTCGACTTATTTCCCTGAAGACCCAGTTTTTCCCATTAGATTTCCCTTGTGTTTTTGATATCACATACTTTAGACAAGTAGCAGTTTCCCAGTGTTTAGTAATGACTACAGAGCCAATACATTAGAGCCTGGGAGACGGGGGCCTTTTAAAGCACGGTCCCAGCACGCTTTACTTCTTCATGGTGACTGCTCAGAATTACCCAAAAACGCAAAACAACAACCCTAAAACATGTATTTCACCACAAACTAACACCACAATACCTCAGAAAAAATCCTTCATACACAATTCCTCAATTATTAATCAAATTAAAAAATTCAACTGCACCCCAGTGCATCATGGGAAAGCCTATGTCACAGTGTCACATGACACTGTGTGGGTCAGTGTGTGTTCCTATTTTATATATTAAAAAGTACACAGTAAATACACAGCCAATGCCAAAAAGGAGCTAAAATAACTCACTAAAGAGCTCATGACAAACATGTTATTGAAAGTAGGATGATATTGTAAAATAAGTAAACTTTTGTAAAAGAGATTAAAAAGTGAAAAAAAATAATAATAAACAAATAAATAAATAAATAAATTCAACTTATTTCCCTGAAGACCCAGTTTTTCCCATTAGATTTCCCTTGTGTTTTTGATATCACATACTTTAGACAAGTAGCAGTTTCCCAGTGTTTAGTAATGACTACAGAGCCAATACATTAGAGCCTGGGAGACGGGGGCCTTTTAAAGCACGGTCCCAGCACGCTTTACTTTTTCATGGTGACTGCTCAGAATTACCCAAAAACACCCAAAAACGCAAAACAACAACCCTAAAACGTGTATTTCACCACAAACTAACACCACAATACCTCAGAAAAAATCCTTCATACACAATTCCTCAATTATTAATCAAATTTAAAAATTCAACTGCACCCAGTGCATCATGGGAAAGCCTATGTCACAGTGTCACATGACACTGTGTGGGTCAGTGTGTGTTCCTATTTTATATATTAAAAGGACACAGTAAATACACAGCCAATGCCAAAAAGGAGCTAAAATAACTCACTAAAGAGCTCATGACAAACATGTTATTGAAAGTAGGATGATATTGTAAAATAAGTAAACTTTTGTAAAAGAGATTAAAAAGTGAAAAAAAAAAAATAATAATAAATAAATAAATTCGACTTATTTCCCTGAAGACCCAGTTTTTCCCATTAGATTTCCCTTGTGTTTTTGATATCACATACTTTAGACAAGTAGCAGTTTCCCAGTGTTTAGTAATGACTACAGAGCCAATACATTAGAGCCTGGGAGACGGGGGCCTTTTAAAGCACGGTCCCAGCACGCTTTACTTCTTCATGGTGACTGCTCAGAATTACCCAAAAACACCCAAAAACGCAAAACAACAACCCTAAAACATGTATTTCACCACAAACTAACACCACAATACCTCAGAAAAAATCCTTCATACACAATTCCTCAATTATTAATCAAATTTAAAAATTCAACTGCACCCCAGTGCATCATGGGAAAGCCTATGTCACAGTGTCACATGACACTGTGTGGGTCAGTGTGTGTTCCTATTTTATATATTAAAAAGTACACAGTAAATACACAGCCAATGCCAAAAAGGAGCTAAAATAACTCACTAAAGAGCTCATGACAAACATGTTATTGAAAGTAGGATGATATTGTAAAATAAGTAAACTTTTGTAAAAGAGATTAAAAAGTGAAAAAAAAATAATAATAAATAAATAAATTCGACTTATTTCCCTGAAGACCCAGTTTTTCCCATTAGATTTCCCTTGTGTTTTTGATATCACATACTTTAGACAAGTAGCAGTTTCCCAGTGTTTAGTAATGACTACAGAGCCAATACATTAGAGCCTGGGAGACGGGGGCCTTTTAAAGCACGGTCCCAGCACGCTTTACTTCTTCATGGTGACTGCTCAGAATTACCCAAAAACACCCAAAAACGCAAAACAACAACCCTAAAATATGTATTTCACCACAAACTAACACCACAATACCTCAGAAAAAATCCTTCATACACAATTCCTCAATTATTAATCAAATTTAAAAATTCAACTGCACCCCAGTGCATCATGGGAAAGCCTATGTCACAGTGTCACATGACACTGTGTGGGTCAGTGTGTGTTCCTATTTTATATATTAAAAAGTACACAGTAAATACACAGCCAATGCCAAAAAGGAGCTAAAATAACTCACTAAAGAGCTCATGACAAACATGTTATTGAAAGTAGGATGATATTGTAAAATAAGTAAACTTTTGTAAAAGAGATTAAAAAGTGAAAAAAAAAAATAAATAAATAAATAAATAAATAAATTCGACTTATTTCCCTGAAGACCCAGTTTTTCCCATTAGATTTCCCTTGTGTTTTTGATATCACATACTTTAGACAAGTAGCAGTTTCCCAGTGTTTAGTAATGACTACAGAGCCAATACATTAGAGCCTGGGAGACGGGGGCCTTTTAAAGCACGGTCCCAGCACGCTTTACTTCTTCATGGTGACTGCTCAGAATTACCCAAAAACACCCAAAAACGCAAAACAACAACCCTAAAACATGTATTTCACCACAAACTAACACCACAATACCTCAGAAAAAATCCTTCATACACAATTCCTCAATTATTAATCAAATTTAAAAATTCAACTGCACCCCAGTGCATCATGGGAAAGCCTATGTCACAGTGTCACATGACACTGTGTGGGTCAGTGTGTGTTCCTATTTTATATATTAAAAAGTACACAGTAAATACACAGCCAATGCCAAAAAGGAGCTCAAATAAGTCACTAAAGAGCTCATGACAAACATGTTATTGAAAGTAGGATGATATTGTAAAATAAGTAAACTTTTGTAAAAGAGATTAAAAAGTGAAAAAATAAATAAATAAATAAATAAATAAATAAATTCAACTTATTTCCCTGAAGACGCAGTTTTTCCCATTAGATTTCCCTTGTGTTTTTGATATCACATACTTTAGACAAGTAGCAGTTTCCCAGTGTTTAGTAATGACTACAGAGCCAATACATTAGAGCCTGGGAGACGGGGGCCTTTTAAAGCACGGTCCCAGCACGCTTTACTTTTTCATGGTGACTGCTCAGAATTACCCAAAAACACCCAAAAACGCAAAACAACAACCCTAAAACGTGTATTTCACCACAAACTAACACCACAATACCTCAGAAAAAATCCTTCATACACAATTCCTCAATTATTAATCAAATTTAAAAATTCAACTGCACCCCAGTGCATCATGGGAAAGCCTATGTCACAGTGTCACATGACACTGTGTGGGTCAGTGTGTGTTCCTATTTTATATATTAAAAGGTCACAGTAAATACACAGCCAATGCCAAAAAGGAGCTAAAATAACTCACTAAAGAGCTCATGACAAACATGTTATTGAAAGTAGGATGATATTGTAAAATAAGTAAACTTTTGTAAAAGAGATTAAAAAGTGAAAAAAAAAATAATAATAAATAAATAAATTCAACTTATTTCCCTGAAGACCCAGTTTTTCCCATTAGATTTCCCTTGTGTTTTTGATATCACATACTTTAGACAAGTAGCAGTTTCCCAGTGTTTAGTAATGACTACAGAGCCAATACATTAGAGCCTGGGAGACGGGGGCCTTTTAAAGCACGGTCCCAGCACGCTTTACTTCTTCATGGTGACTGCTCAGAATTACCCAAAAAACACCCAAAAACGCAAAACAACAACCCTAAAACATGTATTTCACCACAAACTAACACCACAATACCTCAGAAAAAATCCTTCATACACAATTCCTCAATTATTAATCAAATTTAAAAATTCAACTGCACCCCAGTGCATCATGGGAAAGCCTATGTCACAGTGTCACATGACACTGTGTGGGTCAGTGTGTGTTCCTATTTTATATATTAAAAAGTACACAGTAAATACACAGCCAATGCCAAAAAGGAGCTCAAATAACTCACTAAAGAGCTCATGACAAACATGTTATTGAAAGTAGGATGATATTGTAAAATAAGTAAACTTTTGTAAAAGAGATTAAAAAGTGAAAAAAAAAAATAATAATAATAATAATAAATAAATAAATTTGACTTATTTCCCTGAAGACCCGGTTTTTCCCATTAGATTTCCCTTGTGTTTTTGATATCACATACTTTAGACAAGTAGCAGTTTCCCAGTGTTTAGTAATGACTACAGAGCCAATACATTAGAGCCTGGGAGACGGGGGCCTTTTAAAGCACGGTCCCAGCACGCTTTACTTCTTCATGGTGACTGATCAGAATTACCCAAAAACGCAAAACAACAACCCTAAAACATGTATTTCACCACAAACTTACACCACAATACCTCAGAAAAAATCCTTCATACACAATTCCTCAATTATTAATCAAATTTAAAAATTCAACTGCACCCCAGTGCATCATGGGAAAGCCTATGTCACAGTGTCACATGACACTGTGTGGGTCAGTGTGTGTTCCTATTTTATATATTAAAAAGTACACAGTAAATACACAGCCAATGCCAAAAAGGAGCTCAAATAACTCACTAAAGAGCTCATGACAAACATGTTATTGAAAGTAGGATGATATTGTAAAATAAGTAAACTTTTGTAAAAGAGATTAAAAAGTGAAAAAAAAAAAAATAAATAAATAA
The DNA here is from genome assembly GCF_023375975.1 of Astyanax mexicanus. Classification (NCBI taxonomy): domain Eukaryota; kingdom Metazoa; phylum Chordata; class Actinopteri; order Characiformes; family Acestrorhamphidae; genus Astyanax; species Astyanax mexicanus. The sequence continues at coordinate 25,298,822 of NC_064410.1, forward strand.
ATTCAACTTATTTCCCTGAAGACCCAGTTTTTCCCATTAGATTTCCCTTGTGTTTTTGATATCACATACTTTAGACAAGTAGCAGTTTCCCAGTGTTTAGTAATGACTACAGAGCCAATACATTAGAGCCTGGGAGACGGGGGCCTTTTAAAGCACGGTCCCAGCACGCTTTACTTCTTCATGGTGACTGCTCAGAATTACCCAAAAACACCCAAAAACGCAAAACAACAACCCTAAAACATGTATTTCACCACAAACTAACACCACAATACCTCAGAAAAAATCCTTCATACACAATTCCTCAATTATTAATCAAATTTAAAAATTCAACTGCACCCCAGTGCATCAGTGTCACATGACACTGTGTGGGTCAGTGTGTGTTCCTATTTTATATATTAAAAAGTACACAGTAAATACACAGCCAATGCCAAAAAGGAGCTCAAATAACTCACTAAAGAGCTCATGACAAACATGTTATTGAAAGTAGGATGATATTGTAAAATAAGTAAACTTTTGTAAAAGAGATTAAAAAGTGAAAAAAAAAAAATAAATAAATAAATTCAACTTATTTCCCTGAAGACCCAGTTTTTCCCATTAGATTTCCCTTGTGTTTTTGATATCACATACTTTAGACAAGTAGCAGTTTCCCAGTGTTTAGTAATGACTACAGAGCCAATACATTAGAGCCGGGGAGACGGGGGCCTTTTAAAGCACGGTCCCAGCACGCTTTACTTCTTCATGGTGACTGCTCAGAATTACCCAAAAACGCAAAACAACAACCCTAAAACATGTATTTCACCACAAACTAACACCACAATACCTCAGAAAAAATCCTTCATACACAATTCCTCAATTATTAATCAAATTAAAAAATTCAACTGCACCCCAGTGCATCATGGGAAAGCCTATGTCACAGTGTCACATGACACTGTGTGGGTCAGTGTGTGTTCCTATTTTATATATTAAAAAGTACACAGTAAATACACAGCCAATGCCAAAAAGAAGCTCAAATAACTCACTAAAGAGCTCATGACAAACATGTTATTGAAAGTAGGATGATATTGTAAAATAAGTAAACTTTTGTAAAAGAGATTAAAAAGTGAAAAAAATAAATAAATAAATAAATAAATAAATAAATTCTACTTATTTCCCTGAAGACCCAGTTTTTCCCATTGGATTTCCCTTGTGTTTTTGATATCATATACTTTAGACAAGTAGCAGTTTCCCAGTGTTTAGTAATGACTACAGAGCCAATACATTAGAGCCTGGGAGACGGGGGCCTTTTAAAGCACGGTCCCAGCACGCTTTACTTCTTCATGGTGACTGCTCAGAATTACCGAAAAACACCCAAAAACGCAAAACAACAACCCTAAAACATGTATTTCACCACAAACTAACACCACAATACCTCAGAAAAAATCCTTCATACACAATTCCTCAATTATTAATCAAATTTAAAAATTCAACTGCACCCCAGTGCATCATGGGAAAGCCTATGTCACAGTGTCACATGACACTGTGTGGGTCAGTGTGTGTTCCTATTTTATATATTAAAAAGTACACAGTAAATACACAGCCAATGCCAAAAAGGAGCTCAAATAACTCACTAAAGAGCTCATGACAAACATGTTATTGAAAGTAGGATGATATTGTAAAATAAGTAAACTTTTGTAAAAGAGATTAAAAAGTGAAAAAAAAAAATAATAAATAAATAAATTCGACTTATTTCCCTGAAGACCCAGTTTTTCCCATTAGATTTCCCTTGTGTTTTTGATATCACATACTTTAGACAAGTAGCAGTTTCCCAGTGTTTAGTAATGACTACAGAGCCAATACATTAGAGCCTGGGAGACGGGGGCCTTTTAAAGCACGGTCCCAGCACGCTTTACTTCTTCATGGTGACTGCTCAGAATTACCCAAAAACACCCAAAAACGCAAAACAACAACCCTAAAACATGTATTTCACCACAAACTAACACCACAATACCTCAGAAAAAATCCTTCATACACAATTCCTCAATTATTAATCAAATTTAAAAATTCAACTGCACCCCAGTGCATCATGGGAAAGCCTATGTCACAGTGTCACATGACACTGTGTGGGTCAGTGTGTGTTCCTATTTTATATATTAAAAAGTACACAGTAAATACACAGCCAATGCCAAAAAGGAGCTAAAATAACTCACTAAAGAGCTCATGACAAACATGTTATTGAAAGTAGGATGATATTGTAAAATAAGTAAACTTTTGTAAAAGAGATTAAAAAGTGAAAAAAAAAAATAATAATAAATAAATAAATTCGACTTATTTCCCTGAAGACCCAGTTTTTCACATTAGATTTCCCTTGTGTTTTTGATATCACATACTTTAGACAAGTAGCAGTTTCCCAGTGTTTAGTAATGACTACAGAGCCAATACATTAGAGCCTGGGAGACGGGGGCCTTTTAAAGCACGGTCCCAGCACGCTTTACTTCTTCATGGTGACTGCTCAGAATTACCGAAAAACGCAAAACAACAACCCTAAAACATGTATTTCACCACAAACTAACACCACAATACCTCAGAAAAAATCCTTCATACACAATTCCTCAATTATTAATCAAATTTAAAAATTCAACTGCACCCCAGTGCATCATGGGAAAGCCTATGTCACAGTGTCACATGACACTGTGTGGGTCAGTGTTTGTTCCTATTTTATATATTAAAAAGTACACAGTAAATACACAGCCAATGCCAAAAAGGAGCTCAAATAACTCACTAAAGAGCTCATGACAAACATGTTATTGAAAGTAGGATGATATTGTAAAATAAGTAAATTTTTGTAAAAGAGATTAAAAAGTGAAAAAAAAAAAATAAATAAATAAATTCGACTTATTTCCCTGAAGACCCAGTTTTTCCCATTAGATTTCCCTTGTGTTTTTGATATCACATACTTTAGACAAGTAGCAGTTTCCCAGTGTTTAGTAATGACTACAGAGCCAATACATTAGAGCCTGGGAGACGGGGGCCTTTTAAAGCACGGTCCCAGCACGCTTTACTTCTTCATGGTGACTGCTCAGAATTACCGAAAAACACCCAAAAACGCAAAACAACAACCCTAAAACATGTATTTCACCACAAACTAACACCACAATACCTCAGAAAAAATCCTTCATACACAATTCCTCAATTATTAATCAAATTTAAAAATTCAACTGCACCCCAGTGCATCATGGGAAAGCCTATGTCACAGTGTCACATGACACTGTGTGGGTCAGTGTGTGTTCCTATTTTATATATTAAAAAGTACACAGTAAATACACAGCCAATGCCAAAAAGGAGCTCAAATAACTCACTAATGAGCTCATGACAAACATGTTATTGAAAGTAGGATGATATTGTAAAATAAGTAAACTTTTGTAAAAGAGATTAAAAAGTGAAAAAAAATAAAAATAAATAAATAAATTCGACTTATTTCCCTGAAGACCCAGTTTTTCCCATTAGATTTCCCTTGTGTTTTTGATATCACATACTTTAGACAAGTAGCAGTTTCCCAGTGTTTCGTAATGACTACAGAGCCAATACATTAGAGCCTGGGAGACGGGGGCCTTTTAAAGCACGGTCCCAGCACGCTTTACTTCTTCATGGTGACTGCTCAGAATTACCGAAAAACGCAAAACAACAACCCTAAAACATGTATTTCACCACAAACTAACACCACAATACCTCAGAAAAAATCCTTCATACACAATTCCTCAATTATTAATCAAATTTAAAAATTCAACTGCACCCCAGTGCATCATGGGAAAGCCTATGTCACAGTGTCACATGACACTGTGTGGGTCAGTGTTTGTTCCTATTTTATATATTAAAAAGTACACAGTAAATACACAGCCAATGCCAAAAAGGAGCTCAAATAACTCACTAAAGAGCTCATGACAAACATGTTATTGAAAGTAGGATGATATTGTAAAATAAGTAAACTTTTGTAAAAGAGATTAAAAAGTGAAAAAAAAATAAATAAATAAATTCGACTTATTTCCCTGAAGACCCAGTTTTTCCCATTAGATTTCCCTTGTGTTTTTGATATCACATACTTTAGACAAGTATCAGTTTCCCAGTGTTTAGTAATGACTACAGAGCCAATACATTAGAGCCTGGGAGACGGGGGCCTTTTAAAGCACGGTCCCAGCACGCTTTACTTCTTCATGGTGACTGCTCAGAATTACCGAAAAACGCAAAACAACAACCCTAAAACATGTATTTCACCACAAACTAACACCACAATACCTCAGAAAAAATCCTTCATACACAATTCCTCAATTATTAATCAAATTTAAAAATTCAACTGCACCCCAGTGCATCATGGGAAAGCCTATGTCACAGTGTCACATGACACTGTGTGGGTCAGTGTGTGTTCCTATTTTATATATTAAAAAGTACACAGTAAATACACAGCCAATGCCAAAAAGGAGCTCAAATAACTCACTAAAGAGCTCATGACAAACATGTTATTGAAAGTAGGATGATATTGTAAAATAAGTAAACTTTTGTAAAAGAGATTAAAAAGTGAAAAAAAAAAATAAATAAATAAATAAATTCGACTTATTTCCCTGAAGACCCAGTTTTTCCCATTAGATTTCCCTTGTGTTTTTGATATCACATACTTTAGACAAGTAGCAGTTTCCCAGTGTTTAGTAATGACTACAGAGCCAATACATTAGAGCCTGGGAGACGGGGGCCTTTTAAAGCACGGTCCCAGCACGCTTTACTTCTTCATGGTGACTGCTCAGAATTACCCAAAAACGCAAAACAACAACCCTAAAACATGTATTTCACCACAAACTAACACCACAATACCTCAGAAAAAATCCTTCATACACAATTCCTCAATTATTAATCAAATTTAAAAATTCAACTGCACCCCAGTGCATCATGGGAAAGCCTATGTCACAGTGTCACATGACACTGTGTGGGTCAGTGTGTGTTCCTATTTTATATATTAAAAAGTACACAGTAAATACACAGCCAATGCCAAAAAGGAGCTAAAATAACTCACTAAAGAGCTCATGACAAACATGTTATTGAAAGTAGGATGATATTGTAAAATAAGTAAACTTTTGTAAAAGAGATTAAAAAGTGAAAAAAAAATAATAATAAATAAATAAATTCGACTTATTTCCCTGAAGACCCAGTTTTTCCCATTAGATTTCCCTTGTGTTTTTGATATCACATACTTTAGACAAGTAGCAGTTTCCCAGTGTTTAGTAATGACTACAGAGCCAATACATTAGAGCCTGGGAGACGGGGGCCTTTTAAAGCACGGTCCCAGCACGCTTTACTTCTTCATGGTGACTGCTCAGAATTACCCAAAAACGCAAAACAACAACCCTAAAACATGTATTTCACCACAAACTAACACCACAATACCTCAGAAAAAATCCTTCATACACAATTCCTCAATTATTAATCAAATTTAAAAATTCAACTGCACCCCAGTGCATCATGGGAAAGCCTATGTCACAGTGTCACATGACACTGTGTGGGTCAGTGTGTGTTCCTATTTTATATATTAAAAAGTACACAGTAAATACACAGCCAATGCCAAAAAAGAGCTCAAATAACTCACTAAAGAGCTCATGACAAACATGTTATTGAAAGTAGGATGATATTGTAAAATAAGTAAACTTTTGTAAAAGAGATTAAAAAGTGAAAAAAAAAAAATAAATAAATAAATAAATTCGACTTATTTCCCTGAAGACCCAGTTTTTCCCATTAGATTTCCCTTGTGTTTTTGATATCACATACTTTAGACAAGTAGCAGTTTCCCAGTGTTTAGTAATGACTACAGAGCCAATACATTAGAGCCCGGGAGACGGGGGCCTTTTAAAGCACGGTCCCAGCACGCTTTACTTCTTCATGGTGACTGCTCAGAATTACCCAAAAACGCAAAACAACAACCCTAAAACATGTATTTCACCACAAACTAACACCACAATACCTCAGAAAAAATCCTTCATACACAATTCCTCAATTATTAATCAAATTTAAAAATTCAACTGCACCCCAGTGCATCATGGGAAAGCCTATGTCACAGTGTCACATGACACTGTGTGGGTCAGTGTGTGTTCCTATTTTATATATTAAAAAGTACACAGTAAATACACAGCCAATGCCAAAAAGGAGCTAAAATAACTCAC